>NC_069502.1:281274505-281587839 GCF_027579735.1 Bombina bombina
CACACACACACACACATATATATATATATATATATATATATATATATATATATATATATATATATATATATATATATATATATATATATATATATATGTGTGTGTGTGTGTGTGTATTGGAGTCCTTTGCAATTAGTAGTAGAGATGAAAGTAAGTAGATGAAAACATGTATTTGTATCTATATGTAACATATTTAATTATGTTTTATACAGTGTATTTAATTGTGAGGGCAAGGGGAGGTGTGTGGAACAATCCAACCTGTTGATAATCATATAAAAGTCTTTGAAAAAAATATAGTCAACAATATACTGGTGTTGGGAAGAAAGAAAAGAATACATAAGGTATAATAAGCACAAGTGTTTCAACATGCACAGGCTACCCAGCCAGTACTGTTGGTGAGTTTCTTTAGATGGCCAGGTAAGAACAACTGACACAGCTTTGGGGAAATAGGATGAACGCGTACCAGTATAAGAGATCTCAGTTTGACTTTCAGGATCCAGGTAAGCATATACAGGTATCATAGCAAGCATGCTTGGTCTCAGAAGCAAGGTAAGCATACACAGGTATCACAGCAAGGATGCTTGGTCTCAGGAACAAGTTGAGGATACACAGGTATCAAGGTAAGGATGCTTGGTTTCAAGAGCAAGTTGAGCATATGAGGTTATCAAGGTAAAGATGCTTGGTATCAGGAACAAGGTGAGCATACACAGGTATCAAGGTAAGTATGCTTGGTTTCAAGAACAAAGTGAGCATACACAGGTATCAAGGTAAGTATGGTTGGTTTTTAAGAGCAAGGTGAGGAACAAGGTGAGCCTATATGGGTATCAAAGTAAGGATGCTTGGTTTCAGGAACAAGGTGAGCATACATGGGTATCAAGGTAAGTATGCTTGGTTTGGGGCAATAATTCAGCCCAGAGTAAAAGGGCTGATTGAGCTTTTATAGGAACTCCCACACCTGTATTCTCCAGGTGGGAGTACTTGGGATAGTGATGTCACAAGTACGGGCCACAAGAACAGCAGAGCAAACAGTGCGGGTGTTCTATCAAAAACTCCAATACATCGAAAACTCCAAGCTGACTTCAGTTCCAGTGATTCCATACATCTTGGTCCGTGTCTTAGTGAGTGACAATATTCACAACCAATCAGATGGGCACTGCAATTGCCTATCTTCACTATCTATTTTGCCTCCACCTGGGGGGTTCAAGGCGGTCGAAGCCCACCTTGTAAACCTCATTCCACAAGGTTTACTTGGGGTGTATGCCAGAGGATCGGAGGTGCACCGCCCCAGACAGAGGCAAAGACAGATAGTAAAAATAGAAGTCACCGGAAGTGACGTCAGATTGGAGTTTTCGAGGAATTGGAGTTCTCGACAGAACATGGGCAGCCAAGACAGACGGATTCATTAAAGGCCCAGGCAGTACGAAGTAACAAGGTCTTGGGCGGTGAGTGTTCCCTACCACAGAGATCAGTAGAGTCTTGAAAAGTACGACAGTTTGCATACATGGAAAATGGGTAACAGCTGGAGAACTGCCTATGACTGTACCGGTTTCATATGGATGATTAGAGATAAGCCGGTTTAGAATGGTAATCCATATATATGAGTGTTGGCAACATCTGTACCACAGAACAAATATAGAAACATTCTAATACTATGCACTGTTATGTATTTAGTAATTTGGATGGAGTGTGAACTCTTTTATGACGCTACACTGTGTAAAGACTGACCACTATTTGTGACAGGTGCACAGTAGTTCAGGTGCCCAGTCCACCCCACATTCTATGAAATAATAGAAGTATTAATTCATAACCACTCTGACATTACAACAGGATTCCAATAGATAATATCAGAAGTTGTTATTTGGACTTTTATATTTATTAAATAGATACCTAGCTCGGTAGCATGCATGTCTGGCACACTACATGGTAGACTAAAAATAACTTCTGCCACCTAGTACTCATGCTAATCTATAATATTCTTGTAAAATTGTTACAATAAAGTGCTGCATACACGTGAACGCTCCCGAGTTTACCTCAGTGCTTTTCAACAAAGGACACCAAACAAACAAAAATTGATCATTGTTGTAAATTGAAAAGTTGTTTAAAACTCCATGTTCCATCTAAATCATGAAAGAGAAATGTTAGGATTCATGTCCCTTTAAACTGGAAAAATAGATGTATAAAATATTCCTATAGGACAATGCTTTGTTGGGCTAGTACAAAATACTTACATATAGATATAAAGTATATTAATTAATATTACTTTACAGTTTTCTGACATGGTACCACAGGCTGCTGAAATTCTTACCAAATCTCTTTGTTTAGAAAGGTTCAAAGTTTTTTGATTGATGCAGCAGTGTCTGGGTAGAATGAGTGATAGACACCACTAAGTCATAAGTACGACTCATCCGCAGTAATTCTGACATAGTAAAAGGAGATCATGTACAGGGAGTGCAGAATTATTAGGCAAATGAGTATTTTGACCACATCATCCTCTTTATGCATGTTGTCTTACTCCAAGCTGTATAGGCTCGAAAGCCTACTACCAATTAAGCATATTAGGTGATGTGCATATCTGTAATGAGAAGGGGTGTGGTCTAATGACATCAACACCCTATATCAGGTGTGCATAATTATTAGGCAACTTCCTTTCCTTTGGCAAAATGGGTCAAAAGAAGGACTTGACAGGCTCAGAAAAGTCAAAATTAGTGAGATATCTTGCAGAGGGATGCAGCACTCTTAAAATTGCAAAGCTTCTGAAGCGTGATCATCGAACAATCAAGCGTTTCATTCAAAATAGTCAACAGGGTCGCAAGAAGCGTGTGGAAAAACCAAGGCGCAAAATAAATGCCCATGAACTGAGAAAAGTTAAGCGTGCAGCTGCCAAGATGCTACTTGCCACTAGTTTGGCCATATTTCAGAGCTGCAACATCACTGGAGTGCCCAAAAGCACAAGGTGTGCAATACTCAGAGACATGGCCAAGGTAAGAAAGGCTGAAAGACGACCACCACTGAACAAGACACACAAGCTGAAACGTCAAGACTGGGCCAAGAAATATCTCAAGACTGATTTTTCTAAGGTTTTATGGACTGATGAAATGAGAGTGAGTCTTGATGGGCCAGATGGATGGGCCCGTGGCTGGATTGGTAAAGGGCAGAGAGCTCCAGTCCGACTCAGACGCCAGCAAGGTGGAGGTGGAGTACTGGTTTGGGCTGGTATCATCAAAGATGAGTTTGTGGGGCCTTTTCGGGTTGAGGATGGAGTCAAGCTCAACTCCCAGTCCTACTGCCAGTTTCTGGAAGACACCTTCTTCAAGCAGTGGTACAGGAAGAAGTCTGCATCCTTCAAGAAAAACATGATTTTCATGCAGGACAATGCTCCATCACACGCGTCCAAGTACTCCACAGCGTGGCTGGCAAGAAAGGGTATAAAAGAAGAAAATCTAATGACATGGCCTCCTTGTTCACCTGATCTGAACCCCATTGAGAACCTGTGGTCCATCATCAAATGTGAGATTTACAAGGAGGGAAAACAGTACACCTCTCTGAACAGTGTCTGGGAGGCTGTGGTTGCTGCTGCACGCAATGTTGATGGTGAACAGATCAAAACACTGACATAATCCATGGATGGCAGGCTTTTGAGTGTCCTTGCAAAGAAAGGTGGCTATATTGGTCACTGATTTGTTTTTGTTTTGTTTTTGAATGTCAGAAATGTATATTTGTGAATGTTGAGATGTTATATTGGTTTCACTGGTAAAAATAAATAATTGAAATGGGTATATATTTGTTTTTTGTTAAGTTGCCTAATAATTATGCACAGTAATAGTCACCTGCACACACAGATATCCCCCTAAAATAGCTAAAACTAAAAACAAACTAAAAACTACTTCCAAAAATATTCAGCTTTGATATTAATGAGTTTTTTGGGTTCATTGAGAACATGGTTGTTGTTCAATAATAACATTAATCCTCAAAAATACAACTTGCCTAATAATTCTGCACTCCCTGTAGAGTGAGCTTTCATATTTCTCTCTGAGGCTTTTAGAGCCTGCTAATCTGATACTTGGTTTGATTCTGTAGCTTCAAAGCACAACATGTGGCCAATAAGATTTGAAGAACGCTTTAGTAACACATTTGCATTTGGACTTAAAGGAATATGAAACCCACATTTTTTCTTTCATGATTCAGACAGAGCATGCAATTTTAAGCAACTTTCTAATTTACTCCTATTATATTTTTTTATTTTTTTCTCTTGGTATCTTTAGTTAAAAAAGCAGGAATGTAAGCTTAGGAGCTGGCACATTTTTGGTTCAGAACCTGGGGTAGCACTTGCTTATTGGTACATTTAGCCACCATTGAGCAAGCATTACCCAGGTGCTGAACCAAAAACGGATCAGCTCCTAAGCTTACATTCCTCTTTTTTCAAATTTACGATACCAAGAGAATAAATAAAAATTGCATGCTCTATCTGAATCATAAAATAATAAATTTGGGTTCCATATCCCTTTAAGTTTGAGGCGCACCCCAGCCACTATAATCTGTGAGTGCTAAAATGCTTTGGAACTTCACAGTCTCTTTATTTTATTAAACTTTGAAGATGAATCAGCCTGGCCTGGGTTATAACCTCTAAGATTGGAACAGGTACAAGATGTCTTTTTTTTAATAGCTCAGAAAATGCCACAAAATTTAAAAACAAATACTTTTAACCCTTTGAGTGCTAATGACGTCTCTGAGCCGTCGCAAGTTTTCCCACTCAGTTGCTAACCACGGTTTAGAGCAATGTAACATTCCATTAATTGCTGTGCAGCCCAAATTCATGCAAAAAATACTTGTAGCCCCTCATTTGATGCACCAAGGGGTGTACATTCTGAAAATGTGTGCTAGAACTGTTTAATTGCCGAAAACAGTACAGTAAATTCTAAGATGTTGTTTTTGATAATTTATCAAATTGACATGCCTGCAATAAAACAGTAGAAAAAACAGTGAAATGTTCTTAATTTCTGCTTATTTCAGACAGGTTACCTACTACAAATATTTATCCACAAAGGTTTTGATGATAGAGCTTAGAAAAATAAAATTACATATTTATTGAGTCAGGAGTAAAAAAAATACACTTTTTTCACATTTTATGCATAATTTTTAACCTGATGACACATACACATATAATAATTGTATATTTTGAATCTGCTGGGTCTGCTGAAAAAAACAAAAAACAAATATATAGTTTGTATAGTTTATTCACACAAACTTTACTTCTAAAAGTCTTTAAATGTGAACTGCAACAAAAAGCTCAAAACCAGCTTAGCACACAGGGAATTGGCTTAGCAGCCTAAGGGTTAAGACTAGTCTATGCCGTTTGTTTTTAGATTTGTATGAATAGGAGCTGTCTAGTTATTTACTTACTCTGTAACAAGTGAATTTGTATCTCACTCTATTACTGAATATGTTGATATTCCATCTGTTTCCTTCTCATTTGCAGAGACTATCAGCATTCTTTAAGTACTTTACATTCAGGTTATACACATACTGTACATAGGTTTCTTTTTTACGTCTGCCTTATCTTACAGTGAAATACTTATTTTACTGCAATCCATTCCTTCCCTTCATTAGCAAAGCTGGAACAGTCCCAAGGCCTGTCTCCCAGTGAGAGGAAGAAATCATGTCAGCTGTGTCCATTAAACATGTCAGCCTGTCTGACATGTCAATCTCCCACTGCGGGGCCTTTCACAGTTTTATTAGTGTTTGGTTAACAGCACTAATCCATTGAGGATTCCTCTACTAAATAACATTTACAATACCAGCAATACAAAATTATAAAGCTGCAATATTATTCTCTGTTTACAAATGTTCTTGTCAAGCTTTTTCTTTTTTGTCTAGTGGAAATATTACTGATTATTACCACAGTTACTTTACATATTATATATAAATAATGTCATATTTGTAATATTATATACTTCGTTGCAGCACTTGGGTCTCAAAAAATTAACCAGAGATTAGATCTCAAAGCACAAAGCAGTTTTTAGGAGTCAAAGTTGGCGGGTGTGGGGTGTTAGGAAAAAAAACTGAAAAGTGCCTTTACATTGCTATGTGGAATTGTGTGTTCCCTGTAAATATATATTTATATGCTTATAACAACAAAGGAGAAATCCCTTATATTATACGGTTCCCAGACCAAATGAAATGTCCATTGAATTTGGCAACAACATAAGCACTATACTCAAGGATACATATAACAATTCATACCTTTATTCATGGTGTTTAAACAAACACTCTGCATATATAGTGCTTATGTTGTTGCCAAATTCAATGGACATTTCATTTGGTCTGGGAACCGTATAATATAAGGGATTTCTCCTTTGTTGTTATTTACACCTGAGAGCGAGCAGCCCGGTCTGCAGGCTCAGGTTTGTGTCGGGAGAGGCACCGACACAGCTTCCCTTTTTGGCTCCTATTTCAGACCTAACCACTCATATTTCTAAACTCTTAACTTTTCATTGTACGTAAACTTTATATGCTTATATACATATATATTTAACATTTACTGCCCATCGCTGCACGACTTACCCCTTCGCTGCGATAGGTGAGACACAGCATGAGAACGAGGTTTCCATTGGAGCCTAAGGAAGCGCGCTTCCCTGCATTGCGCTCAACTTGTAATACAAGCACACGTGTGTGCCCTGTTATTACTAAGTGGAGCGCAAATATCAATTTTGTGAAAGCGATATTTTGTACTCCACTTGTAATCTAATTCAAAGTGTTTTATTATACCAACACAAAAACATTGCAATTTATGTTCATTATTTAAGTTTGCCAAGTTTACACATCTATCTATAATTTGCCCCAACAGATATTATTAGACAAGGAAATGCAAAAAATTAAGGAATTAAAGGGATAGGAAAGTCAACATTAAACTTGCATGTTTCAGATAGAGCATGTAATTTTTTTTTTTATTTTTTTTCAATTTTATTTTTATTTATTTAACAGAAGAAAAAATAATTTCCAACAAAAATATGCCGTACATACATTTTCCCATTTATGGTCTTACAATTTCGACCGCTACAATCTATTGCATCACGCAGGACGCAGTTTAAATATTTTGAACAGTGGAAAAAAAAAAAATAAGTTTATATTCATACTTGAACATTTTGTTTAGTTTTGAACTTATACAACCTAACTGAGGTAAGAAATAATAAAAGAAGGAGAAAGAGAAGAGAAAAGAGAGAAGAAGGAAATAAGAAGAGAGAAGAAAAAAAAAAAAAAAGAGGGGGGGGGAAAGAGGGAATCCTCCTCCTTGTCAGGTCACTCCCCCCGCCCATCAGGAAACTATGTTTGACAAGTTCTATGACAGGTGTCTCAAAAATAGAGTGGATCGACTTTCTCATCTGAATTTCTACCAGGCCCCCAAGAGGACCAGTTCGGAGTTCCTGAATGGAAAAATTAGATCATTTATCTCCATGTCCGGGAGTGATCTGATGAATACTGACCATTTGTTGAAAAATTGTGTAACATCATCTTCGTTATCTAAGTTGGTGTCTCTTTGTTCCAACAGGCATTGTTTTTTTAAGCAATTTTTAATCTCTGGGATGGATGGCGTTACTCTTAGCTTCCATTTTTTCAAAATAAGATACCTGGTAGCTAGTATGGAAAGGAGGACAATGTTGTCATTTTTTTGATGTTCAGAATGGTTTGGGAGCCCAAATACAATTTGTACCTGTGTAAGGCCTGTTATAGGGATTTTAAGAGTTCTGGTAAGCCAGAATTCTAGCTTCCACCACAGGTGTCTGATTTTAGGGCAATCCCATATCATATGGATTAAATTTGCTGCTGTCTGTGCGCATTTTGGGCACTTATTAAACCCACAATTACGGATCCTATTCCCTTTGTTGGGGGTAAAGTAGGAATTGTGTATTAGTCTGATGTGTGACTCACGCCAGGTGGCTGACAAAGTGACCTGAGCTATTTTTTGGATTGATAAGCAAATTAGTTTAGTGTCAATAATGTGATGGAGGGTCATCTGGTTCCATAGTAGAGCGAGTTTCTGGGTCACGAAATCCGCGTTGATTGAGTTGATTAGTTGATAGCATGGGGAGATGGATCTGTGACCACTTTTATACAGTGCTAGCCAGCCTTCCAGTTTTCCCAAAGACCATGTCCAGGCTGAGTCTGCCATAAGCCCTGTGACAAAGTGTCTACTTTGTAGATATGCGAAAAAATCCTTATTGTTGATGTTGAATTCTCTTTTTAATTCTTCAAATGATTTAACGCATTTTCTATCTGTATCTATTAGACTTATCACTGTATCCAAACCTTGATCATGCCAGATCCTGCTGGGAATTTCGGATTGCCACGAAGTGGTAAATATTGTGAGACTTTACAGTTTAGAGATAGGAGTTCCCCTGCTTTCCACCATGCTTTTATTGGATTAAAGAGGGATTTAAACATTTTAATTTCTTTAGGTAGTTCTTTAGGAGGACAATGAATTAATGCTGACAAAATGTACGGATGACTTATGGCACCCTCTAATAGATTGTTAGTTACATAGTTACTGTTAGAGATCCAATCGGCTATTACTCGCATCAGGAAAGCATAATTGTAAAGACGAATATTAGGCAGGGCAAGGCCTCCGTTTTCTTTTGAAAGTGATAGTTTCTTTAGGGATATCCTTGGTCTTCTCCCTTGCCAGATAAACTTGCTAAGTGTGCTATTAAGTAGACGCACGTCCCTCTCCAGTAATAATATTGGGGTATTCTGTAGTACATAAAGGAGTTTTGGTAGTAAAACCATTTTGAAAAGGGCTATCCGACCAGACATAGATAATGGGAGGCCCTGCCAGTTTTTAAGTTTCTCCCTTAAGATATTTAGAATTGGGGTAATATTACGATCGTAGAGCTCCGTTGGATTCGAGGCAATAGAAATTCCCAGATAACGGAAGGAATCTGTTGCCAGACTAAAAGGGATATTGGAAAGAGAGTTTTTGTTCTTCCTTAGCCATAGTAACTCAGATTTTGCTTGGTTAATCTTGTAGCCTGAGAAAGATCCAAATCTGATAGAGATATCTAAGAATTTTGGAATACTAAACTGGGTGTCTGAAAGATAAAGTAAAACATTGTCTGCATAGAGGGCTATTTTTATGACTTGATCACCAATTTTAATTCCGGGCAGTTGTTGTCTGACCATAATCGCCAAGGGCTCTATTGAGACGTCGAAGAGCAGGGGGGAAAGGGGGCACCCCTGTCGGGTCCCTCTTCCGAGGGTTATCTGTGGAGAGATATTGTTGTTAACAATTAATCTTGTATATGGGTCTTTGTATAGATTTTTAATAAATCTTATAAATTCGCCCTTGAATCCGAATTTATCCAGGGAAGTGAAAAGATGATCAAAGTGAATGGAGTCAAAGGCTTTCTCTGCGTCGATTGAAACAATAGCTAAGTCAGGAACCTCCCTGTCCCCCCGGCCCTCCGACGTCTCGACTGATTTGAAGTATTCAGTTACGATCAGGGCTTCTCTAATTTTTGCCGATGAATTTCTTTTAAATAAGAATCCGGCCTGGTCTGGATGTATAATTTTAGTGAGTGGTTGCTGTAGGCGATTGGCAAGAATAGAAGCTAGGATTTTATAGTCAACGTTTAAGAGGGCTATCGGTCTATACGACTCTTTGAGTGAAGGATCCTTTCCCCCTTTCAATATTAAAGTTGTATTGGAAGCAGTGAAAGAAGTAGCAACTTGCTCTCCCTTAACATAGATACTATTATAAAGATTGTTAAGCTAGGGGGCTAGCTTGTCTTTCATGATTTGGTAGAACTCGTTGGGCAGGCCATCTGGACCTGGTGTTTTGTTAGAGGGAAGATCTGAGATAATTTTTACTATCTCAGACTCCTGTATTGGAGCATTGAGGTTTTCGAGTAGATCAGATGTGATTTTAGGATAAGAGATTTTCTGCCAAAACTGCCTCTCGTTAAACTGGTCCGAGCTCTTATGTGAGTAAAGGTCCTGGTAATAAGTAGTAAACGCTTGGGCAATTTCTTCAGGTTTCTTTAGAAGACTACCTTCTTGTTGTATAATTTCTATTCCAGATGATTTTTTTTCTTTTTTTACTAGATTGGCAAGTAGTTTGCCCGATTTGTTCCCAAATCTGTATAACCTGGCTTGGAGTTTTAAGTCCCTCTGTGTCTCCCGAAAGACAGCAAAGGCGTCCCCAGTGTTCTTGGCTCTAATATATTTTGCCCAGTTCCTAGGTGAGTTATTCAAGAGATAAGAGTTATAGGAATTGATTATTGAGTTGGTGATTTATTTTTCTCTCAATCTTATTTTCCTCACTCTCATTGCACTGTAAGCTATTATTTCACCTCTGAGGACAGCCTTAGCTGCCTCCCAGAAGAGCAGAGGGGAGTCCATACAATAGGAATTATGTTGGGCATATTCATCGAATTTAGTTTTAAGCCAGTTTTTAAATTTTAAGTCCGTTGTAAGGAATGAGGGAAAGATAAAGCGAATAGGTTTACTTGTAAACTGACTCAGTTAAAACTCCAAGTGTGTTGGACCATGATCTGAAAGAAAGATGGGGAGGATGCCTGTTTTTACTTCAAATTTACATAGAGAGTCGCTAATAAGAAGTAGGTCAATTCTGGACATAGTCTTGTGGGCTCTGGAGAGGCAGGTAAAATTTCTAACATCTGGGTTTTGACATCTCCAAATGTCCTTTACTGCGAGGTTCTGCTTGATTGATTTAAAAATTTTTGCTTCTAGGTTATCTCTTTTTTGTTTGAGCAGTTTTGTTGGGTGTCTCATTCTATCCAACGGGCAGTCAGGAGCCATATTGAAGTCTCCACCCAGAACCAGATGACCCTCTTGCACGGAAAGAATCATGGCCTGTATGTTAGACCAGAAAGCTGGGGCCAATTTGTTGGGGGCATAGATGTTGCAAAGAGTGAAAATCTATTTACCAATCTTTATCTTTAAAAGAACAAACCTGCCCTGAGAGTCAGCCTCATTGTAAATGACCTCTAAGTCTATTTGTTTTCCGATTAATATAGCCACCCCTCTCCTCCTTCGAACACCTGGGGAAAAGAAGATTTCCCTCACCCACGTGGATTTGAGTTTTAAGGACTCTTCTGGAGTCAGGTGGGTCTCTTGAAGAAATGCTATGTTGGTTTTTAATTTTCTCAGATGCATAAGGATGGATTTTCTTTTAATGGGGGTGGAAATCCCACCCACATTCCATGATACCAACTTAAAATTTGCCATTAAAGTTTAGGAAGATAAAATACTGCTGACAAAAGGTGGGCGAGGAGAGTGAAGACGAGAAGGGGAGGAAGCAAGACAGGGGGAGAGAGGGAGAGGGGAAAAAAAAAAAAAAAAAAGTAATGACTATTGATGCAGAGAGAAAGAGGGAAAGGAGAAGGAAACCAGAAGGGAAAAAGAAATAACACATCACAGCACATAAGTTAATTTAGGAAGGAGCTGTTGAGCTGCTTTACTCAGATAATTGTTTATCTAACAAGTTTGATTCTTTCAAGAAATGTTCAGCCTCAGGTAGAGAATTAAAGACATGGGTATTTGTGCCTAGTATCAATTTTAATTTTGCTGGGTAGATAATAGTGGCCTGATATCCTTGCTGAATAAGTTTGGAGCATGTTGGGGCAAGGGCTCTCCTCCTGGAGGACGTCTCAAAAGAGAAGTCCTGGAAGAGGAGAATCGCCGATCCATTAAAGGATATAGGTTGGTTTTTACGAAAAAGTTGTAGCAATGTGACTTTATCCTGAAAATTCAGGAGTTTCGCTATTACCGGCCTAGGCCTGTCTTTTCCTTTGTTGTCTAGCCTGAGCTTACCTAGCCTATGGACTCTTTCAACTATGATCCTTGGGTAGTTTGGTGGGAGTTTGAGAAGTTGTGGCATTGTTTCTGAAACAAACATAGCTAGGTCCTCATGGGGCCCGTTCTCTGGTATGCCAATTATCCTTATATTATTCCTGCGGGCACGGTTCTCAAGGTCTTCTAATTTAGTTTGCATTGTAGTGATAGATCGGTTTACTGCATCTAAGTTAGTGGTATGTAGTGTAGTTAAGTCTTCCAAATCTGAGACCCTCTGTTCAACTTCGCCAATTCTGGTGGCGAATTGCCTGACTTCTTGTGAGAGTGATGCGAGGTCTTGCTTGATCTCCGCCTTAAGTAGATCAAAGTTTGGCGCCAGCGCCTCTGAAATTTTGGTGACCAAAGTTTGCATGTTGTAGGTGTCAGGTGCAAGAGGTGATATGACGGATGTTTGAGACTCAGGCAGAGTGTCTGCAGTATTTTTTGCTTTTCT
Source organism: Bombina bombina (assembly GCF_027579735.1). Taxonomy (NCBI): domain Eukaryota; kingdom Metazoa; phylum Chordata; class Amphibia; order Anura; family Bombinatoridae; genus Bombina; species Bombina bombina. The sequence goes on from NC_069502.1 coordinate 281,286,807, forward strand.
GTCTCTTTGTCTTGCTGCCATCGTTGGTGAGGGAGTCTTAGGGTGAAGGTGAAAGAATTTATCCATGTGCCAATATGTGCGCAAAAAAGAGGAAAATAGTGAAGGAGGGGGAGAGTGATATTAGGGAGGTTCCTGCCCGTGTCTATTGTGTGAATGTTATCATAGGGAAGTGAAGGTGGGAAGTGAGGGAAGTGAAACAGTGGTATCAGTGAAACAATCTCTTGTCAGTGTGCAAGGGAAAAAAAAAAAAAGGGGGGGGTGAATTAGGGGGGCTAGCCCAGTGAAGTGAATAAGGCTCGGTCGCACAACCGATGGCGGCGGAAAAAAAGAGGGGCAGAATCAAGAAGTTGTTTTAAATCAGTATAGAGCCTGAGAAAAAATAAAGCCCAGAAAACCTATAAGTGCAAACTATGCATCGATCACCGTCTATAGCAAGAAGGAGAGAAAAAAGAAAAAGAATGCTTTTCTCTTTCCCTTCCCTCCCCCTCCTCGTTTACCCAAACTCCCTGCTATTTTAGGTAGATAAACTAAGTTTGACTAATGGCCTCCGTTGGACGGGAGACCAAGAGTGAGGCTTCCCTTAGTCCTAAAACATAGAATTTATAGGTTTTACCCTAAAGTTAATAGGTGTAGTAATAACAAAAGTTAAAAAAAAGTAGGATTGAAGTGGGAGCCGTATGTGGCAAATAGGTTGTGTAGTAGATTATATACAAGTGGAAGACGTATTTAGTCGGTATAGTAAGTGGCCTGATTTATTCTAGGAGGGCCATATACAATATGTGATGAGGAAAATTATTAAAGATTGAGAATCGAAGGGTAGAGGGTTTCAAGAAATGTAATTTGACTGAATTCTAAGTTTATGCTTGTTGGGGGGGATGAAAATATTTGAGGTTAATCTGAGATGTCCAGAGTTTAACAGAAACCTTTCAGTAACTTCGTCAGAAGATAGGTATGTTGTAGGCAGTCAAGAGGTACTTTAAATATGAATCCTCTTTATTAACCTATTCATGCTCAAATGTACCCTTTCTCAGTTTACTTCCACTTCGCTCCCTCCTCTCACCCTCCACTTTCCTTTTGATAAGGGCTTTGAATTGCCCTATAAGTTAAACCTTAGTACAGATATGTTAAATAGACCTTGGGAACATCAGTTGTTCCAACAGAACAGTAATAATAAGCGCTGGGGGTGTGAAGGAGAGAAAAACAGGGAATAATTGTCAGAAGTACCAATAAAGACAATAATATTTTGGAAGCCAACAATATTCAGACAAAAAAGAGAATCTGCAACAAGAAAATTGGGTCAAAACAGGTGAGGAGCCTTTTTCCAGGGACCTCGGAGCTTAGTGGCTGAAAAAATAAACAACAGTTCATCCAGGCTTCTAAATCTGCAACAAGAAAATTAGGTCAAGACAGGTAAGGAGGCTTTTTCCAAGGGCCTCGGAACTTAATGGCTGAAAAAATAAACAACAGTTCATTCAGGCTTCTGGTAATTAGCCTTTCACAGTCTTTACGTTTTAACTGATAATGTTCCTTATATGAATAAAGGATAAGTTGTCTCTTAGTTTACTAAGCAGGCCCTTATTGCTGTCAATACCTGCTTCCCAATCACTTGTTTCATTTAGCTCTTCGTCAGGCAGGCTGACTCAAACTCACCCCCTCCTGCAGTAGCTTTAGGTTGGTCTCGCTCCGTGTGTGCTTCCCACTTGCTGTGTTTGCTGAACCAGGCCAGCGAAGACGTCATCCGATGCAAACGACCTCCAGGTCAAGGGCCGCGCTCGACTCCCCCCTCGCAGCACCGGTGGGGGGGGAGTGGGCGGCGCCGCGCCGAGCGGCCGTCACAACACGAGGAAAAGATGCACAGCGGGGCCACACAGGTATCCAAGCCCGTCTCCCCCCGCGCAGCACCGGTGGGGAGGGAGAGGGACGAGCTAGCCACTACAAGACCCGCCGAGCGGGCCGCGGCTAAAGGCAGACAGACCGATGTGTTGCTCGCTGGGAGAGGTAACAAAGAGGTGCAGAGAGGGGGGAGGGTCAAAAGTCCGTTAAAGTTCTTGGTACTGCAGACGGAAGCAGGCTGACAGAGTATGGCTGTCCGTAGAAGAATATAGAATTGGGTCTGTTAATGAGTAAGCAGGCACCAAGTTAGTGCTTATGTGAGACAAGGAAAAGTAGGAAAAAAAAGAAAGTAGCTTAGGGTTAAAGCAGTGGGATGGTAGTCCACTGCTTAGGGTTCCGGAGTAGGTGATGTGACTGTCAAAGGTAAACCCCAAAGCAGGGGGTTAGCGCGAAGGAATCACCGCCAATTTCCAACAGACTGGAGAACCAAACTGAGCTACTGCTGTGTAGCTCCTCCTCCACCGGAACCGGATCTCCTCTGGCTAGAGCATGTAATTTTAAGACACTTTTAAATTTGCTTCTATTTTCAAATTAGCTTTGTTCTCTTGGTATCCCTTATTAAAAAAGAATATGCATATATCCTACACTAGTGAGAGCTAGATGCTGATTGGTGCCTGCACACATTTGTGTCATGTGATTGGCTAACTAGATGTGTTCAGCTAGCTGCCTGTAGTGCAATGTTGTTCCTTCAGCAATGGGTAACAAGATAATGAAGCTAATTTGATAATAGAAGTAAATTTAAAAAGTTGTTTGAAATTGTATTCTCTATCTGAATTATGTAAAAACATTTTAAGGTTTCCCGTCCCTTTAAGATTGAGATATTTATAAAAAACAAATAATCAAGGACACAATTAACTAATACAAAACACATCCAAGCTCAATATAAAAAAATATTTTGAATGTAAATATGAAAAAAAAGTTTTCTACTTTTTTAATAGACAGAAAATATCTATGGATTTATTCAACTCTGACTCAGATGTAAAACGATCACATGTATGCATTTGAATGCGTTACTATTAATAAAAAAAGGATAGTAAGTAGTTTGGTCAGATAACTTTCTATAGTATTTTTGTAGTCTGCCGTGTACTAGTAGGAGAGAGTGTGGGCAAAAAAGAAACTGCATTACAAAACATCTGCATTCAATTTAAGGCCTAGGCAACAAGTTAAGTACAAAAGTATTAGCGAATGCTTTAAAGGGCCATAATACCCAAATGTTTAAACACTTGAAAGTGATGCAGCATAGCTGTAAAAAGCTGACTAGAAAATATCTCCTGAACATCTCTATGTAAAAAAGAAAGATATTTTACCTCAAAAGTTCCTCAGTAGCCACCTCCCATTGTAAAGGATTTCTAAGCAGCATTTTAGTGTCTCTGTCCTGGGACAGCTGAAAGGATGAGCCTCGTGAACACTCATATTATTTCACCAATCAGGTAAAGGAAGCTTACTATGAAATCTCATGAGAGTTAAGTCAAATCTCATGAGATCACAGTAAAAGAGTTCATGACCTCAGCACTGCTGATGCTGATTGGCTGCTGTTCATTTCTTCATTTTTTATTTTTTTTTACCTGCAGCTGGGAGCAGCTGAGTATACCTTTTTACACAGAACTTACTCTGCTGAGCTGAGGAGATTGTGAGGTAAAATATCTTCCTTTTTTATATAGAGATGCTCAGGTGATATTTTCCTGTCAGCTTTTTACAGTTATAATGCATCAGTTTCAAGTGATTTAGCATATGAGTATTATGTCCCTTTAAGTTAGCACCACTCATGCACAATCAATAGCATTTCTATTTTTGTTCTCATATTAGCCAGGGTTGATTTTCAGCAATAGTCTAAGGCGAGCTGACATCTGTAAGTCAGACAGTGCCGGTGGGCTGAATCCATCACATAATAGACTTCTATAGGGATGCACAGTAAAACTCATATCAGATAATGCTTGAGTGCTAAGCCGGGGTTGTGCTAAGCTGATCATGCGCAAGTAGTTCTGTGATATACTATTAATAATAATGTTTTTCTTCAGGTCTTAAAAAGCGCTACATTTTACAGTGGCATTTAGGATTGCATATGAGCGCTACACTTAACTCACAACTTGTAATACAAACACAATGAGCCCACTGATAGAGCTCCCTGCATTATTTATTAAAAGTATAAGGCATGTTAAAAAAGAGATAGTGACTGTCACGCCATTGCACGTGAGTGATAAGGGGTTTATTGAGGGTCAGGTTTTTTACTTGTATTACAAGTTGTAAGTAGATGCGATCGCTTGAGCACAATTTAATTTAACACCCGTTGGGTTAGTGCGAGTAGGGTGTTTTCCTACTTTTTTTCTCCATTGACTTCTAAGGGGGTATAGGTTATCGATTGCGCGATATTGTAAGTTTAGATTTTCACGCTTTTCTGCGAAAACAGTTTACCCCCTTAATGACCAGTAACGTACCCTGTATGGGTATTGAATGTTTAAAAGTGGCCAGACCGCACTATTTCCGGTGTCCAGCAGGAAGGAGAGAGGGTATAATTGCACAGTCTCGCTGCTCGCGGCAGGTTCCCACGATATTATAACCAAGAAAACTCTTAACAACCAGCAAAATACCGGTAAGAAAGTTCCAGCACTAAGGTAAATACCCAATATGGGATTTAGCAATATATGCAGTTGTGCACGCTGCCCAAGACCAGCACCTTAGTCTCCAAATATCAATGCTCAAAAAAAGTGGATAACAGCACCACCAAGGAAAGAGTTATAAATCTTTATTCAAGCCATCATAGCCCAATAAAATGACAAAGTTTCGGTTAAACAACCTTAATCATGTCTATGTCATAGACATGATTAAGGTTGTTTAACCGAAACGTTGTCATTTTATTGGGCTATGATGGCTTAAATAAAGATTTATAACTCTTTCCTTGGTGGTGCTGCTATCCACTTTTTTTGAGCAAAATCCAGGGTATGTCGTGGTCATTAAGGGGTTACTTTCAACTTGTAATACGACACACAAAAAGCTTAATTCTAGCACAGTTAACGCTCCAGCAGGAGCATTAAAAAGCGCTCCACTTTATTCTTTGCTTGAGTTTGTGGTAAAAGATAAAGCACCCTGCTCTCCACTTGTAATCTAGCTCTAAATGTTTAAAAAAAAACATTTTGTTAGCAGAATTTGTTTTGTAGTCCAGAAACACACCAATTAAAAGACCTCTTGACTATGGTTTTTTTTTTGTTTGTTTTTTAAATCTAGTTTACAATGACTAATTTTGGCAGATATAAAGTTTTTTGTAGATCCACCCCATCTTCTCTAGGGGCTGTGGAAAAAATTACAGTTTTCAGAGTCAAGTTACTAAAAAAGTGAGCAAAATAACTAAGACGTACATTAAAAAGTAGCTTTTTTTAATATGCACAATTCATTATTTTAAGGGGAATTACATATTGAGTTTAATGTCTCTTTTCTTTTATTGTTCAAAGGCAACTGCATTCTTTATTAAAGGGTATTTTTTCCCATCAATTTTATTAAATTCTAAAGCACCAACAAGACATGAAAATAATGTATTGAAGCTCTGCATCAACTAGATACCAGTCTATGAGGTAGAAAACTGCTTAGAGAAAGTGTTTCCCAGGCTCCAGTAAGAATACAGAAAGTAAAATATCATACAGAGACACAGTAGCAGTAAGCAATATTCCCAGTCATCTTGATATACCTGTTTATTTTGGGCCTAAAATGCCCTCAAGGGATTAAAGTAACCTTATAAATCGGTCTCAGATTGTCACAGGGAGTTGTATAGGGTACCATATGGATTTACAGTTTAATCTATGAGACACTGATGATAAGCAAAGAGCAGGTGACCCACCAGCTGCCTATTGCTAATAATGATAATAATGATACATCTTTTCTGCCTATATAGTTTCATCAAAGAGATCAATGCTTTTTTTTAATAAACTGTTGATTATTAATATTGTTTATCAGTGGATTGATTTATCTTAATATAGCATAAATGTATCCAGCAATGTTACATACAGCAGCATTAAAGGGACAGTGTAGTTAGGCAATCTGTAGATTAAAGGGACGCTGTACACTAGCTTTTTCTATGCATAAATGTTTTGTAGATGATACATTTATTTTTGTAACAATGTATATAGTTTTGCTTATTTTTTATAATATTGTGATGATTTTCAGACTCCTAACCAAGCCCCTCAGTGCCAGATATATACGCGCGTTTACAGAATCCTGCAGCCTCGCTATTATTTTATCTGTCTTTTCATATGCAGAGAAGGGGGGGAGGTGGGAAGTGTCTGCTCTTTTTGTTTACCCAGCCCCTTCCTCGTCAACACTGCTAAACTGGGAGCTTCTAAGTAAGTTTTAAAAAGGTTTTATACTGGATTTTGACATCAGTATCTGTGAATATTACTCTTTATAGTAGTGTATACTGTCTCTTTAATGGTATTTAAAGTGGGGGCAGGAACAGCCGTTAAAAAGGGCTGGGCTCACTTTCCAAAAACCCCACTCAGATGTTGATTTCATAGGTTTTCTGTAATCATTGCTGTAGTACCATTTTTTAAGAATAGGTGGCTGTTTCAATTGACAATTTAGGGCTAGATTACAAGTGTAGTGCTAATCTATCGCGCACCTGCAAATTTGCCCGTTTGCGGACATTAGATAAATAACCAGTCATTACAAGTGACTGGTGATTGCTACAGCAAGCTTTTTTAAATGTCCACCAAATGACCCAAAAATCAATTGTAATATATTTTCTTAAAAAATAAAGATAATAGCATCTTTATTTTTTAGTAAAATAACTGCAAAAAGCAGTTCTATGGGGTTAAAAGTGGGAAGTGCAGGGTGTTAAAAAACAGCACTGAAAAGTGCCTTTATATAGCGGACTATAGGAACTGTGTGTCCCCAATATATAAATGTGTATATGCTTATATACATATATATTTATGTGTTAATATGTGTACTTAACCCTTTGATGCGCTAGTTCTCATGCCGTGTCTCAAACTATATTTAGCGCTCCACTTGTAATCTAGTCCTTAATATGCTCAAGCAGGTGAAATTGGGCATTTGGAACACAATAAAGGGGACAGAAATGTACAGTACCCTGTCCATGTAATATGTGGTTAAATTACTTTCGTGGAGACTTTAGGGTGTTTATAAATGAGGTTGGGGTGTCATAAATCAGTAAAGACCGAATCTTGTTGCTATAAATACATTTATTTATTTTAAGGACATATCTGGTTTTATTTTGTAAAAATGAGTGTTGAAAGTACTTTGTAAAAATGTCATAAACCAGAGAAGGTTTTGATAAATCAGAACTAGATGTAAGAAATAGGAACTACAATCTTATTTAATAAATGACGAAGCTTGGAGCATGAGATGGTTTAGCCTGTCGATATCCAGCTTCCTGCGCCATAACAGATTGATCCTTTTAAGACTTTAGGGCTGAATTAGAAAAAAAGATGATGGCAACTGAAATATAAGTCATAGATGCAATAAACTACTGACAGTGTATACCGTTACACTTAAAGCTGAAACAATCATGATATATTTAATAAATGGAAACTACTGAAAAATGGAATAAAATTGTATTTGTACAACTTTTTTTTGGTTGTGTTAGGTCAGATGTGATGAACCTGTCTATTAAATACGTACATGTGAGCACACCAAACCTTGTATATATTTGTGTATGAGCATGTGTGTGTATGTGTGTATATTTAACCATTTATATGCCACAGAATGCACAACTCCACAGCTCATAGAGGTAAGGCAACATAGTACTTTTATCATACAGAATTTATTCTATGGGGCAGATTTACCAATGTCAGTCCGACATGATACTCTGTAGTGTATCATGTCCGACAGACATCGCTGAATGCCAACAGCATACACTGTCGGCATTTATCATTACACAAGCAGTTCTTGTGAACTGCTTGTGCAATGCCGCCCCCTACACATTCGTGGCCAATTGACCACTAGCATGGGGGTGTCAATCAGCCCGATCGTATAGGATCGGGCAGATTGAAGACCGCAGCTTCAGAGGCAGGACATTTATGGAGCAGCAGTTTTTAGACCGCTGCATCATAACTGCTGTTTCCGGCATGCCTAACGGCTCGCGCGGAAACATTCGTCCCTTGTTAAATTGACCACCATGTATTTATGTATATCATGTGTAGTATGTCCACAGTAATCTAGAAAATAAGATATAAGTTGGTTAAAAGTTCTTCATTTTGGCTATAAAAAGTCTATGTGAACATAGTTAGCAGAAGACATTACACTCCCAGTGGGGGGTTGGGAGGGAAAATAATAAAATGTTAATTGTCTTTCTTTCTCTCTAAGAATTGGGCTTTGTTTTGCAGACAGAGATAATATAAAAACGCACATGTGTGTACAGAAAGGGATAAAATAAGGAGATCTGATTTCCCTGCAGGCTTAACATATTTTAATAGGATGTGGCTGCAAAGAACAAAAAAAGCAATTTTTTATATAAAAATAGACCTAAATAAAAAAATTACATTCATTTTATACTCTTGTTTTAAAATAATAAATGGAGCTCATATAACTAGTCATTAGAAACATCTTTAAGGAAAAACAATTTTACAGTATACTGTCCATTTAATTAGAATTAAACTGCAAGCAATACAATGGTATCCAAACAAATTGTTGTCATTGAAATAATAGCTATTATAAAAAACAACCTAAAACATTATTTATTTTGCCTCCATCTTCATGTGTCAACATGATTAAAGTGTAATTACTTAGTCCAATATTTAAACTTATATGGAGGCACCAGAACTACGGTGGCCACTATATGCCTGAATGTCTGCAGGCTGTGGAGCTAGTAGCAAAAGGACTGTGCTATGTCAGCAGCCTCTGCACAGGGACATTTGCTGTGCATGTTTGGATATTAATTACTTCAGTGACTAATCTATCTATCCATCCATATGCAAAAAGATCAGTTAAAGGGACATTGAACACTAAATACATTTTATAAGCATAATATTGAGGTTATGCCCCACCTCCCTCTAGTCATGGGTGCTGCCATGTTGAAATCTATCTTTTATTATTTTGCAATGCTCACGCAGGTGTATGAAAGAAAGTTGCTACAGTGTAACCTAGGTTTCATAATGGCAGTACCCATGCTAGAGATGTTCATTTGTTTTGTTACATATGAATATTCCTAGTGAAAATTGGAAAAAGTCTCTTAAAGGGACAGTCAAGTCCAAAAAAAAAAACTTTCATGATTTAAATAGGGAGTGCCATTTTAAACAACTTTCCAATTGACTTTTATCACCAATTTTGCTTTGTTCTCTTGGTATTCTTAGCTGAAAGCTAAACCTAGGAGGTTAATATGCTAATTTCTTAGACCTTGAAGACTGCCTCTAATCTGAATGCATTTTGACCACTAGAGGGCATTAGTTCATGTGTCTCATATAGATAACATTGAGCTCATGCATGTGAAGTTACCCTGGAGTGAGCACTGATTGGCTAAAATGCAAGTCTGTCAAAACAACTGAAATAAGGGGGCAGTCTGCAGAAGCTTAGATACAAGGTAATCACAGAGGTAAAAAGTGTATTTATATAACTGTGTTGGTTATGCAAAACTGGGGAATGGGTAATAATGGGATTACTGTATCTTTCTTTTTAAACAACAAACATTCTGGTGTTGACTGTCCCTTTAAGTGATGATATGCATAATGGTGCATTAACCTTATTTCAGTTCTTTTGACAGACTTGCATTTTAGTTAATCAGTGCTCACTCCAGGGTAACTTTGCGTGCATGAGCTCAATGTTATCTATATGAAACATATGAACTAATGCCCTCTAATGGTCAAAATGCATTCAGATTAGAGGCAGTCTTCAAGGTCTAAGAAATTAGCATATTAACCTCCAAGGTTTAGCTTTCAATTAAGAATACCAAGAGAACAAAGCAAAATTGGTGACAAAAGTAAATAAGAAAGTTGTTTAAAATTACATTCCCTATTTAAATCATGAAAGTTTTTTTGGATTTGACTGTCCCTTTAAGGCCTAGGGACCAATTTATCAATCTCAGTCTGACATGATACGCTGCATTGTATCATTTCCGACAGACATTGCTGAATGCCGACAGCATAAGCTGTCGGCATTTAACATTGCACAAGCAGTTCACCAGAACTGCTTGTGCAATGCTGCCCCCTGAAGATTTGCGGCCAATTGGCCATTAGCAGGAGGTGTCAATCAGCCCGATTGTATAGGATCAGGCGGATTGATGTCCACAGCCTCAGAGGCAGCAGACCAGTTATGGAGCAGCGATCTCAAGACCGCTGCTTCATAACTGCTGGCCTGAAGCCATTCTGAGCTTGATAATTCGGCCCCCTAGTCACCAGTTCTAATTACACTAAAAGTAACATTTTCTCATCCCTTACATATGACTTAGAGTCATTTATTTTTTTAATTATTTTATTCTATTTCATTTATTGTTATCCTTTTTTGGAAACAAAAAACAAAAAACTGAACTTTGGAAGAAAGAGAATATTTAGTTTGCAGATCAACGCATTTATTAGACTCTAGTAACAGGGCATTTAAAACTGCAAATCCTAGAAATGTAATATTTTTGTATTATCTCTAATTATACAACAAAAGCAAACCAGCTTTAATTATAAGCTTTTTATCTTTTTCAGCCATTGCACCTATAATTACCAGCACAAAATAATAAACAAAAATCTATCCTGATGGCCATTAGCATAACGAATCTGTATTAGTGCTCCGGTTGTACGAGCAGGAAGAGGCAGGCGTCACATTATGCCATTTTATGAGGTTAACAGCTGGTGTATATTTTCGCAGATAGGTACCAAAATGTGTTGCGTGTTAAACAAGTTCTGTTAATATGGAGGCTGTCAAATTGCAGAGAGGAAGGTAAAATAGTTTATAGACTGTCAGTTCCTTGATAGGACATCTGCCCTTCCTAAGACAATTCTGCTGTTGCAGTCTGCACGGACAAGCTGTGTGTTGTAATTAAAATACGCTCTGCATAGAAACAGTGTGTTCGCTGCGCCACATATGGAAATGGATAATAGACTGGACATAGGAAATGAAATCTTGGAGGTGCAAAGCAGTGAATCAGGAAATTGCAATCAAATAAAAGTATCATTACTACTCAGCTAATAGAGAAAATGTATTAATACAGTACACAGAGAAAGTAACAGATAAAAGCATTAAAGGGATTCTAAACCCAACTTTTTTCTTTTGTGAGTCAGATAGAGCATGCAATTTTTAAGCAACTTTCTAATTTACTAATATTATCAATTTTTCTTTGTACTCTTGCTATCTTAATTTGAAAAGCAAGAATGTAAGCTTAGAAGCTGGCCCATTTTTGGTTCAGCATATAGGTTGCGCTTGCTGATTGGTGGCTAAATGTAGCCACCATTCAGCAAGCGCTATCCAGGGTGCTGAACCAAAAATGGCCTGGCTCCTTAGCTTAGATTCCTGCATTTTCAAATAAAGATAGCAAGAGAAAGAAGAAAAATTGATAATAGGAGTAAATTAGAAAGTTGCTTAAAATTGCTTGCTCTATCTGACTCACGAAAATTTTTTTTTGATTTAGTGTCCCTTTAAGTAATAAGCAATATAACTAATATCTGAATATAGCTGCTATATATACAACGTATAGGCTAGTACATTATGTATAGCATCCTATATTGACTGCTCCAAATATAAATCTAAAAATAAATCCCACCTAAACGTACTAGAAATCTGATTATAAAATGGCTGCAATAAATACAATGATTAATCATATTCTTGATTGAAACTAATTTAAGTGTATGACTGGTTTATTTACACCTCATAGATTATGATGTGCAGCACAGAGTAATTTACTATTTGGGCTTGTGTCAAACTCAGCATGTTTTCTACTAGACATAACTGTAATGCAAAATATTGGAATTAAAAGCAAAGTATCATCATAATATAACTAAATACTATGCTAAAGCTCTAAGCAACATTTTTTTAATAGTCCTGAATCTTAACATTTTAATCACCAACTTCTTTGCAGTGAGAATAAAAAGATTGAACAACAAAAATTCTGAATGCTGAATAATATGATGAAATGTGATAAAAATAAGCATTGACTTGTCATCCTACCTGCAAAGGGTACTGGGGCATCCTTATCCAAAGCAACAAGAGGTGGATCCAGAATGACTGTGTCATTATTTTCAGTGATGACTCCGTGATATGATGTTTCAATCCAAGGTTTGTGCTTGTTTACTAGAAGAGAAGCAAATAAAGTTTATTAACAACTATTTCATTTAGCCGTCAACATGAGAAAATTACTTTATTCCATTTACAGGATTTTAGTTCTTTGAAAATTGATGATAATAAAACAAAAGGACATAAGATTCCAAAACTGTACATCAAAGTATGATTAAAGAGCTTATGGCCTCAATTTATCAAAGTCTGGACATCGCTGAATACGGAGAGCAATACGCTCTCCGTATTCAGCATTGCACCAGCAGGGGAGTGTCAATCAACCTGATTGTACTCGATCGGGTTGAATTGCGGTGATGTCTGTCCGCCTGCTCATAGCAGGCGGACAGGTTATGGAGCAGCGGTCTTTGTGACCGCTGCTTCATAACTGCTGAACACGGGGCATCAAGCTTCGTTTTTAGCTTGATAGATAGGCCCCTAAATGTACAAAAGATGGTTATTCATAAATTCAATGGTAAAGATGTAACCCTAAAAAAGAAAAGTCTACAATGCATTGCAAAGTCCTGTTGCTCTTTTTGGTATACTAGGAGATAATTTCTCTAAAAAGATCAGAAAACATTTTATCTAGAGCAAATTAAAATAATGCTGAAAAGACACTCACAAAACTTCAGTCGCAATGTTATGTTAAACTAGTGACATTTCACCAATAAAGCATTGACATATAGGGGAAACTAAATGAATCCTGGGATTACAAAACAATACAAAAGGATGACTAACTAAGACTGGCAGTTACTTGCCATCTAATGCTATACTTCACTTCAATCCGATGATACATATGTTTACATATTCATGTAAATAAAACACTGAGTTACACAAGATGTTTTGTAATAGTTAATGTATATATATATATATATATATATATATATATATATATATATATATATATATATATATATATATATAGATAGACAGACAGACAGACAGACAGACAGACAGACAGACAGACAGACAGACAGACAGACAGACAGACAGACAGACAGATAGATAGATAGATAGATAGATAGATAGATAGATAGATAGATAGATAGATAGATAGATAGATATAGTGAAATATTAAAACTGTAGTAAATTGATTTTCCATACATACATATTTTTCATAGAATAATTAATTACACATAATCTAGTATCGTAGTCTATAATATATAGAGCATGCACCTTCTCCTGACCTCTTTCTGCCTGCAGGTGCTTTAAAGGTATTATGTGTGCATTAGATCAAATGCCTTTAGCAAAGATTTAATAATGATAGCTGCCTATTTTTTCAATCAAAGAACCTAAAAACCATCCTCACCTCAGGGTGAAGACTTCAGTTGGTTGGAATGTCACGTAAATCAAATTCTGTCTCTCTGGTAGAGAGCTGGCAACCTTTAATAAGTACGGAATACAATTCAACCTTGTGCTTCTACCCAGCGGCTGATACGGAGCTATATTTACAACTACATCTAAAGTAGAAAGTGTCATTTGATATTTTTTAAAATAAATATTAACCTAATAACCCTTTGGCTGCCAAACAGGGCTTAACAGTGCAACAAAATGTGTTGCAACCTTTTCTGGCCTTCATGGAAATAAAGAAGCATGGAGGTTTACTAAGCTATTGATGGAGGATTTTTTTTATTTATTTAATTATTGTGCTACCTAATTATGCTCTTGGGCAGTTACAAAATCAGGCATATGTTTTATATTCATTGTCAGATAACAATAGGTTAATATAGGTGATTCACAGGTATATGTTTTCCTCAGATCTTTTAATTGAGTTGAAGAATCACGAATGTCCTGTTTCAAGTAAAAAACATACTACTGTGTCTCACTGGATTAGTTTAGATTCATAAAGGAGAGTGTTTTTGCTTCAGTGAGTAATGTAATTTAAGTGAACTGCTGTGATTTCAGGGGCATAGTAGAACTACCTGACTGCTTAGAAGTTAAATCTCCTGAGATGAAGAATATATAAATGATGGTGGTGCAGCAATGGTTGCATTTGAGCTGTGCAACTTAGCGCAATGTTACTCCAGTCCTCGAACAACCGTAGTTTCTGAATAAAGGGACAGTAAAGGCAAAACTAAACTTTCATGATTCAGATAGGGAATGCAATTTTAAACAACTTTCCAATTTACTTTTATCATCAAATTGGCTTTGTTCCCTTGGTGGTATTTTTGAAAAGCTAAACCTAGCTAGGCTCAAACTGATTTCTAAACAGTTGAAAACTGCCTCCTAGCTCAGAGCATTTTGAAAGTTTTTCACAGTTAGATTGTGCTAGTTCATATGTGTCATATAGATAACATTGTGCTCACTCCCGTGAAGTTATTTAGGAGTCTTCACTGATTGACTACACTGCATGTCTGTCAAAGGCACTTAGATATGGAGGCTGTCTGCAAAGGCTTAGATACAAGGTAATCGCAGAGGTAAAAAGTGTATTAATATAACTGTGTTGGTTATGCAAAAACGGGGGATGGGTAATCTATCTATCTTTTTAAATAAGAACAATTTTGGTGTAGACTGTCCCTTTAAGGACACTATTCATAAAGGTTCTATCTTCAAACTGACTTTTTTTTTTAAGTTGGTTTAAAAAGTCAGACAGAGCTGGACCATGATGCTTCAGGACAGTCAAACGTTGCACTGTCCATAAAAATGATCCAAATTCAAAGATACACCTTGGACTATTGTGGAACTGATTGGACTTAGAGGGTCATTAATGTGCTGAGTACAATTACAGTGGCATTGCTAATACCCATCATGGTATTGTTTTTCCTTCTGTACCTACAGCTCTCTTTAAAGCCAAACCTTATTTTACCCCTTTGCATGTGCTGGTTAGTGAAGTTATATCTTTACACTGGGCATTGCACGTATTGTTACATCCTGTTAGTGATGTTACTGACTTTTTGACAGCTGTAACTTGCACTTTGGATTCACATGCACAATAGAAAGCAGAAGTTACATTTTTGCAGGTTTTTACACAGTAACAAAAGTTACATAGCAAATATAAAAAAGCCCTCGAGAATAATATAGAGAAATGCAGCCCATTCTGTATTATCCAAGCTAAACTGAAGTGTAGAATATGGTTTGTAAAGAATATAACAATATCACTTACCTGTGAATGTACTCTACTTCTGTCACCAGATATAGGAATACTTACATTTCAAGATGGTGACTCCCAGTTTGAAGATGCAGAACTTCAATAACCAGCACTTTTTAATGCTTATGATAAGAGAATGGCTTTGGGACGAAAAACTATATTGTGCCCAGCTGTTTTGTGTCCCTTACAGATAACTTGCCTGGAGACTTTCATTTATAAAAAAATACGGCTAGATTACGAGTTTTTGTCGGTAATGCTGTGCGGTGCTAACAAGCTTTTTTTTCTTACCGCTCACTTAAGACAACGCTGGTATTACGAGTGTTCTGCAAGCCGGCATTAGCCTCAGAAAAGTGAACGTTGAGCAAAATTTAGCTCCACATCTCATCTCAATACCAGCGTTGCTTACGGTAGCAGTTAGCTGGCTGAACGTGCTCGTGCACGATTTCCCCATAGGAAACAATGGGGCTGAGCTGGCTGAAAAAAAACCTAACACCTGCAAAAAAGCAGCCCCATTGTTTTCTATGGGAAAAGAAAAGTTATGTCTACACCTAACACCCTAACATGAACCCCAAGTCTAAACACCCCTAATCTTACACTTATTAACCTCTAATCTGCCAACCCCGACATCGTCGCCGCCTGCATTTTATTATTAACCCCTAATCTACGGCTACGGACACCGCTGCCACCTACATTATACTTATGAACCCTTAATCTGCTGCCCCCAACATCGCTGAACCCTACATTATATTTATTAACCCCTAATCTGCCCCCCCAACATCGCCGCAACTATATTAAATTTATTAACCTCTAAACCTAAGGCTAACCCTAACACCCCCCTAACTTAAATATAATTTAAATACATCTAAATAAATTTACTACAATTAAATAAATGAATCCTATTTAAAACTAAAATAAACCCTAAGCTAGCTACAATATAACTAATAGTTACATTGTAGCTAGCTTAGGATTTATAGTTATTTTACAGGCAACTTTGTATTTATTTTAACTGGGTAGAATAGTTATTAAATAGTTATTAACTATTTAATAACTTCCTACTTAAAATAAGTACAAATTTACCTGTAAAATAAATCCTAACCTAAATTACAATTACACCTAACACTACACTATAATTAAATTAATTACATAAATTACCTACAATTAACTACAATTAAATTAAATAAACTAAAGTACAAACTAAAGTACAAAAAAACCCACTAAATTACAGAGAATAAAGAAAGAATTACAATTTTTTTAAACTAATTACCCCTAATCTAACCCCCCTAATAAAATAAAAAAGCCCCCCAAAATAATAAAATTCCCTACCCTATACTAAATTACAAATAGCTCTTAAAAGGGCCTTTTGCGGGGCATTGCCCCAAAGTAATCAGGTCTTTTACCTGTAAAAAAAATACAATACCCCCAACATTAAAACCCACCACCCACACACCCCAACCCTACTCTAAAACCCACCCAATCCCCCCTTAAAAAACCTAACACTACCCCCATGAAGATCACCCTACCTTGATCCGTCTTCACCCATCCGGCACAAGTGGACGTCCAGAGGGGCAGAAGTCTTCATCTGATCCGGCCAGAAGAGGACCTCCAGATGGGCAGAAGGCTTCATCCCGGCGGCATCTTCTATCTTCTTCCATCCGGAGAGAAGCGGGTCCATCTTGAAGACATCCGACGCGGAGCATCCTCTTCCATCTGACGGCGACTGAAGAATGACGGTTCCTTTAAGTGACATCATCCAAGATGGTGTCCCTTCAATTCCTATTGGCTTATAGAATCCTATCAGCCAATCGGAATTAAGGTAGGAAAAATCCTATTGGCTGATGCAATCAGCCAATAGGATTGATCCCGCATTCTATTGGCTGTTCCAATCAGCCAATAGATTGCAAGCTTAATCCTATTGGCTGATTGCATCAGCCAATAGGATTTTTCCTACCTTAATTCCGATTGGCTGATAGGATTCTATCAGCCAATCGGAATTGATGGGACGCCATCTTGGATGACGTCACTGAAAGGAACCTTCATTCTTCAGTCGCCACCGGATGGGCGAGGATGCTCCGCGTTGGATGTCTTCAAGATGGACACGCTCCGGATGGAAGAAGATAGAAGATGCCGCCTGGATGAAGACTTCTGCGGTCTGGAGGTCCTCTTCTGGCTGGATAGGATGAAGACTTCTGCCGGTCTGGAGGTCCACTTGTGCCCGGCTGGGGTGAAGACGGCTCAAGGTAGGGTGATCTTCAAGGGGGTAGTGTTAGGTTTTATTAAGGGGGGATTGGGTGGGTTTTAGAGTAGGGTTGGGTGTGTGGGTGGAGGGTTTTAATGTTGGGGGGGTATTGGTTTTTTTTTTACAGGTAAAAGAGCTGATTACTTTGGGGCAATGCCCCACAAAAAGCCCTTTTAAGGGCTATTTGTAATTTAGTATAGGGTAGGGCTTTTTTTATTTTGGGGGGCTTTTTTATTTTATTAGGGGGATTAGATTAGGTGTAATTAGTTTAAAAATGTGTAATTTCTTTTTTATTTTCTGTAATTTAGTGGTTTTTTTTCGTAATTTAGTTTATTTAATTTAATTGTAATTAATTGTAGGTAGTTTAGGTAATTAATTTAATTATAGTGTAGTGTTAGGTGTAATTGTAACTTAGGTTAGGGTTTATTTTACAGGTAAATTTGTACTTATTTTAACTAGGTAGCTATTAAATAGTTAATAACTATTTAATAACTATTGTACCTAGTTAAAATAAATACAAAATTGCCTGTGAAATAAAAAGAAATCCTGAGATAGATACAAATGTAACTATTAGTTATATTGTAGCTATCTTTGGGTTTATTTTATAGGTAAGTATTTAGTTTTAAATAGGAATAATTTATTTAATAATAGTAAATTTATTCAGATTTATTTTAATTATATTTAAGTTAGGGGGGTCTTAGGGTTAGGGTTAGACTTAGGTTTAGAGGTTAATACATTTAATATAGTAGTGGCGACGTTGTGGGTGGCAGATTAGGGGTTAATAAATGTAGGTAGGTGTCGGCGATGTTAGGGATGGCAGATTAGGGGTTAATAAAATTTAACTAGTGTTTGCGAGGTGGGAGTGCGGCGGTTTAGGGGTTAATATATTTATTAAAGTGGTGGCGATGTCCGGTCGGCAGATTAGTGGTTAAATAATTTTATTATAGTGTTTGCGATGTGGAGGGGGGGCCTCGGTTTAGGGGTTAGTAGGTAGTTTATGGGTGTTAGTGTACTTTTTAGCACTTTAGTTAAGAGCTTTATGTTCCGGCGTTAGCCCATAAAACTCTTAACTACTGACTTTAAATGCGTTAGGAGTCTTGCCAGGAGAGGGTGTATCCGCTCACTTTTTCCAACGATTGTAATACCGGAGTTAGGAAAATCCCATTAAAAAGATAGGATATGCAATTGACGTAAAGGGATTTGCGGGTAAGCTAAAATTGTGGAAAAAAAGTGAGCGGTACACCTGTACCTGCCTGACTCTTAATACCAGCCGGCATTAAAAAGCAGCGTTGGGACCTCTCAACGCTACTTTTTAAGGCTAATGCAAGACTTGTAATCTAGGCGATAGTTTTTTTGGCTTCAATACAGTTACATTTTTTTAATGTGACTTTAAAACTGACCTAATAACCAAATGTAATAATTGTTTGTAATTGACTCTCTCTTTTCAAATTATCCTAATAACAATTCACAGCTGATTTGCATGACTTGTACTAGTATGTCGATTAGAGAACATATTATTATTATTATTATTATCTTTTATTTGTATAGCGCCGCCAAATTCCGTAGCGCTGGGTACAATGATAGGGGTATACAATGATAAAGATTTGTGATACAATACAAAACATAACAAGACTAAACAAATCTAGCACAGGAGGAAGAGGGCCCTGCTCCGGAGAACTCACAGTCTATAGGTTTAGGGTGCAGAGACATAAGGTTGGGGTAGCTTGTTACATCGGTTGTATTTGCAGCAGTGAGTCAGGCAGTACATGTACACGTATTAGCTTGGTTCGGATGCGGGATGGAGGAGAGATGGTAAGCCTCTCTGAATAGGTGGGTTTTCACATGATGTTAACTATGATGTACTAGTGCCAAACTGTGACTTTATACGTGACTGGACTTTTAGCTGACTGATATTTGGCAGACGGGCATTTGGCCAATGGATATTTGGCCGACGGACATTTGGCTGACGGACATTTGGCCGACACACAAGTGGCGAGAAGTGCAAAAATAACCACACCTTTATTAATAGCAAAAAATTATTAAATGTCCACAAGTCAAATAACAAGCCAGGAGTCAAAACCAGAGCTGGTAGTCAGACGAGCTGAGTCAGGAGCCAAAGCTGAATAGTCAGACGAGCCGGAATCAGGAACAAGGAGAACAGCAGAGTTAGGAACAAGCCAGGGATCAGGAACCAGGAAAGACGTCAGGCAGCCAGGTAATACACAGGAACTCTCACAAACAGGTCTCAGACAACGCAAAGGCAAAGCATACTGAACAGAGGCCCTTTAAATAATAAATGATGACATCACAATTCTGAGACTGCATGGATGATGCACAACAGTCTGGCCATAAAAGGAAGTGCAGGAAGTGAGCAGCATCCCCCACAATGCACCAAGTCAGGAAGAGCAGGTGAGTAAAATGGCTGCCAGCAGCACATGGCAAACACAACAGGGAAAACCCTGACATATATAGATAGATAGATAGATAGATAGATAGATAGATAGATAGATAGATAGATAGATAGATAGATAGATTTGATAGATAGATAGATAGATGGATAGATTTGATAGATAGATAGATAGATAGATAGATAGATAGATAGATAGATAGATAGATAGATAGATAGATAGATAGATAGATAGATAGATAGATAGATATATTTGATAGATAGATAGATTTGATAGATAGATACATAGATTAGATAGATAGATTAATAGATGCGATTGATAAATTTGATAGATTCGATAGATAGATTTGATAGATAAAATAGATAGATAGATAGATAGATAGATAATTTCCCAGACAGAGAATTACAAGACGTGCGGGGCTGGGACCAATGGTAAGGTTCCCAGAGAGGGCAGTTGCGGCGCCCAAGGTTTTGATTAGAAACAGAGCACTCTGGAGCGTATCTGCCCTCGTCCGAAATCAGAACATGCTTCGGCATTCTGTCCGTAGGCCCAAATGTCTGTCTGACAGAAGGCTGTCTGCCAAATATCCATCTGCATTTTGTCAGAGCACCTACTTTATATTAATTGCAAATAATTATACAGACTTTTTAATATAAGTCCTGCTTTTTTCATTACTGAACTGGAATGTCATACATGTTATGCTCAAAATGGATATAAGGGTTCATTAGAAAAGTTTAATCAGAAACGAAAATCTATTCATGTATTTATTTATTATCACGTTACCTAGTAGTGTAGCATGTATTCTGGGCTTTAAAATTGACATTATAGTGTATAATATAAAGCTCTATTTTATCTTTAAACAAATCACTTTATTTTACTAGGTTTTTAAACCCTGTAAAGTTTATGCTTATGTGGAGTTTTCAGTGAGCAGCTCAGAAGCAGGCAGACATACTGTACATACCCACATTCATCTCATATAGCCTCAATTCTGTAATGAAAGAGTGTTTTTATTTTACCCAAGAATATCCATTTTTACATTTTGAAAAAGTAGTTAGTATGTACTGTTTGCTAGACCTATTTTTTATGTTAGAAATGTTGTAATGAAAAAACAACAGAATGTGATTTCATTAGTAAGTTATTTAAATGTATATAAAGGAGTATTTAATTTATTGGTGTTGATGTTGTTATGTGTGGTTATGGGCATCTCTGCTATGTAGTATTTAGTTAGTAACATAATATATTAGATTATTCAGGAGGTTCACATGGCTGAAATCTGGCCCACATGTACATTTTACACTGTATGTGTGATTTTGACTAGACTGTCCCTTTAACAAATACGTTTGCCCTATGCTTCCCTATGGGAAATGTCTTCAGTGCAGTAAATAAACAACTGGGCAGCAGCTTAAACATAAGTAATATCTTGTGCTACAGCTACAAGCCAGCAGCAGCACATTATTTTTTTATATGATCCGGACTGGTTGAGAACAAATGTGAAGCTTAAATACTTATTGGCCAACATCAGAATCGATCAATTGATAAGAAACATTACTAAATCATTATTCAATCATGTAAATATGAATTAGTGAAGTCTTTCCCCACCTTTAGAATAATGTCTTTAACTATACAAATCAATTGATTTTCTCACATGCATTTATTAGTTTGTTTTTTTCCATTTAAGGGTATTTAATCTTTTTTGAAATCATGGAATATGGAAAAAGTGCCATTTTTTACATTAGTCTGAAAATGTATGCATATCTAATTATTTATGAGGTCATTTATTTATTATCATTGGTGGATCTATTTGAACGTGGAAATGTATTTAACAGTGACATGGTGACATGCTGAACACACATTTAAATGACCTTCAACTAAATTAATTCAGAAATATTGATATTAGTCTAGTAAACTGTAGCATAGTGATTTCTTGCATGGAATGTAACACTGAAAAGGCAGTTTTATTTTGGCCAGATGGTATTCATTTACCTGATGTTGGATTGGATATTTTGAATAATTTAGCCCATATGGCTTAGAAAGCTGATAAGTGGCTTGAAAGTTTTGGCTTTTTTTTTAATTTAAAGAGGCCTAGTCACCTAGGGGGTCGATCCGATATAGATCGTAGTTTGCGGCGCAAGCGAGGGAACCCCGCGTCGCCCGCAGTTTCAGCTCGCAACTCGAGCTATCCATATATGTCGCCGTCAGATGCTAACGTGCCGTAAGTCTGACAAACCAGCGATGTCCAGAAATCTGCGCAAGTACAAATTTCTGGCGTCGCCAGTGACTTGCGGCACGTTAGAAACTGCCAGCGCCTACAAAACCTGACTAAAGTCTAAATCACCCGCACTGTCTAACACGCCTCCCTAACATAGCCCGACACGTCTAACCCTCTATCCGCTATCCCCCCTCACTATCCTAACAATAAAATATGTATTCACCCCCAAAACCGCCGCTCCCGGAGCCCGCCGCTACCTACTAAAGTTATTAACCCCTACACCGCCGCCAGCTATATTAAATCTATAACCCCCTAAAGTGAGCCCCTAACACCGCCGCCATCTACCTTACCTACCCCCTAAAGTGAGCCCCTACCCCGCCGCTATCTATTTTAAAATTATCAAACCCCTAATCTAATCCCCTACCCCGCCACCATCTATATTAAATTATTTAACCCCTAAAAATACTAAACTATCCCTACCACTAAACCTAAGTCTAACCCTACAAAATAGCCCTGAAAAGGGCTTTTTGCGTGGCATTGCCCCAAAGTAACCTGCTCTTTTGCCAGCCCTTAAAGGGCTTTTGGCGGGGCTTTGTCACAAAGTAAACTGCTCTTTTGCCTACAATCTACATCCCCCTACACCGCGGCCACCTATAATAAATGTATTAACCCCTAATCTAATCCCCCTACATTGCCGCCAGCTATATTAACTATATTAACCCTAATTATATTAGGGTTAATATAGTTAATATAGTTATTATATTATATATATTAACTATATTAACCCTAATTATATTAGGGTTAATATAGTTAATATCGTTATTATAATATATATATATATATATATATATATATAATATATATATATATATATAAAGTATATTAACCCTATCTAACTCTAACATCCTAACTAAACTCTTATTAAAATAAATCTAATATTAATATTATTAATTAAAATATTCCTATTTAAAATCTAAATACTTACCTATAAAATAAACCCTAAGATAGCTACAATGTAATTAATAATTACATTATAGCTATGTTAGGGTTTATATTTATTTTACAGGTAAATTGTTAATTATTTTAACTAGTATAATAGCTATTAAATAGTTATTACCTATTTAATAGCTACCTAGTTAAAATAATTAACCAATTACCTGTAAAATAAATCCTAACCTAAGTAAAATACACCTACACTATCAATAAATTAAATAAACTACAAATATCTATCTAAAAATACAATTAAATAAACTAAACTAAATTACAAAAAAAACCCCACTAATTACAAAAAATAAAAAAAAGATTACAAGATTTTTAAGCTAATTACACCTATTCTAAGCCCCCTAATAAAATAATAAAGCCCCCCAAAATAAAAAAAATTCCCTACCCTATTCTAAATTAAAAAAAAGTTCAAAGCTCTTTTACCTTACCAGCCCTTAAAAGGGCCTTTTGTGGGGGCATGCCCCAAAAGAAAACTGCTCTTTTGCCTGCAAAAAAAACACAATACCACCCCCCAACATTACAACCCACCACCCACATACCCCTAATCTAACCCCAAACCCCCCTTAAATAAACCTAACACTACCCCCCTGAAGATCTCCCTACCTTGTCTTCACCACACCGGGCCAAACTCCTCATCCGATCCGGGGCTGATTGTGTTCCAGCAAACGGCAGTGAAGTCTTCTTCCATCCGGGCGATGTGTTCCAGCAAGCGGCAGAGAGTCTTCTTCCATCGGCGATGTCTTCAAGCAAAATCGGCATCTTCAATCTTCTTCCTTCGCTCCTCCGCCGCGGAGCCATCCTCTCCGGCACGACGACTTCCCGACGAATGAGGTTCCTTTAATGACGTCATCCAAGATGGCGTCCGTCGAATTCCGATTGGCTGATAGGATTCTATCAGCCAATCGGAATTAAGGTAGAAAAATCTGGTTCAGCCAATCGGATTGAACTTGAATCTGATTGGCTGATTCAATCAGCCAATCAGATTTTTCTACCTTAATTCCGATTGGCTGATAGAATCCTATCAGCCAATCGGAATTCGGCGGACGCCATCTTGGATGACGTCATTTAAAGGAACCTCATTCGTCGGGAAGTCGTCGTGCCGGAAGGATGCTCTGCCGGCGGAGGAGCGAAGGAAGAAGATTGAAGATGCCGATTTGCTTGAAGACATCGCCGATGGAAGAAGACTCTCTGCCGCTTGCTGGAACACATCGCCCGGATCGGATGAGGAGTTCGGCCCGGTTGTGGTGAAGACAAGGTAGGGAGATCTTCAGGGGGGTAGTGTTAGGTTTAATTTAAGGGGGGTTTTGGGTTAGATTAGGGGTATGTGGGTGGTGGGTTGTAATGTTGGGGGTGGTATTGTGTTTTTTTTTGCAGGCAAAAAGAGCAGTTTTCTTTGGGGCATGCCCCCACAAAAGGCCCTTTTAAGGGCTGGTAAGGTAAAAGAGCTTTGAAACTTTTTTTAATTTAGAATAGGGTAGGGAATTTTTTTATTTTGGGGGGCTTTATTATTTTATTAGGGGGCTTAGAATAGGTATAATTAGCTTAAAAATCTTGTAATCTTTTTTTTATTTTTTGTATTTTAGTGTTTGTTTTTTTTGTAATTTAGTTTAGTTTATTTAATTGTATTTTAGATAGAAATTTTGTAGTTTATTTAATTTATTGATAGTGTAGGTGTATTTGTAACTTAGGTTAGGATTTATTTTACAGGTAAATTGGGTAATTATTTTAACTAGGTAGCTATTAAATAGGTAATAACTATTTAATAGCTATTATACCTTTGTTAAAATAATTAACAATTTACCTGTAAAATAAATATGAACCCTAACATAGCTATAATGTAATTATTAATTATATTGTAGCAATCTTAGGGTTTATTTTATAGGTAAGTATTTAGATTTAAATAGGAATATTTTAGTTTATAATATGAATTAGATTTATTTAATAAGAATTTAGTTAGGGGTGTTAGGGTTAGATAGAGTTAATATAGTTAATATAAATACTATAGTAACTATATAACTATATTAACCGTAATAATAATTAGGGTTAATATAGTTAATATATATAATGTAATAACTATATTAACTATAATATACTTAGGGTTAATATAGATAATATAGCTGGCGGCGGGGTAGGTAGATTAAATTAGGGGTTAATAATTTCAATATAGATGGCGGCGGTGTAAGGGGTTCACATTAGGGGATAGATCAGTTAGATGGTGGCGGTTTTAGGGGTTCACATTAGGGGATAGATCAGTTAGATGGTGGTGGTTTTAGGGGCTCACAGTAGGGGGTTCGTTTAGTAGATGGCGGTGGTTTAGGGGTTAAATACTTTATTAGGGATTGCGGCGGGCATCGCGGTTGACAGGGAGATAGACATTGCGCATGCGTTAGGTGTTAGGTTTATTTTAGCAGATCGCGGTTGACAGGGAGATAGACATTGCGCATGCGTTAGGTGTTAGGTTTATTTTAGCAGCCAGTTTAGGGAGTTACGGGGCTCCAATAGTCAGTGTAAGGCTTCTTACGGCTGCTTTTTGTGGCGAGGTGAAAATGGAGTAAGATTTCTCCATTTTTCGCCAGACTAAGTCTCCTTATGCTGTATATTGGATACCAAATTGCGGGGTTTGGTATACCTGCCTATGGCCCAAAAAAACTACGGGCGACGGCAGAAATATACGCGCGTAACTTCTAGGTTACGCCCGTATATAGGATACCAAACCCGCGCAAATATTGGCCGTCGCCGACTTTTGCGGGCGACGATTTTTATCGGATCGACCCCTAGATCTTTTATCAGTTATGAAAGAAGGTGAAGCACTATAATTTGTTTATCTGAGTTCACAGCTGCAGTGTTTTCCCCAAAAAATATTGTAGAGTTTAAGGGCCCAGTAACATTTAAAGGAACACTGTACCTAAAACATTTCTTTTATCCATATGTAACATTTTATTTTATTTTTTATGATAAAAAGTGATGTAAAAGCTGTTTCAAAATACAATTAAACAAATGCAGTTGTATCAGTTGCACACATCCTACTAATGCATATTGGCTGATAGTCAGTTTCTACTAAATCTCATTGGCTAATAGGTACTTCCTGCTAATAATCATCAGTCAGCAGATACTTTCTGATTGTACTCAATAATTATTCAAAAGTATCTATAATTTGTGATCACTAGTATGATGTGCACAACTTACACTGGCATTTTAGTTTAAATGTAAAAAGGTTTTTCTTCATATTTGTTCTTCAAATGTATTCAAGCAATATATGTTAATATTTTAAAAGCTGCCTTTTCTTATGCATGTTAGCACCTTTTTTTTTTTTTAAGCACAAAACTTTCTTTATATCCTCTTGATTCTGTCGTCTTGTATAATGTATGAATTGAAGCTTAATGTTTAACACTTTACCGAAGCCCATGATTTGGACTGAGGTATTGCAACTTGGTGGAACCCACCACTGACCTCATATTCCTTAAATGAAAGGGGGGGGTTGTTTGGGGATTTAATAATTTATTGAGATTTTTTTCTAGAGCCATTGGTCTGTGTGACTCATTAAAAGTGGACAGAATTGGGTGAAATGATCTGTGATGTTTGTTTCACGCTTTGAGGTCATATCATTTCGTTCATCCTTCATTTTAATTACAGATTCAGTATGCTATATAAGATTTGCCACACCAAGCACAAATGCAGATTAACTGTGCAATCATCATAAAAATATAATGATAAAATAATTACCCTAATCTGTTCTTTTTCATTGTTTTCCAAAGTGCTCATGATCATTTAAATGTCTTATGTGATCAGCTTGTTTTGTGACCTCGCAAAGCTCAGACTAACTAGCCAAGCTGTAAGTGTTGGACACAGTGTCATATCACAAATCACAAACTTCCCTTTTGTGAAGGAAGCGAATACAAAATAGTTTACTAGTAATAATGTCATAAAAACTACATTTCCCAAGTGTAAAGAATGTATTAGGAGGGTGCTAAACAAAGCCTAAGATACCTACAATTTTAACAGAATTTCCGGAAGACTATGAGGCCTATTTATCAAGCCTTCAACCGCAAATACGCTGGAATTCCTCAGCGTAATTGTGGAGAGCTTAATTCCGCCTTAGTTATCAAAGCCTACAGACCGGCAAAAGTAGAAATTTGTGACGTAACATACGATCTGCCGGTCTCAGTCCGACACAGATACAATTACATTAAACTACATTAAACTAATAATTAACATACAATATTATACTAAAATTACATTAAACTATATTAAACTAATAATTAACCAACCCTAACTATTATACTAAAATTACATTAAACTAATAATTAACCTACCCTAACTTTTATACTAAAATTACATTAAACTACAAATTAAATTAACTATATTATATATTTAAACACCTAACCTTACTCAAATAATTTAAATCTACACTAAAAAGTGCTCTAAAAGTTACAAAAAACTAACAACTAAGCCAATAAGCCCAATCCTATTGGCTGATTGGATCAGCCAATAAGATGAAAGCTCAATCCCTATTGGCTGATTGCAAAAGCCAATAGGATTTTTTCAACCATAATTCCGATTGGCTGCTAGAATTCTATCAGCCAATTGGAATCTAAGGGACACCATCTTGGATGACGTCATTTATTAGGTACCTTTCATTTGGGAAGAAGACGTTGAACGAAGAGGATGCTCCGCGTCGGATGTCTTGAAGATGTCTTAATGCGATGTGCTAGAACAATATTGTTATAATCCTTAGAATAGAGGTTTAATATTATAGACTAAACTGTCTTAGGGGCATATTTATCAATGTGCGAGCGGACATGATACGAAGTAGAGTATCATGTCCGCTGCACCTCGATAAATGCTGACAGCATATGCTGTCGGCATTTATCATTGCACCAGGCCGTGAACTGCTGGTGCAATGCCACCCCCTGCAGATTTGCAGCCAATCGACCGCTAGCGGGTGTCAATCAACCCGATCATATTTAGTTTGATTTCTGGTCCGCGGCCTCAGAGCAGGCGGACAAATTATGGAGCAGCGGTCTTTAGAAACAAGGGGCATTTGTGGGCTATTGTCCAGTATAATCTATAGTATTCTGATATGTATATGGTTTCTCGCTGTACCAGTGCAAACACAGACTGGTTTCCTTACGCTACTCACAGCATTGTACCTTGAATTGACCGCTTCCTACCATGTGACCTCCTTGACTACGTCACAGATTGTACAGATTATACTGGAAAACAGCCACAAATAAGGTACTCAGAAGAAATAACTTGAACTGTTATATGTGCAATACGGATATATCACAAATTGAGTCTTCTAATACACACTAAGACAGTTTGGTCTATAATATTTAACCTGTATTCTAAGGATCGTAACAATATTGTTCTAAAAGGTGACTTAAGCTGGTTTTAACTATGGCCGAGTCTCATATATTGTCTTGCTTATTTTTCACCCTATTGTAATACCTTTTGGTGTATTCATTTTATTGTCATTTATTTATATGCTCATAGATCAACGAATAAATTATACCCTTCATTTAACATTAATTTAGTTTTAGAGGGAGAACGTCCCGTTTTTTTATATATATTTTAGAATCATTATTGAGTTGTACTAATGCATATACACTTTTTAATGTCGCAATAAATTGTTTTTGTATTATAAATATATATAGTCTTCCGGATATTCTGATACAATTTTTAGGTATCTTAGGCTTTGTTTAAACGCCCCTCCTAATACATTCTTTACATTTGTAGCTACACATTTTTTAAAAGCCTAGAGGAAGCTGTATTGATTAGGGGTGGTCTGATACGAATTTAGTTCAGCACATTTACTAGTTTCTGTGTCTCTTGTACATTTCCCAATTATTTTGCTAAGTTTCTCTGCTTTTAATTTATAGATAGTTTACGTAGCAGGGATTTAAAGGAACAGCAAGAATTTAAAGGATACAGTTTTTAAACAGCTTTCCAATTTAATATTATCTAATTTGCTTTGTTATCTAGGTATCATTTGTTGAAATATATTCCTACTTAGGCTTAGCAACAGCCCTACACTACTGGGAGCTAGCTGTTGATTGGTGGCTGCACATATTTGCCTCTTGTCATTGGCTCACACAATGGAGCCGATTTATCAAAGTGTCAATCGGCCCCAATGCATCTGTTTTCCACACGAGCCTTCAGGCTCACTGGAAACAGGAGTTAAGAAGCAGTGGTCTTAAGACCGCTGCTCCTTAACTCATGTGCCTCCTCTGAAGCGACGGACATCAATCACCGCCCAATTGGGTACGATTGGGTTGATTGATACCCACTGCTAGCGGACGATTGGCCGCAAATCTGCAGTAGGCTGCATTGCACAAGCAGTTCACCAGAACTGCTTGTGCAAAGTTAGATGCCAACAGCGTATGCTGTCGGCATTCAGCAATCTCTGGTTAGCATGATATACGCTACAATGGATCATGTTCACCAGACATTGATAAATCGGGCCCCAATGTGTTCATCTAGCTCCCAGTAGTGCATTGTTACACTATTACTTCAATATAATAAGAACATAAAACTAATTTGAAGTAAATCAGAAATTTGTTATAAAATGCATGCCTCTATTACAAGCATTAAAGATAAAATGTGTCTGCCGTGTCCCTTTAATTACTGTTTCCAGAGCAAATCCCTTAGAAAAAGACATGCTGTATGATGTATTGATTCTAAGTTGTCTATACAATGTTGCTATTGGATCATTTCTGATTTATTCTCTGTGGAGTATATTTTTAGATGGATTCCATTAGTTTCCTATTGAACATATTTACTTGTGACATTACTTTGAACCCTCCTGAAGCGGGTAACAGATGATTGGCCAAGCAGATAATAATCCAGCTGGCTCAGGTCTTGAATTACTCTTTACCCGTTACACCTTCATTGATAGAGAAAGAACTCAGATATGATGCATTGAAAGCACCTATGACATTGATTGTTCTGTAACAGAAGGGACACATAAAACTCAATGAGTCTGAAAGGATAGGAATGAAGAGGCATAATACAGACTCTCAGAATATTTCTTATGAAACATTGACCATTTTAGTATTAAGGAAGCAGGAACAGGTATATTAGTAAACAAACTGAGACCACTGGCTGCGAAAAAAAGTAGTTTTATAGAAAAATCAGTTACAAAAGACAGACTCACATAAAAGAAAGAAAAGATAAATGGCAGTATTTGTGAATTGAGCTGCTTCTGATAAAATTATTTATATTGCTTGGCCACTAAGTGCACATGAAAAGGCTTTTTAATAAGGTTTTTAATAGATGAGCACATACGTTCTCGCAATAAATATTTATTTCTATTATACGTATATACATACATAGCTTTAAGATATACATTTGCTAGCAAATAAAGTTATATCTGTTTACCAGATAAACATTCAGCCAGATACGAGTTTTGCGTTATGTATGCTATTACAGGTTTGCAAAAAAAACGGTGTGTTTGCAGGCAATATGGGCAGCGTTGAGCTCCATACCGAACACAAATACCAGCACTGCTTTGAGCTGCTTTGACGTGCTCATTTCACGATTTCCCCATAGACATCAATGAGGAGAGCCGGCTAAAAAAAAGACTAACACCTGCAAAGACGGAGCGTAAAGCTCACGTAACGCAGCCCCATTGATGTCTATGGAGAAAGAAAATGTATGTTTACACCTAACACCCCTAACATAAACCCTCCCCAACGTCGCCCTCCGCCACTATACTAAAGTTATTAACCCCTAAACCTCTGGCCTCCCACATCACTAACACTAAATAAATATATTAACCCTAAAATCTAACCCATAACGTAACCCTAACACCCCTAGCTTAACATAATTAAAATAATTCTAAATAAAACCTACTATTATAACTAAATAATTCATATTTTAAACTAAATACTTACCTGTAAAATAAACCCCTAAGCTAGCTACAATATAACTAATAGTTATTATTGTATCTATCTTAGGTTTTATTTTTATTTCACAGCTAAGTTTGTATTTATTTTAACTAGGTAGACTAGTTAGTAATAGTTATTAACTATTTACTAGCTGCCTAGTTAAAATAAAGACAAATTTACCTGTAAAATAAAACCTAACCTGAGTTACACTAACACCTAGCGTTACAATAAAATTAAATAAATTAAATTAAAAAAATACATTTATCTAAATTACAAAAAATAATAAACACTAAATTACACAAAACAAAAAAAAAGAAATTATCAAAAATAAAAAACGAATTATTCCTAATAATAGCCCTATCAAAATAAAAAAGCCCCCAAAATAAAAAAAACCTAGCCTACACTAACTGCCAATAGCCCTTAAAAAGGGCCTTTCGCGGGGCATTGCCCCAAAGAAATCCGCTCTTTTACCTGTAAAAAAAAAAATACAACAAACCCCAACAGTAAAACTCACCACCCACGCAACCAACCCCCCAAATAAAATCCTATCTAAATATAAACATAAACTGCCCCATTGCCCTGAAAAGGGCATTTGGATGGGCATTGCCCTTAAAAGGGCATTTAGCTCTTTTATGTTGCCCAAAACCCTATCTAAAAAAAAAACCCACCCAATAAACCCTTAAACAAACCTAACACTAACCCCTGAAGATCCACTTACAATTTTTGAAAACCGGACATCCATCCTCTTCCAGCCGGCGAAGTCTTCATCCAGCTGGCAAGAAGTCCTCAACAAAAGCCGGGAGAAATCTTCATCCAAGTGGCAAGAAGTCCTCAATGAAGCTGGGAGAAGTCCTTCATCCAAGCGGCAAGAAGTCGTCCTCCAGGCGGGCAGAAGTCTTCATCCAGACGGCATCTTCTATCTTCATCCTTCCGACCCGGAGCAGCTCCATCTTCAGCCAATAGGATTTTTTACCCTTAAATTCACTCCCATTTCTTCAAAGCCATGAAGTCAGATGTTTTTTGGGTTTTTTTTTAAAGCTGAAAAGTAAGTTATTACACTCTGATAAAAAATATAATAATAATAATAATAATATATATATGTGATATTCGAATTTGAAATAGTATTTCTAGTCTACAACTGTGTTTTAATAAATGTAATATTCGAAACTGAATGCTACATTCGAATTCGAATGTCCCATTCGAATTTGAAATAGTTTTTCTAATCTAATACTGTGTTTTAAATGTGATATTCCGATTCGAATGTGACATTCGAAATTGTGTTTCTAGTCTACAATTGTGTTTTATAAATGTAATATTTAAATTTGAAAGTGATATTCGAATGTAACATTCGAATTCGAATGTGACATTCGAATTCGAATGTGACATTCGAATGTGACATTCGAATTTGAATGTGACATTCGAAACTGTAAATAACATTCGAAAATCGAATTTTTAAGAATATTCGTTCTTATCAACATTCTATTATGTAAATCGAATTTCTACAATAACATTCATTCTAACATTCGAATTCGGATATAAACACATTCGCCCATCCCTAATTAGAACTAGATTCTAGAGTAAAAAATAGCAACCGACCCTTCTTTAAACAAAAGTTATTATTCAAAGCTGCATAAATAAATAAGTTGGGGGCTATAGAGCTCCATCATATTTAATATTAGTATGTCTGTTTAATTCAGTGCTTATTAAAATATGGCATTTTTATCATGATTGTTTTGGAAACAAAATGTAAAAGAAAGTTTTACAAACTGCCCTAGAACACAATTACATCTTTACAGATGAGCTAATAAACATTAAGACTGTAACAAATTCTTCATTAAGTTTCACTGGTGTTCTGTCAAAAATAGCTACCTTGCCGAGATTAGCTACCGCGACGTGCGCATACTCACAATTCCGTAATTGCATTCCACAGATGTTTCCGAACTTTTAATGTCAATGGATTCATTGCGCACCATGAGCAGCCAACAGTTCTAGGGTAACAGAATTAGAAAAGGCAATGTCGGAATTACCTACCAACAGCTTAAAGGAATAGTCTAATGAAAATTGAACTTTCCTGATTAAGATAGAGCATGCAATTTTAAGCAACTTTCTAATTTTACCTCCTATTACCAATTTTTCTTTGGTTCTCTTGCTATCTTTATTTGAAAAAAACAAGAATGTAAGCATAGGAGCAGGCTCATTTGTCAGCACCTGGGTAGCACTTTGATTGGTGTCTAAATGTAGCCCCCAATCATCAAGCGCTACCCAGGTTCTGAACAAAAAATGGGCGGCTACTAAGCATAAATCAAATAAAGATAACAAAAGAACAAAGAAAAATTGAAAATAGGAGTAAATTAGAAAGTTTCTTAAAATTACATGCTCTATCTGAATCATGAAAGTTTAATTTTTGACTAGACTATTCCTTTAAACTATGCATGTGTGCATGGACATCGCTGCTTTATGATTGAATAAGAAACTCATTTTCATCTCTATCGAGATTAGCTACCTGAGGATATGTGCATGCTTATAATTACTAATTGCATTCAAAGATTCTTTGAAAAAACGTCTGTGGAATGCAATTACGGAATTGTGAGCATGTGCACGTCGATGTAGCTATTTTCGACAGAACACCGGTGTGCTTAGCAGATTTCATTTTACCCTTGAAAAAGTTCTCCTGGTGGAGAAGAAAATGTGTAGGAATTTGAAACATGTGCTTAACCTGTTGTTGTAACCCTGCTTAGCCGCACGCCAGATCTTCCAGACAGCGAAACCCAGATGAAGAGACGAATGCGAGCTCCACCATAAGGACTGTAATAAAGCACCAGGGGACTGAACTGTAAACTATACGGTGATACATATCATTGATATTTATTATTTTGTAAGTGCAATGTCTTGCCTATATTATAAAAGTGCTTTTATTACTCTTACCATTGAATTGTGGATGCCATGCTTTTTTTTTGCTCTATTATTTTACATGAGCAAGTTGAACAACAGAGTGCCAATGGGTTGAGTGGTAAGGTACTGGGGTGAGAGAAGTTTGAGTATTGGGTATAAGAGAGTTGAGTTATGGGGCCATCTGTCAGTCTCGTCAGTATGGTGAGGTCCCAAAAAAAATAATATAAAAACTCAAATTTACTTTGAGAAATATATAACTCTCTATACAGCTGTTGAAGAAGAGGACTCCTACGTTGCAATAAAAAATCCCAAGGATTTTATGTGGCTTTTCTCAATGCAGGGGAGTTTTGTGATCTTCCAGCCTATAGTGGAGCAAGACTACTGCACTTATGTCAGAAGGTTGAAGCAATGAAATAAAATAAATTTGAGTGCTAGAGTGTGAAGATAAATTCTCATATACTTACTAAAAAATCTTACATCTCTTTTGTTGGAACTCTAATTATTTTAGCTAATTTGTTCAGTTTGGGTGTTTAACTACCGGATAAGATTCTCCAAACACAGAATTATACTCCATTGACTGTAAATCATTTAAATAAAACTCATCCTGACCTAAAGCATATCTGCTTCTCCAGTAAAAAGTGCTTTAAAAGAGAGAGATTTGCAATAAAGTTTAATTTCATGCTTTTTATTGCAAAATGTTTGGAACAATGAATGGTAATTACATATTTTACACTTCATTCACTGCAAACAGATCATTTGTTTTTCATAAGTCTAGCAAAAAAAAAGCATGCTGTCAGCTATACTTATCTACGCGAAAGTACACTTGCCAATTCCCTTCTGGGTTCTTAGAAATGTGTCTGTCTTTTTTGTGTGTGTTTAGTGAAAACAAAGGCATCTATATGTTTCATTAAACAAAATATATCTCTGACTTTTCCTTTTCATTTATACCAGATTTATACCTACTTGCTGTTTACTTAAAAACCTTATATAGGGCCAAATTAAAAGTGGAGTGTTATTTAGAGCTTTCAGTCAATTGCAAATTCCGTCGGAAGTAAACTTTTAATGCTGCACGGGTTAATAAGCATATTACAAGTTGAAAGTTGAGCAAAGCCGATGTGCACTAACTTCAGATATCATTGACTTCATCGCTACATAGATTTAAATGGAGAGCAAAAATGTCCCTTTAAAAATACATAGAACATTCACCCTTTGTGAAGAACATTGGAATGTAAAATATTTGCAGTACATATACAGTAAAACACATTATTAAATATCAAAATTGAATTATTTTTTTTTCTTCTCTTCTGGTGTTTAAAAGGAAAGGGCTCAAAGTATATATGCATATGTATATATAAGTGAATAGATTTGTGTTTATATGTGTATATATGTAAATACACAAGTATACATATATATATAAAAATGACTATATATACATACACACACATGTATATGTATGTATATATAAATATATATATTATATATATATATATATATATATATATATTTATATATATATATCTCCATTATAGCCCTTTCCATTCAAATACCTTGTCATGTTCATATACCTTTTATTCCTTCATAATTATTTTTTAAAATATTTATATGATTATTTTTATTAGATAGTGTACATATCAGTGTAATCATTTATTTAATGTTGTTTTGTTGTGTTTAAAGGACAGTCAAACCAAAAATTATTCTAAGTGATATATATAAAGTTTCAATCGATCATTATTTACAAATGTATCCAAGTTTTGTGATCTATAGCGTTTGCAAGTAAAAGCACTTACTGTTAGCGCCGTTTCCATTTGAAAATGTCCGTTTGGCCCCTCCCCTATTTTGTCATCATCTACATCATGATCTTCTTGTAATCGCAGTAACTTTTCGATCCTCCTTGTACTCTGCTTTAGCGCATGCGCAATGCACCTATTATACTGAAAAATGTGTCAAAATGACTGACCTTTCCAATTCATCAAGGCTGCATCCGTGTCCATTCTGCCTGCAGCGGAAGGTGCTGAGCGGATACTGGGGAAAGAGAGAGCAAAAGCAGAGTCTGTCCCCCCCTCCATCCTGCACAGCTCACTGCAGGGACAGTTCGTGTGAGAGAAAACGGAGAAGTGGACAAGATGACAGCAAAGCAGGCAAGGGTAACAAATGACAAACTATATGAAGTCAGTCACTAAGCACGAACATCCCATCAGGATAATCTACTGGAGCCATAAGATGCACACTGAGAAAGGAGCAGACCAAATAATAAACACTGTGTAGTTGCGAACTATTCTGTGTATATGCTCAATGTTACGTGGGGGGCAGCAGATTCATA
This sequence comes from Bombina bombina, assembly GCF_027579735.1. Taxonomy (NCBI): domain Eukaryota; kingdom Metazoa; phylum Chordata; class Amphibia; order Anura; family Bombinatoridae; genus Bombina; species Bombina bombina. Next base: position 281,322,935 of record NC_069502.1, read on the forward strand.
TACAGACCCTATAAAATGTCTGCAATTTGGTTTAGATATCTCGTCCCTGCTTATATATAAAGCTAATATCACACAGTCAACGTCCGAGACAGTGCAAGGTTAGGGTTCATTTAATTTTACACTTAGAGCAGATATTTGAAAATATGAAAACCAAATAACAATCATTTTTATAGGGCCCAGCGCCCTGCATATGAATCTGCTGCCCCCCACGTAACATTGAGCATAATACACAGAATAGTTAGCAACTACACAGTGTTTATTATTTGGTCTGCTCCTTTCTCAGTGTGCATCTTATGGCTCCAGTAGATTATCCTGATGGGATGTTCCTGCTTAGTTACTGACTTCATATAGTTTGTCATTTATTACCCTTGCCTGCTTTGCTGTCATCTTGTCCCCTTCTCCGTTTTCTCTCACATGAGCTTGTCCCTGCAGTGAGCTGTGCAGGGTGGAGGGAGGGACAGACTCTGCTTTTGCTCTCTCTTTTTGCTCTCTTTTTCCCCCAGTATCCGCTCAGCACTCAGCAGAATTTTTTGGTTGACTGTCACTTTAATGCAATTTTTTTTTTTCAGCCCTAATCCTTCCGCAAGGTCTTCATCCGCACCATTCCGAAGAGCGCAAATTTAGTTTGCACTTGTGTGGTTGTGTTTACTTTCAACTTGTAATATTCGTGCAAGATGTTGTAATATTGCGGCCATGCTAACATTAAAATGTCCTTGTAATCTAACGATGCACTAACGTTAGCGGGTCACTTTTATTCTAGCCCATAATTGATGTTTGTCAACATAAATTAACATAAAAGTACATATGAATTACATAGAATAGTACTGGTGGGGATTTATTCTTTATTACTTATTATTATAAAAAAAAAAGGAGCTTCAAACCAAATGTATGGATACTGGCATATTTGAGAATTGAAGGGACTCTACTAAAAAGATTCAGGGAATTTAACACCTCCCCAGCCTCCCTTAACACCGCCATTTCTTATGTATTATACACCATACTATTGACATACTTTTAAAAATAATTTAAGTTTGTAAGGATATTTTTTTTTTTAAAACAATTCCCGTTCTCCATTTCTGATATTCTATTCTCATTTGAACCTAAATAACAAAGTTAAAGTTATCAGTTTTAATTCCTCTCACCTGTGATCAAGTATGATAGCTTATAAAATTACATGATTTTAAAGGGACACTGAACCCAAATTTTTTCTTTCATGATTCCGATAGAGCATGCACATTTAAGCAACTTTCAAATTTACTCCTATTATCAATTTTTCTTTGTTTTCTTGCTTTCTTTATTTGAAAAAGAAGGCATCTAAGCTATTTTTATGGTTCAGGACCATGGAAAGCACTTGTTTATTGGTGGGTGAATTTATCCACCAAGCAGCAAGAACAACACAGTGTGATTCACCCGAAAATGGGCCGACATCTAAACTTACATTCTTGCATTTCAAATAAAGATACCAAGAGAATGAAGAAAATTTGATAATAGGAGTAAATAAGAAAGTTGCTTAAAATTGCATGCTCTATCTGAATCATGAAAGAAAAAATTTGGGATCAGTGTCCCACTTAAACGTGTTAAAATATTTTTTTTGCAAGGAAAAGCTGTTTGTTTCAAATTCCTTTTTAACAGGAAGTGGAACTAGGCTTTAAGGCTTTGTTGTTCACTGTTTGATAAGCAGATCTCCAACTGCTTTATTAGCAGAGTGTGACTAACTCACAATCATAAATATAAAAAATTGTGTAACAGCTATTGTAAAAAAAAAAAAAATCCCACTAAACAAAAACAAAATAGAAAAACTGTATCAATTTAACCTGTAGATATTCTTGAAGAAGTGGTTATAATATTTTTTTGCTTCTTCTTTATAAATTAAATATATGTAGAGTAAATAATTTAACCTATATAAGAGAAGCACTTTGTTCAGCATATTTTAATACAACATTTATGAAGGTAATTCAATTGAAAGCAGACAATTCTTTAGCTGAAACTAAGCTAAAGCTAACTATATTGGATTATTTCCATTCAGCAATCCATTAGATATGGGTTATTAGCTATATTACCAGATCATATGAAATAAAAAGTTATAATCGTTGCTAGCATTTACAAAGTGCTGTGGATTACACCCATCATCTTACCTTCAAAGTATTAGCAAATACATCAGCAAAAAACATTATGATTTTTTCAATCCAGCACAAGCTATAATTAAAGTAGTGTATAATGTTCTGCCCATTTTCAAAAGAGAAAAAAAAAAATTCTGACTTTTTTTAAGAAGTGTTTACTCTAGATGTTCTACAGTGTTCAACAAGATTTTAAAATATCAGAAATGTTGCTAATCTTCTTGGTTTTTGAGGTAAATGTAGGAAACCAATTTTAGCTAAGGATTCCAATTGTTTCAGACTATTTAACATATTTTGAAACTGCATTAGTACAATATACTAACACAGTCAATAAGTTTGAACTTGCTAGATGTCCGCTCAAGCTCTCAGCATGATGACATTTTGCAAGTACCCCTTGTGAAAACTGAAAATGAATTAGTTGAACTAAAATATAACACAAAAATATGTTTTGATCATTCATCTTGACATTTCCATGATGCCAACCTACACCATATGTTTCTAGGGTTTCCACTTTTTAATAGATAACTACAGTATGTTTCTATTTTTTTCTACTTTTATATGATTTAAAAATGTCCTTATTTCTTTGCTACATAATACAACACAGCAAGATATAAACATTGCTCAAAAAGAACCTTCTACATACAAGCCAAGCACACAGAAGCTACATGGGTGTGAAAACCTTTCTAAGTTTAGAACATTTTATGCACTGATAGGATTGTTATATATTAAAAAGAAAGATTCAAAACCTTAACACTCAAATCAATTATTCTAGGTCCAGGCATTTTTATATCTACTTGTAGTTTTCCATTTTTATAATTAGTGATGTTGCGAACAGTTCGCCGGAGAACAGTTCCCGGCGAACATAGCTTGTTCGCATCGCCGCTGCTGGCAAACATATGCGATGTTCGATCCGCCCCCCTATTCGTCATCATTGAGGAAACTTGGACCCTGTATCTCACAGCCTTCAGACACATTTGAGCCAATCAGCAGCAGACACTCCCTCACAGACCCTCCCAGCTCCTGGGCAGCAGCCATTTTAGATTCACTACGATCCTACATTCTTAGTGAGAGGAGGTTTAGTGCTGCTGCTGATGATATTATAGGGAAATAGATAGCTAGGCTAGTGTATTTAGTGTCCACTACAGTCCTGAAGGACTCATCTAATCTCTGCTGTAAGGACAGCACCCCAAAAAGCCCTTTTTAGTGCTTGAACTTCAGCCCAAAAAGCCCTTTTTAGGGCTAGAACTTCAGTCGTTTTTTTTTTTTTTTTTTTATTTGCATTTGCCTGGCTGTCAGCCTGTGTGTGAGGCTCACAGCATATACTGTGATTAGTGCCACCACTTATATCTGCTTAACATTTGTGTAAATTTAAACAAAAAAACTTTTAAATCATTTTGCTAGTGTAATCTAATTTCATTTTCTATCAGGCCTGTGTGTCAGGCTTACACAGCATATACTGTGGTTAATTGCTGTGCCAGCCACCACTCATATCTGCTTAACATTAGTGTAAATTAAAAAAAAAAAAAGACTTTTAAATCATTTTGCTAGTGTAATCTAATTTCATTTTCTATCAGGCCTGTGTCTCAGGCTCACACAGCATATACTGTGGTTAATTTCTCTGTGCCAGCCACCACTCATATCTGCTTAACATTAGTGTAAATTTAAACAAAAAAACTTTTAAATCATTTTGCTAGTGTAATCTAATTTCATTTTCTATCAGGCATGTGTGTCAGGCTTACACAGCATATACTGTGGTTAATTGCTGTGCCAGCCACCACTCATAAATGCTTAACATTATTGTAAATTAAAAAAAAAAAAACTTTACATCATTTTGCTAGTGTAATCTAATTTAATTTTCTATCAGGCCTGTGTCTCAGGCTCAACACAGCATATACTGTGGTTAATTGCTCTGTGCCAGCACCCACTCATATCTGCTTAACATTAGTGTAAATTAAAAAAAAAAAACTTTTACATAATTTTGCTAGAGTAAGAATAGTACTACTTAACACAACCTTACCATGGGTCTCAGACTGCATGTCTTATTATTATATTTTGTCAGGGTAATCATGCAGGCCATATAGACCTCCCCCGATAGGGCGAGTAACAGGGATTAAAGTGCTAAGAATAGTACTACTTAACACAACCTAGTTACCATGGGTCCCAGACCACATGTCTTATTATTATATTTTGTCAGGGTAATCATGCAGGCCATATACACCTCCCCCGATAGGGGGAGTAACAGGGATTAAAGTGCTAAGAATAGTACTACTTAACACAACCTAGTTACCATGGGTCCCAGACCGCATGTCTTATTATTATATTTTTTCAGGGTAATCATGCAGGCCATATAGACCTCCCCCGATAGGGGAGTAACAGGGATTAAAGTGCTAAGAATAGTACTACTTAACACAACCTAGTTACCATGGGTCCCAGACCGCATGTCTTATTATTATATTTTTTGTCAGGGTAATCATGCAGGCCTTATAGACCTCCCCCGATAGGGGGGAGTAACATGGATTAAAGTGCTAAGAATAGTACTACTTAACACAACCTAGTTACCATGGGTCCCAGACCGCATGTCTTATTATTATATTTTGTCAGGGTAAATCATGCAGGCCATATACACCTCCCCTGATAGGGGGAGTAACAGGGATTAAAGTGCTAAGAATAGTACTACTTAACACAACCTAGTTACCATGGGTCCCAGACCGCATGTCTTATTATTATATTTTGTCAGGGTAATCATGCAGGCCATATAGACCTCCCCCGATAGGGGGAGTAACAGGGATTAAAGTGCTAAGAATAGTACTACTTAACACAACCTTACCATGGGTCCCAAACCGCATGTCTTATTATTATATTTTGTCAGGTTAAATCATGCAGGCCTTATAGACATCCCCCCAATAGGGGGAGTAACATGATTAAAGTGCTAAGAATAGTACTACTTAACACAACCTAGTTACCATGGGGTCCCAGACCGCATGTTTTATTATTATACTTTGTCAGGGTAATTATATATCTATCAAATCTATCTATTTATGTTCTATTGATTCTATCTAACTATCAATCTATGTATATCTATCTATCAAATATATCTATCTCATGGCCGAACTGTTTTGAGACAGCCACTTGTGTTTAGGCCAAATTTGAAGTAGGAGGACAGACCAATCTTCTTCCATCTCCCTGTACCAAAAATGCAGCCCATATAGACCTCCCCCGATAGGGGGAGTAACAGGGATTAAAGTGCTAAGAATAGTACTACTTAACACAACCTAGTTACCATGGGTCCCAGACCGCATGTCTTATTATTATATTTTTTGTCAGGGTAATCATGCAGGCCTTATAGACCTCCCCCGATAGGGGGAGTAACATGGATTAAAGTGCTAAGAATAGTACTACTTAACACAACCTAGTTACCATGGGTCCCAGACCGCATGTCTTATTATTATATTTTGTCAGGGTAATCATGCAGGCCATATACACCTCCCCTGATAGGGGGAGTAACAGGGATTAAAGTGCTAAGAATAGTACTACTTAACACAACCTAGTTACCATGGGTCCCAGACCGCATGTCTTATTATTATATTTTGTCAGGGTAATCATGCAGGCCATATAGACCTCCCCCGATAGGGGGAGTAACAGGATTAAAGTGCTAAGAATAGTACTACTTAACACAACCTTACCATGGGTCCCAAACCGCATGTCTTATTATTATATTTTGTCAGGTTAAATCATGCAGGCCTTATAGACATCCCCCAATAGGGGGAGTAACATGGATTAAAGTGCTAAGAATAGTACTACTTAACACAACCTAGTTACCATGGGTCCCAGACCGCATGTTTTATTATTATACTTTTTCAGGGTAATTATATATCTATCAAATCTATCTATTTATGTTCTATTGATTCTATCTAACTATCAATCTATGTATATCTATCTATCAAATCTATCTATCTCATGGCCGAACTGTTTTGAGACAGCCACTTGTGTTTAGGCCAAATTTGAAGTAGGAGGACAGACCAATCTTCTTCCATCTCCCTGTACCAAAAATGCAGCCCATATAGACCTCCCCCGATATGGGGAGTAACTGGTAGTAAACTGCTAAGAATAATACTACTTAACACACCACGGGTCCCAGACCGCATGTCTTATTGTTATACTCTGTCAGGGAAATCATATATCTATCAAATCTATCTATTTATCTATCAAATCTATCTAACTATCAATCGTATCTATCAAATATAAATTGCATCTATTGATCGATGTAATTCGTATCTATGAAATGTATATTGCATCTTTTGATCTATGTAATTCGTATCTATCAAATGTATATTGCATTGATTGATCTATGTAATTCGTATCTAACATCAAATGTATATTGCATCTATTGATATATGTAATTTGTATCTATCATATGTATATTGCATCTATTGATCTATGTAATGTATGTATCTAACTATCAAATCTATCTAACTCGTGGTTGTGCAAATGGACTGTTTGCAGTTGTTTGCGGTGTGTTACACGGGGAGTTTGGTCTGTCACTGTGAAGCGGGCGTAACCCTTACACTACCTGATCGATACTACATCATACCTAATGTTTTAAAGCACATTATTCAAAACAAATTTAGGAATGTTAGGTGATTAAGGCACTTTATGGCTTAAAACCAGACTCTGCATCAACTATGTAATTTTCCATGGGAGTTTTGCCATGGATCCCCATCCGGCATGCCACAGTCCAGGTGTTAGTCCCCTTGAAACAACTTTTCCATCACTATTGTGGCCAGAAAGAGTCCTTGTGGGTTTTAAAGTTCGCCTGCCTATTGAAGTCAATGGCGGTTTGCGCGGTTCGCAAACAGTAGCGGAAGTTCGAGTCCGCCGTTCACAAACCGAAATTTTAAGGTTTGCGACATCACTATTTATAATGACACTACATACAAAACTAAATTATTAGTTTATCCTATTATACTGGAGCTATGGGTTCCCAAAGTGTTCTCAGTGCAAAGATCTTTCATAGAGATTTCTTTGTGAGTAGACATTAAAAATTAATTATTGTTTTGTCTGATTTGCTTCTTGATATTTTGGGGTTTGCACGATCCTGTTAAAGAGACTGTGCAAACCAGGAGAAAAGCTAGAAGGTTGATAATAGAATGATAAACCCCTTGAGAGCCATTAATTTGTTATAAGACCACTGTGCTCACAAGCCTTTGTAACTAAAAGCATGGGAAAGACATGAGAATTACTGTGATTTTGGTTGCACAACCTAAAAAAAGCTATTTCCCTTACAAAAAAGAGATCCATTGCACCAATTCTGTTGAGTTATATTTGAAAGTACAACTGAGGTGGTGCCTCTTTAAAATGTTTCCCACCACCTTTGACCTATGTTAGCAGCAATATGGATAGGTTGAAACTGACTAACCTATCTGGTGGCTGTGCCCTAAAATAGGGCAGTTATGAACTCAAGTTATTGCGCTCTATAAAACATTGATCTTGCAATATCCAAAGTAGGGTTGCAACAACTAATCGGTAAGTTTGATCATAAAAATAATTGTCAACAAATCTCATTATCAATTAGGTGGTCAGCGATTAGTTGGTAAATTGCACAGCACCAGCTGCTTTAATCTGATTATCTACTGCAACTAAGATTGTGCAATATATATATATATATATATATATATTTTTTTTTTTAAATCTTTTAAAAAAATAATTAAAAATGTTTGTACAATACCATGTGTAGGAGTTCATAGTATTGAAGCAGCTGGTGCTGTGCAATTAACCAACTAATCGCTGACCACCTAATTGATAATGAGATTATTTGACAACTATTTTTATGAACAATCTTACTGATTAGTTGTTGCAGCCCTAATCCAAAGAAAAATGTCTTATTAACATCATGGGTAGTGGGCTGCCAAAAAGTCATGTATTATTAGCTATTTGAATTTTTGTTGCCACTAAACTATGTATAGCTAAAGATTAGAAACAGGTGGAACCTTCATCCTTAATGTGCAATATATATTTAGTTGATTACATAGCAAAAATTGAGAACTGGGTCTATCACCTACAAGATAGGCTTAAAGCCTATTGGCTTATTTGGGATAGTTGGCTTCAGAGGGACAGAATTGGTGTATAAATATGCAGGATCTTCCTTGTACTACTCTAGGAGAAATAGGTAAAAGTACCTTTTGATCTGCCTCATACTCTCACACCCTCTGATTTTTTCTTCCTCTATTTGCCTTTAACTCAAGTTATGCCAACTATATAACATTGATCTTGCAATATCCAAAGAAAGTCAAGTTATATTGCCCTCTATATAACTTTGATCTTGCAATATCCAAAGAAAAGTGTCTTATTAATATCATGGGTGGTGGGCTGCCAAAAAGGCAGGCATTCTTAGCTATTTTAATTTTTGTTGCCACTAAACTATGTATAGCTAAAGATTGGAAACAGGTGGAACCTTCATCCTTAGTGCGCAATATATATTTAGTTGATTGCATAGAAAAAACTGAGAACTGGGTCTATCACCTACAAAATAGGCTTAAAGCCTATTGGACTATTTGGGATAGTTGGCTTCAGAGGGACAAAAGTAGTGTATAAATATGCAAGATATTCTTTGTACTATTGTAGGAGAAATAGGTACATGTGCCTTTTGATCTGCCTCATACTCTCACACCCTCTGCATTTTTCTTCCTCTATTTGCCTTTATCTTTCATATCTGTTATTTTTTAATCTGTACCCACATGTCATGCCTGGAAGCAAATCGTGATTATTGTAGTGTTGGGTAGTTAATCTTAATCTTTGAGCTATCTGTGGTCTGAAACTTTTTGCTGGTAACTGTGGATTTGACTTGTGGTTTTTTTAAAGGGACATAATACTCATATGCTAAATTACTTGAAATGGATGCAGCATAACTGTAAAAAGCTGACAGAAAAATATCACATAAGTATTTCTATGTAGAAACGGAAGATATTTTACATCACAATATCCTCAGCTCAGCAGAGTAAGTAAGTGGTGCTGATCAGTTTTGCCAAATTGGGTAGGGAACATAAGGTTAACTGTTTTATTGTAGGAATTGCTGTTAGGGTTGCGGTATAGGAAAGATAAAATGCATAGGTAGTCATCCTCAACAAGGAGACACATTATATGGGGGGGGGGGGAGATGTGATAGGCAGCATGTATAAAAAATCATGTTGCCATAGAAAGACAAGATAACTTATTATATCATGGTACAGACATAAATGCGCTACAACTTTGCACTCATAAACATATGGATTACTAGAGGGAAAGCAGGAGAGGGTTGGATGCCTACTGGGCTATTGACCTGTCCAGCATAGTGGTACCTCAAGTTCTAAGCCATTTGCATAGACATGGGTTATGGAGCTCAGTTAGGAAATCGTATGCAGGGAGACCATAAATGAGAGTAAAAGTATGGGTCCAGCCCACGTTAGCAACAAGACAAATTTCTTACAGGGAGGTGGGGAGGAGGAGGTTATATGTAAATAAGATAAGTAGCATATACAAGAGAGGTGTAGGTCTAGCCTGCACTAGACATGTATCTCAAACTATAAGGTGAGGCTGCACAAGCCAATAAAGCTGCGGTCATAACAACTATTTATGAGTTTTACCTATAACATCACATGTAGAAAGCGAAGAGCATAACAGGTATACTGGTGATAACAAATAGTAGTAAGTGTTCAACTACAAGTACTATGAGCAAGACAGTTTAAACATAATAAAATACAGGCTGATAAGACAAATGTCAATTAAGAAAAAGAGCTGTCCAATGGTTGTTAGATGTAAATTGTACCTTCTAGTGATGGTTAACTATAGGACAGTTATGTTAATAGTCACAATACCATAGAGATAGACTAACAGGATCAACAGGCCTGGAACAAATAAAATATGTTTAGACCTAAATTAATTAAGAGCCAAGATGCGAGTATACGAATATCAAGCTACAATAAGATGTAAATCCTACTATCTTGACCAGTGAGACCCTGTCTCTTGGGCATGGACCCTATACCTAGAGACAGGTAGATCAATTATAAGATTAGAAAGGTCCTAGTGATGAAACATTCTGCGCCTGAAACCTGTAACATAACAATTCTGGTTCCAAAGTAATACTATACAGTTTAAGTATGTCAGCAATACATTTGTAGTTAAAATAGATTCACCTGGGTAAGAGTACATGCATAACACTTAGACCAGCCATCTAAACTATATGAAGTAAGTGGAAGCCTCAACAGTAACATTTTCGTATAATACATGTCTAAAGACAGTGTCCATCTCAGTAAACAGGGGAACTGCTATAAAAAGAAAGCAACATGCAAACAAAATATAATAAGTAAATAATGCAGACAACTAATTTAAGCCAGAGAAAGCTGTGAAAAATACAAGACAGTCATTTACATCTAGCCTACATAGAGAATAACCCAGCATGTTCCTTTAGTGAGTATTTCCACTGTTAGCAAGATGCTATAAGTGAGGGGTTAATCCGCACTCATTAGCCCACATAGGACTAGGAAAGCTTTGGGAAATACAAGCCGCATTGTCACACTCTAACTCTTAGCTGATATAGTCAGTGAGGTAAGTGATGTAAAAAGTGGAACTATAAATAAAAAAAAAAAAAAAAAATCCAAGCAGTAACGTTTCATGTATACGGTGAGAAGTTGGTTAGCTAGGGAAAGAACCAATACCATGCTCAACAAATCATCCATTTTAGCCTGCTTCAAAATAGGTCAGAGACAGCCTGCGACCAAGCGGCACACTATCACGCCAGATTATGATATTTTTATTGCCAAGCGTGGTGAGTCTGATGGGAGCCTTAGGAATAAGCCCGTGCAGTATGCTGAAATTCTGGTGCTGGGGAAGGCCACCCGGATGAAAGAACAAGTCTAAGCATATGAGGTAAGAGTCATTCCATGCTGCTGCTCCGCCGGTCCTACCTTCCTGCGACTGATCCCAAGCCACTGCAGATCGCAACACAAGATGCTTGGTATCTCTCTGGGGCACTGCGGTCTGCTACATTGGGTGGTATATAGGCTAGGCTAGCACTGTTTGGGAACTGTGGGTGTTCAGTTATGGAAGTTTTGTCACCTGAGCCCACCTCATTCATGCGGGTTGCTACCATCATATGTTTCACTCCCAGAGAGTTTTGTACCTGATGCCAAGTAGGTGACGGACTCTCTAGTCCCACTGCTCCCCTATTCTCTGGAGCAGTTATAAGAATGAGTGAGTGGGCGGCGTGTGCTGTAAACGTTGTTGCTGTCTGCTGGGACTCCATTGTAAGTTGGTGTTCGAACACAACTCTGTACCCATACAAAAAGATATGCATCTTTTCCACAATGCGTTCTGCATCCTCCATAATTAGATAGGGTAACAAGCCCCTAATTGGGGGTTAAAAATAATAGTCTTTGGTCAATCTTGCTCACTATTCGAAGTGCCGCCTAGGCCGCAAGATGGCTGCCCCAGAACGTGTATTCGGTGCTGGACGCACCAAGATTGTGGGAATCCGTTTATGTGGGATTACTCTCCTTAAGATTAGCTGTTAAAAACGGCTGTGTTTTCTAGTCTTAAATAGTAGCCAAATAAATGAATAGATGAGCATAGACGGTCGCCAAATTTGTTTTTTTATTTACAATATTGTCAGAGCTGCTGTGATGTGCGAGCGTCTGGTTTCAAAGTTGGCTCCGACCCAACATTTGGTCTTGAAATTTTAAATTCTGTCAATCCTATTTAAACCAGCACTTCCTGCTTCCCTTTGCCCAACTATTAAGTTTTCCTCTGGGTGTGCTCTATTCCTGTACAGGGAGTGCAGAATTATTAGGCAAGTTGTATTTTTGGGGATTAATTTTATTATTGAACAACAACCATGTTTTCAATGAACTCAAAAAACTCATTAATATCAAAGCTGAATAGTTTTGGAAGTAGTTTTTAGTTTGTTTTTAGTTATAGCTATTTTAGGGGGATATCTGTGTGTGCAGGTGACTATTACTGTGCATAATTATTAGGCAACTTAACAAAAAACAAATATATACCCATTTCAATTATTTATTTTTACCAGTGAAACCAATATAACATCTCAACATTCACAAATATACATTTCTGACATTCAAAAACAAAACAAAAACAAATCAGTGACCAATATAGCCACCTTTCTTTGCAAGGACACTCAAAAGCCTGCCATCCATGGATTCTGTCAGTGTTTTGATCTGTTCACCATCAACATTGCGTGCAGCAGCAACCACAGCCTCCCAGACACTGTTCAGAGAGGTGTACTGTTTTCCCTCCTTGTAAATCTCACATTTGATGATGGACCACAGGTTCTCAATGGGGTTCAGATCAGGTGAACAAGGAGGCCATGTCATTAGATTTTCTTCTTTTATACCCTTTCTTGCCAGCCACGCTGTGGAGTACTTGGACGCGTGTGATGGAGCATTGTCCTGCATGAAAATCATGTTTTTCTTGAAGGATGCAGACTTCTTCCTGTACGACTGCTTGAAGAAGGTGTCTTCCAGAAACTGGCAGTAGGACTGGGAGTTGAGCTTGACTCCATCCTCAACCCAAAAAGGCCCCACAAGCTCATCTTTGATGATACCAGCCCAAACCAGTACTCCACCTCCACCTTGCTGGCGTCTGAGTCGGACTGGAGCTCTCTGCCCTTTACCAATCCAGCCACGGGCCCATCCATCTGGCCCATCAAGACTCACTCTCATTTCATCAGTCCATAAAACCTTAGAAAAATCAGTCTTGAGATATTTCTTGGCCCAGTCTTGACGTTTCAGCTTGTGTGTCTTGTTCAGTGGTGGTCGTCTTTCAGCCTTTCTTACCTTGGCCATGTCTCTGAGTATTGCACACCTTGTGCTTTTGGGCACTCCAGTGATGTTGCAGCTCTGAAATATGGCCAAACTGGTGGCAAGTGGCATCTTGGCAGCTGCACGCTTGACTTTTCTCAGTTCATGGGCAGTTATTTTGCGCCTTGGTTTTTCCACACGCTTCTTGCGACCCTGTTGACTATTTTGAATGAAACGCTTGATTGTTCGATGATCACGCTTCAGAAGCTTTGCAATTTTAAGAGTGCTGCATCCCTCTGCAAGATATCTCACTATTTTTGACTTTTCTGAGCCTGTCAAGTCCTTCTTTTGACCAATTTTGCCAAAGGAAAGGAAGTTGCCTAATAATTATGCACACCTGATATAGGGTGTTGATGTCATTAGACCACACCCCTTCTCATTACAGAGATGCACATCACCAAATATGCTTAATTGGTAGTAGGATTTCGAGCCTATACAGCTTGGAGTAAGACAACATGCATAAAGAGGATGATGTGGTCAAAATACTAATTTGCCTAATAATTCTGCACTCCCTGTATTTATTTGTTTTCTGTGTTTGACAATTTTTGACAAACCCTTTGTCTGCTTCTTCTGTACTGTTGCCGACCCATCCCTGCTGACCTGTGGTGAACTCCTGGACCATTCTTTTGAGTTTTTACTGTTTTTTTTTTTTGTTTTTTTTCCTGTGCCGGTATTTACCCTTGTTAAATTCTACCTGAATTCCTCTGGGTCCTTTCTCTTTTGGCTCAGTGCTAACTCTGTGGTTTGGAGACTCCTACACCTGATGCCAAATAGCAGAAAGGAGTTTAGGGTTGCCACCTTTTTTTCAGGCCAAGCATTAACACTGTTGCAGTAAGCACAGCATGGCAAGGAAAATTTGCAGGGTATATAATTTGAAACCTGGACTGTCCAGTTTAATCCAAGACAGGTAGAACCCCTAAGGGAAGGGTGACACTGTGCAAAGGGAAGGTTACAGATCAAAGGAACTGTGCTACTTAAAAACTTTATACCACATAAAACTCTTATAATGGTCACTATAGAGAGACTTTTTCTACACTGCAAACTATAATGCTATATATAGAACATTATTTATGGCTGTTCTTACACACAAATTATAATACCCAAAGTCCTGGTGAAGCTGTAATTAGATAGAATGCACTGAAGATGTTTCTTATATTAGGGAAACCATATGAGACTAGTGCTTTACTTAGAGTATTGATTATGGCTGTCACTATATACAATTTCCAGGCCAGGAGACTCATCTACTCATTTAACTTGACATTGATGTTTTAGTGACTGTCCAGTGACTTCCATGATGCCATTAATGTAAGTGTCAGTGTGCCTCAGGCCTGCAAACTCATCTCATGCTCAGCTTAGTGCACACCTCTATCTTGTCATAGGACTCGCTTGTTTGTCACTGCTTAAATCTCCCTCTGACGGCACAGGCTTAAGAGTTCTTGGCAGTTAAACAGAATCAGAACATGCCTCTTCTCTAGGTTAGTGTGCCGCAGGACTGCAAGCTAATCTCATGCCCAGCTTATTGCGCACCTTCATCTTGTCATAGGACTCAGTTGGTTGTCATAAATTAAACCTCCCTCTGGCGGCCCAGGCTCAAGAGTCTCTGGGAGTTACACTGACATCAGCGCATGCCTCTTTTCTGGGTCAGTGTACTGCAGGGCTGAAAGTTAATTTCATGCTCAACAATACTGTGCACCTCCATCTTGTCATAGGACTTGGGCTTAAGAGTTCCTGGTAGTCACACAGCATCAGAGCAGGCCACTTTTGTGCCAGCTGTGAAAAAGGATAGAGTACATTTTGTCATCTAATAATCTGACCCTTATTTAGTTTGTTAACATGTACAAACCTTCTTGGCCATCATGGATGGAAAAGCATTTCGGCCATTCTTGCTGGGCACTGAGTTTACACAAGATAGAGAGTGGACTCAGGAGAGAAGTGTATGTGTATGTCTGGGTCTGTGTGAGCAGGAAAACTGGACACACAGTTTGAAACCCGGACCGTCCCTTTTAATCCCAGCAGGTGGCAACTCTGCAGCAATTAGGCAGGGTTATCCTCTTCCGTAATTGTTGGGCTAAACTAACACTACTACACTCTTTGTATATACAGTCTATTTGGTACCGAGCGGTTCTATTATATCCTCTTATGGATGTTTTGCATTTTAGAAGTGCAGTCTAGACTAAAATAAAGAAATAGGTACAGTATATTTGATAATAATGTAAACTTGAAAACATTTTTACACTATATGCCAACTGAATCATGACTGTTTAAATTTTGATTTCTATGTCCCTTTAAAGGGATTTTTACATGTTATAAATATTAAGGTGATATGCAAAGAATTTCGATGTGTACTTATTAATGAGTCAGATCAAACTGGAACTAGTTGTGAACTGATTTTCAAACTGCACATTGGACTGTTGCTATCTACATATTTTCCTTTTTTGCCAATTACAAAAATATAATTAAGGTTGCAAATCTTTTAGAAGTAATTACAGTTAGATGATTGTCAATAGAGAATGCTAAATGTCCTACTTGATTATTGCATAAGCAATAGGCAACTTAATGACTTGTGATTTTTCCCCAGTACCACGAGATACCGAAGTTATTTGCAGAAAAATGTCCCTTCACATACTCTTCTATGCACGTTATATGGTTAAATCTCTAGTCAGAAAATGGAAAAACATATATGAGAGCAATTTTCAGCCAATTCACTCTCCCCATTTGAAGAATGATTAAATTAAATGCTGTGAGAGAAATGTACTTTCGTAGCTGTAATGAGATTTAAAAATGATCCAAAATAGATAGAAAACATTTTTCTTCCTCTCTTCTTTATGCTGTAAATTGTGTGGTCATTACATTGCAGTGGAAAGCCAACATCTAATGCACAAAATTTTGAACACATTGACACAGTGTCAGATTTATCAAGGAAAAGCTTTTATACTGCTTACATTATTTTATCTCCTACTGTATTCATTCCCGCTTCATAAGTAACATCGTACAGTACTGTATATGCTATTACTATTAAAATTTTAGGTCAATTATTTACTACAGAATATCAGAACTTAGCATGAGTATTAACAATGTAGCATGATCAAAATATCTAAAAAGTGAAAAAGTTAAATAAATTAGAATTTTAAATTATCATTGAAGCAAGAAGTTTGTAGCAAACTTTTCCGAACATGTATGGGAGTGAATTAAATAAATATTAAATAATTCCTATGGTTTCATTTATCCAGATACTTCTCTGCAATCAAGTCTCTACTTATGTCAGTCTTAAAGGGATACAGTACTGTAAAGGTTTCTCCTATAAATGTGTTACCAATTAACATTTTTTTCTACAGATAGCTCTTTTGCTTTAATTTTTGTCTTTTCAAAATATCTGCTGTAGAAGATGATACATTTTTACTAGGTATGTGCCAAGCTCTTTATTCAGATATTCTTTTGTCAAACAAATTACAATTATGTCCGTGGGTAGCAGCATTCAGCTACTTTACAAATATATTAGTGTTAAAAGGCAACACACAAAGATCTGGATTTAACAAAAAGAATATCCGAATAAAAAAACTTTTATTTTCCCTCCTTTTTAGTCTGTTAGGTTTGTTTATTATTCTCCAGACATATCTTAAAGTGAAAGTAAATCCCAGCATTGTACAAACGCTAGGATTTACTATTGAAACAAATAAAGGGGACTATTATTCATGAAGTATAAGATACTTCATGTAGAAAGCTGCTTTATTTGTTTCAATCTGTCGCCATTCTTAGCTCCTACAGCAGCGCACGGCTAAAAAAATGTTTGGCTAAGAGGTGACGTTTTCACCTCTTAGCCAATAGCCGTGCAGTAAATCCGGCTCCCATGGGTGCCAAGCCAGATTCACCACACGGCTATTGGCTAAGAGGTGAAAACGTCACCTCTTAGCCAAAATTTTTTTTAGCCGTGGGCTGCTGTAGGTGCTAAAAACGGAGACCGATTGAATCAAATATAGGAGCTTTCTACATGAAGTATCTTATACTTCATGAATGAAAGTGCCCTTTATTTGTTTCAATAGTAAATCCTAGCGTTTGTTCAATGCTAGGATTTACTTTCACTTTAAGTTTGACATTTTCTACTTTCTGCTTTCTACATAAACTTGTTCTATATGTTGTTATGGGCATAATATATCAATTGCCATCTATACTGAAATTTTCAGTATAACAATACAATCTAAAAAGCTATGTAAAAAAGAGGCATCAGCAGAAATCAAACTCCCTGTGGAGCTGGGAGAGAGACCCTAGCCCAATTAAAAGAGGATCCCTGCAGCAGTTGCATGAATACATTGTCATTTTTAATTCAAAACCTCATATTTCACACAACACACAGTCACAGTTCTGTAATCTGCTAAACACTAGCTTCTAAGAGGATACTAATATTTTGTAAAATAGTTGTGAACTTGCAAAGCAGACAAATGCCAGCGAGCCTCAAGGTAATGCATAAAAGTTCTTTATTAGTAGAGAAGGGTAAAAAAGCATAAAAGCTTATAACCCAAGCATCAGTGGTAAATACAGGGCCTACGCGTTTCGGCAGCCCCCTGCCTTATTCATGGACATATATAGTTGTGAACTTGAATGACTGGAATTTTGAAAAAGTTTTATGTTAATGGTTTTAAAGTTAATATGATTAACATAAGAAATAGTTACAATATAATTTTAAATTGAGAAATGTAGCTTTTGTGAACTCAAATATTTTATGCAAAATACCTTTATTTAAAAAGTAGACTATTTATATAACTCATCCATAATACAAGAAAAATATACATTTCCCACTCTGGTAACATTGACAGCATTGTCTTAAATTTATAAGATGCAGCACTTTGGGTGTGAAATATTCAGTGTTATAGTGTGAAAACCTTTATGAATAACATTGATGTGATACTGCACTATTGCTCATTTAATTGCACAGTTTTAGCAAATAATGACATTGTCTTTAACAAGTTCTATTCTGTTTAGAAATGTATAAGATTCCTGATTTGTACTAATTCTCACAATTATCTTAACAGAAGCTTTGGTTATTTTTTTTTGTTTAAAATACATTTTCGATAAGGCAGATCCATGCCAAGCAGTGGAAGGTCAAAGAAAGACTAGGATTTTAATAATTTTCTGCATGCCCCTGTAAAAGTTTAGATTTATATATTTGTGTACAAATAAGGATATCATGAAAATCTTGTTTGCAGTATTTGAGAAACTTTTCAGACCGCTTTCGTCCATATGTTTGTTGATGTTTTTTTTTCTCTCACTATAATGCTTGTTTTGGACACAATTTCTTATCATATTGTAGGAAATATATTTAGTTGCTTTAACACTCAACAAGAAATATATAAATATAAAAGAATATCATGTTTTAATCCACATTTATTTTTCATCTTTTTTATTTTTACAGATACTTAAACATACATTATTTATATATATATATATATATATACACACATGTATACACACAGGGCTCAAAATTTTCAAGTACTACTAGTCATATCAAAATGTTACTTGACACTTCTAACAACACCCATTACCCATCCACAACACACTGACTAAGGAGGAATGGATACTCACATGGCCTAAAGCACACTATAGTGCTAGTGAAGCAGGCTGGGTCTATTGTAGTGGCCCAGCGCACATTAACTCATAGGCTGTAGTCTTATTCCAGGAACATCAGTAAGAGACAGGAGACTTCAGTATAAAAAAATTACTTTATGATCCAAAAAAGTTCATGTACAATTTCTCAAATAAAATACAAAGTGATAAAAAATCAGTAAAACACGCTACGCGTTTCTCAGCGCTAACCACGCTGTTTCCTCAGGCAGGTAGTACTGATGTTAACTGAAGTCTCCTATTTATGCTGCCTCTAGCTAATGGTGTAGCAGGCTCCACCCTAGTGCAACCTTAATTGGCAGGTGTTACAATCATTAATTGTTTAGACATATTCATATTGGTCTAGGGGTAAACACCCCCTCTACGTCCGGGTAAAATTGCACAGCAACACTAAAATTTAATTTTGGAATTGTAAATATTCATTTTGTCCTATATTAGTGTAGTTGTTTTATCCTATTCATCAGAGAGTTTATTCAAAATGTATATTTGATTATCAATGTTTTTTGCAACAGTATTTATAAATGAACACACATATATTGGCCCAAACAAACACACCTGCAATAGGAACTATCTCATTGGCAGTTGAATTTCAAGAAGCTAAAAATGAGTATACAATCATTGGTTCAAAGAAACACACCTCCAATAGAAACCATCTGATTGGCACTCCAACTGCAAGAAGTTTCAAACATACACTCTTAGAGGATTTGAGATTATGATTAGTTGATTTATCAGACAAACTTTAGTATTAAAATATAGCTATAATATTTAAACCATAGCTGTTAGGAAAAGCCGTTTACAGAAAAATACTTTTGAAACATACAAGATTTCAATAATAAAAGACAGAGACTGGTTCATTTAACGCCCAGAATTTAGCTTCCAAATACTGCTGTGACTTCACATTTACCAGCTGACAGACAAATTAACCAACAGCGATCGGTTAACAAAAGAGGAGAAAAAAAGAAAGTAGATTTTATGTCTCTTAAAAACATGGCTCATAGAACACAAGGTAATAACAACTACATTTGTTTTATTGCAATTTTTTTTTTTTTTTTTTGGTGTGTGTATTAACATATGCGGTTTCAACATTTTGTTTAATTATATGCAGAGATCTGTTTAATGCATGTGTCATTTGTAAACAACTGTGGCTTTTGACTCATTTGTTTTTAGTTTGTCTATTAACATTTTAGATGTTTTGTTTTTTTAAGAAGAATATGTCTAAGCAATTAATGATTGTAACACCTGCCAATTAAGGTTGCACTAGGGTGGAGCCTGCTACACCATTAACTAGAGGCAGCATAAATAGGAGACTTCAGTTAACATCAGTACTACCTGCCTGAGGAAACAGCATGGTTAGCGCTGAGAAACGCGTAGCGTGTTTTACTGATTTTTTATCACTTTGTATTTTATTTGAGAAATTGTACATGAGCTTTTTTGGATCATAAAGTAATTTTTTTATACTGAAGTCTCCTGTCTCTTACTGATGTTCCTGGAATAAGACTACAGCCTATGAGTTTATGTGCGCTGGGCCACTACAATAGACCCAGCTTGCTTCACTAGCACTATAGTGTGCTTTAGGCCATGTGAGTATCCATTTTATTGGTAGCTACCAGTGGGTGCCCATTTGATTGATTGATTTGCATTAGGAGTCGCCCTCTTCCTTCTTTTCAATTTCTAGACTGCAGAATCCACTACAGCTAAGAGGAGCTGCCCTTGCAATCGTGCCCAGTTACTGGGACACTGCAGAGTTTCCAGACCACACACCTAGGCATTATCTTTGCCTTCCAAAATTGTGAGTACCATTTCATATCGTTTGTATTATGATCTAATTGTGTATTGGCTACACTAGGAGGCGCCCTTTCTCTTCTTATATACACTGACTAAGGGTTAGTTTTCATTCAGGTGGTAAAGTTTGGAAACTAGTGGTGACATAAAACTTCTCCATAGACTTTAATGGAGATAAATGTTTTTACCACTAGTTTCCGAACTTTACCACCTCAATAGAAACTACCCCTAACTGTCCACCACACCCAACCCCATCTTTGCTTATGTTTAGTTATTGTAAAACACCTTGTTCAGTTATTTTTTTATATTTTTTAATTTTATACCATAACATATAAAATATATATACTGTAAAAAATGTGCAGCTCCTACCTGTGCTTTCAGAGCGATAATACCAAGCACGGAGCTTACTTCCGTGTGTGGAATATGTAATAAGCCCGCCCATAATTCAGTGATGCAAGAGGCGGAGTGAAACAGTACAATATAGATAGTCAATACATGCATTCCTATATATATAGGAATATGTATTTAAAAACATAACCTCCTATGTAAAAAAAAACATTGGAATGTGAAATATATACAGTATATTACTGGTACTATGGTTTTTAGGTACAATATACATGATTATATATAGATATAAATATATTCAGATATATATATTAATATCTATTTAGAAATACATAGAATATATTCTATGTGCAGTACATTGTAATGTGAATTTTTCCAGTAAATAGACAGTATAACATTGTATTAAATATGAATATTGCATAAATATGATTTGACATGTTTTCCATTACTTAACTGCTAAAGGCTCCAATACACATATATATATGTGTGTGTATAAATGTAAACATATGCAATTATGTGTTTCTATGTGTATTTATGTCTGTAAATACATATATACAAATATGAGTACATAAATACATATGTATATATATATATATATATATATATATATAGACAGGTATATGTATGTATCTCAATGTTAACCCCTTAAGGACCAGCAACGTACCCTGTATGTCGCTGGCCTTTTTTGGGACTTTATTGTTTTATAGCGCGGTCTTGCCACCAGCATTGAGACTGCTCTATTCCACAAAGCCTGCTGGAGGGAGGGCATTAATAGCGTGTTCTTGCTAGACTTGTGCTATTATGTCCTGAAAAAACCCTTAACGACCAGTGACATACAGGGTACATTGTGGTCATTAAGGGGTTAAAGGCCTTTGTTTGCCTTCTTTTTTCTAACACCTAAAAATTCATGTCTTATGACTTTTTATTGCAATTTTTGTTTTACCTAATTTTAATTTCATGCTTTTATGACTGTAATTGTACTTTTAAATGTAATTTTAATGTGCTAACCCGACGCGTGTTAAAGGGACATTAAACCCGAAAAAATTATTTCATGATTCAGATAAAGAATACAATTTTTAACCAAATCCCAATGTACTTCTATTATCTCATTTGCTTCATTCTTTAGATATCATTTGTTGAAGAAATAGCAATTTATATGATTGAGCCAATCACGCGAGGCATCTATGTGCAGCCACCAATTAGCACCTACTGAGCTGATCTAAATATGCTTTTTCAGCAAAGGATATCAAGAGAATTAAGCAAATTAGATAACAGAAGTAAATAAGAAAGTTGTTATAAATTGCATGCACTCTTCTAACTCATTAAAGACAAAAAATTAGTTTCATGTCCCTTTAAATTAAATTGCGCTCAAGTGATCACGTTTACTTTCAACTGCATATGAAATAAGGATATAGTCCAATGTTTAGGATCAATGAAAAAGTCAGGTGTAGATCAAATCTGTATATTCCGCAGATATGACCTCGAAATGAAGGTGAGGTGAGGAGTGAGGCAAAAAAACAGGTATGCAGTGGGTACTCACACTTTCCAGAGCTATAACTCAGCTCAAAGGGGTCAATTTATTAAAGTCTGGCGGACATGATACGCTGTAGAGTATCATGTCCGCCAGTCATTGCTTAATGCGGACAGCATACGCTGTCCGTATTCAGCATTACACAAGCAGTTCTAGTGAACTGCTTGTGCAATACCGCCCCATGCAGATTGGCTGCTAACAGGGGGTGTCAATCAGCCCAATCATATAGGATTGGGCTGATTTCTGTACGCCACCTCAGCGGTGGCGTATGCGTAAAGTAGCAGCGGTCTATAGACCGCTGCTTTTTAACTCCTGTTTCCGGCGAGCCTGAAGGCTCACATGGAAACTGGGTGAATTGGCCCAATTCGGCCAATAATAAATTGACCCCATAGTATGTAGGCATCAGGCTTTTAATGCCCCACGGCTGCCTGGATATACACAGGAACATTAGGAGATGCTTAATATATTTATTTTAAAAAGGACATAAAAACAGATGTTTAATCACAGGGATATAGCTCAAAGCATATAAAAACTGTTAGCTCACAGTTCACACATAATATATTGCATATAAGGTGTGGATAACCTTAGGCAACAAAAGCCGTTATGCTATGAAGTCCATCCCTAAAGTGAAGAAAATAGTCTGTACAGTCCTCAAATATCCAACGTATGTTTCACTGGAATACATCAACTTTTTCAAATATACAAATTTGGTTAACACCTGATAGTCTCATCATTGATCCTACATCTTGTACTATATCCTTATTTCATAAACATATTGTTTGCTTTAAAAAGATTCAATATAAGACTCAACCTTCTCACTCTAGCTCTGCTGACCTTTCTCTGACAGTTTTCTCCCACTTTTCCTCTCATTGGTCCTGTGCTTTTTAGTCATAAAACGTCTTTCATTCTTCTCAGTCAAAAGTGATGTCGCAAACCTAAAAATTTGGGTTCACGAACAGCGAACGCGAACTTACCCAAAAGTTCGCGAACCGGCAAACCGCCATTGACTTCAATGGGCAGGCGAATTTTAAAACCCACAGGGACTCTTTCTGGCCACAATAGTGATGGAAAAGTTGTTTCAAGGGGACTAACACCTGGACTGTGGCATGCCGGAGGGGGATCCATGGCAAAACTCCCATGGAAAATTACATAGTTGATGCAGAGTCTGGTTTTAAGCAATAAAGGGCATAAATCACCTAACATTCCTAAATTGTTTGGAATAACATGCTTTAAAACATCAGGTATAAAGTTGTATCGATCAGGTAGTGTCACCCCAGTGTCACTGGGGTGACACTGTGCCCTGGCAGGCAGGCCCTGAAACTCACACGTGTGAAGGAAACTGACTGCTATTATTTAACACAGTCAAAAAAGTGTTGTTTTTTTTAAATCTACACTACTGTTACACCAGATATGAGTTGCACTGGGGTGACACTGTGCCCTGGCAGGCAGGCCCTGAAACGCACACGTGTGTAGGAAACTGACTGCTATTATTTAACACAGTCAAAAAAGTGTTGTTTTTTTAAAATCTACACTACTGTTACACCAGATATGAGTTGCACTGGGGTGACACTGTGCCCTGGCAGGCAGGCCCTGAAACGCACACGTGTGAAGGAAACTGACTGCTATTATTTAACACAGTCAAAAAAGTGTTGTTTTTTTAAAATCTACACTACTGTTACACCAGATATGAGTTGCACTGGGGTGACACTGTGCCCTGGCAGGCAGGCTCTGAAAGGCACATGTGTGAAGGAAACTGACTGCTATTATTTAACACAGTCAAAAAAGTGTTTTTTTTTTTTTTTTTTAAATCTACATTACTGTTACACCAGATATGAGTGGTGGCACTGGGCAAGTGGGCACAGTATACGCTGTGAACCTGACACACACGCTGGCAGGCAGACAACTGCAATTAGATTACACAGGGGAAAAAAAAAAAGCACAGTGATGTTCTAGCCCTAAAAAGGGCTTTTTGGGGTGCTGTCCTTACAGCAGAGATCAGATGAGTCCTTCAGGACTGTAGTGGACACTGAATACACTAGCCTAGCTATCAATTTCCCTATTAAATCAGCAGCAGCTACACTGTCCCTCCTCTCACTAAGAATGCAGCTTCCAAATGAAACTAAAATGGATGCTGTCCAGGAGGTAGGAGGGTCTGGGAGGGAGTGTCTGCTGCTGATTGGCTGGAATGTGTCTTCTGACTGTGAGGTACAGGGTCATAGTATTACTCAATGATGACGAATAGGGGGCGGATCGAACATCGCATGTGTTCGCCCGCCGCGGCAAACGCGAACATGCTATGTCCACCGGGAACTATTCGCCGGCGAACTATTCGCGACATCACTATGACAGTCAACCCGGAATTTTTCCTCTCACAGGATGGGGCCTCTCAAGCCAAATGATTAAGCAGGAGGTATTTATGTAATTGATATTTTGTTTTATTGTCCTAAGAATTGTTAAAATACATGAAATTAACCCTTTGAAATGTGAATGCGGGATTGTTATATGAACATTTATATGAAGTAGTTATCTAAAGTTATTCAATTATATTCAAAATTTGGGCATGCTTGATATGTTGAAAAGTTAATGACTTTATTTAAATACCACATAATCTGAAGTACATAAAAAACAGCAAAAATTTGTATTTTTTTATATAACAAACGTGTGTCTATGCAAATACATCATAGTAAAGAAACACACATAATGTTAATATCTACAGTTTTGCTTCTTGATATTTATCCTGAGCGTGCACAAGACCTGAAGCAAATATTCACGAGAAATGTCAAAATCTGCATTTTGAAATGAACAAAAAGTTATTTTTCAGAATGTCAGGGTAGATTAAATTGAAATACTTTGAAAAGTTACTCAAAGGATGATTTCTGATACCTTTGAGTATAGCTGCCAGATTCCAAGATATAGGGAATATAATTTCTGCATTTGAAAAGTACAGTATTAAAATAATTGTTGTGGATTATTTAAATGAATTACTTTGAATCTGAAAACTAAACAAAAAGTCATGCAAAGCTATTTTTTTATAAATATTATGAAGTATTGCAAAGCAGACCACTGAAAATTTGCAAGACTATAGTATTGTACCCAGTTATATATTCATTGTAAAGACTGATGGAGAATGTATTTCTATTTGACTTTGCTGTGGCACAAGTATAAGGTGACATTTGTGGCTCACTGTAGCTTTGTCCTATACATAGAACATTTCAGAATTAATGCAAAATGCACTAAATGTTTCCAATCCATTGGGGGTCTCTAACAGGCTTTTATTTGTATTTAAATATCAATATGCTTAAATCTTACTGGGCTTTTTTTCTTTCTTTGTTGGTTTTTTAATAGCACAGTTGTAAAACTATTGATTCATTTTCAAATCCCACATGCTGCACACCACAACAGACAGACACAAGCTGTAAGCCAAAATAGAGACACTTTGCTACACTGTGAATTTCTAAAAGGTTATCCTACTGACTCCTGTAAAATTGTGAACATGTTTTTAATATTTGTTTAACCAGTTTAGAAACTTGTTTCTTTCTTACCCTGTTTTGTAATAAAATTAACCTCCACCCACTTTCTCTAGCTCTAATTCATAAATACAAGCCAATGACAGATTCTGCTATCCTGCAAATTCCTACTAGCACTTTACACGCAACCAACCCCTATCTTATCATTTCTACTATTTTATAACAACCCCTTTTTATTTGCAATCAGGTGTTATTCTCGCATCTTATCGGAGTGCAAGATGATATGTACAGTGGGCTCAGAGTATCATTTAGCAGGTAGAGAAGCTTCCCAGCTAGGGTTCCTGTTCCCCCAGGTTCACAACGAGCAGGCAGTGGATGAGCTGGTGCAACCCTATCCATGCTTTTGCACAACCAGTCACACAAGAGCACAGTCTGTCAATCATCCTGGACAAACAAGTTTGGGGTAATTTAACTCTGACACTTTCTTAACTTATGGTTAGTAGGCTTTAATGCTGCCTCCACAGCTTGATAAATGGAGCCCATGGGGAAGATTTACCTGAGGTTGAGCGGACATGATTCACTGTAGCATCAGCATTTAACATTGTACAAGCATTTCAGGTGAAATACTTGTGCAATGCCGCCCCATGCTCACCCCATGCTCACCCCATGCCGCCCCATGCTCACCCCATGCTCACCTTTTAGCTGGCAAGGACCGTCAATCATCCCGATCATATCGGATCAGGATGATTTCAGTCCGCCACCTAAAAGGTCTTACGATTCCTGCTTCTTAACTTCCATTTCTGGCAGACCAGAAATGATGGGGCGTCGATGAAACACCCGCTGCTTAATAAATCAACACCCATATCGGAATCTTCAAAAGTTTAATTTTGACTTTAATGTCCCTGTACCCTATTTAGTGTAATGTGCATTTGTACAGTGATGTGCAAAATGTTGGTGCTTTAAATATAACTGATACCAATAATCTCCATGTTTTCACCAAATCTTCTAATGTAAGTTTTAGAGAGTACAGAGATGCATCTTCTGACTTACTATAATAATTAGACTAATGTATCATTAGTTAGCTAGTTAGTTAGTTGGCATGTAATGTAAAGGATTTCTCACCAGTCAACTAAACATCTAACACAAATTACAGCTCAAACCTTACAAATGAATGTGAAGAAAAACTAGTCTGAATTCAATTTTTAAAATGTGTTTTTTTATATATTGTATAGAGTAGATGATTGACAAAAATCTGAAGTAGAATTTATTTAGTCACAAGTATGCAATGCAATATATATCAAGGCATCTGTTTACTGTCAGTTACAATTTATTTACATGTATATATCACAGCAGATTTGTATGCTGAAGGAAGAATCCTGCTCTCACATCTGTAACAGCTAGTTAAATCTCCTAGATCAATAGCTATCAAGACTGACACATCTTATGTCAGGGCAAAACACCTGACTGCACAGATTATTAATAATGTATCATTTATAAAGCTGTATGAATACAGTTTGTATAATTGTCTTTGCAGCAGACATATGTTCAATATATACTTAGACACAAGAAATTCTCACTTCTAGTAATGGGTGAGAGTTGAATAAACTTCACTTCTATGTTTAGACCATGGGGGTCCCATTACAGTTCTTTAGGGATAAAGACACAATTTCTAGATATAAATCTCAGCTCTCTTCAATAAGCCACATACAAGGAAATCACAAAATCCTGGTAT
This sequence comes from Bombina bombina, assembly GCF_027579735.1. NCBI lineage: Eukaryota > Metazoa > Chordata > Amphibia > Anura > Bombinatoridae > Bombina > Bombina bombina. Next base: position 281,350,372 of record NC_069502.1, read on the forward strand.
GTCTTTGACGTGTGAAATCTGAATTTGGATATCACTTGTTTAGAGATTCAACCTACTGTATATCCTATATACCTTTAAATAATGATATCAATAGCATGCCAGCTTATTTTGTTCTTTAAAGTCACTTTAACAGCTAAATAGTTTATGGGAAGGGTTCAGTTTAATATATAGAAGAAATTCCTATGCATTGGTTAGTTAAGTATCAAAACAGGAGAGAGATAATGCGGTTAAAAGTTCTCTTTATTGGATACTTGACAATAAAATCACAAAGAGCACAGCAGACCAGAGTCATGCAGCTGATGCGTTTCTTGCCTTAAAGTGAAAGTAAATCCCATGGGCGCCAAGCTGGATTTACCACACGGCTATTGGCTAAGAGGTGAAAATGTTACCTCTTAGCCAAAAACATTTTTTGCTGTGGGTTGCTATACAAGGTAAAAACGGCCATCAATTGGATCAAATAAAGGAGCTATCTACATGAAGTATCTTATACTTAATGAATGAAAGTCCACTTTATTTGTTTCAATAGTAAATCCTAGCGTTTGTAAAATGCTAGGATTTAATTTCACTTTAACAGCACTTCATCAGAGCTGATACACAGATGTATCTCATAGGTATATAATGGCATTTATCGATGTGCGGCGGACATGATCACTACAGTGGATCATGACGATCCTCACTTTCATAAATCGGCCCCCATATCTAAACAAATCTCTAGTCTGGATAGAGAAAATGTACTGTTAGATAATACTAGACGTAATAGCTCTAGAAAAAGGTATTAATTTTATAAGTACTTAAAGTTATCAATTTATTGAGATATGTAATATTGTTAGGAAAAGACTACCAATGCTAGAAAGAGATAAGGATTTACACACTATCCTGGGCTTATGCAAATTTATCACATGTAAATCTAAAACAACTGGAGATATGGTGAGTAAAGATTTTTGGTAATCTAGGTACTAACTGTAAGGGCAAAAAAACTGCCTGTCAGTACAACCAGGATTTTTAAAATTTGGGGGTATGCCTTGCAAATGTTGTAGTTATGCTAACGTGGGCAATACCTTTTCATCTACCCAGACTGGCAAAATCTATAACGTACGGAATCGTATAAATTGCAATTCAACATTTGTAGTTTATTTGGTAACTTGTGGCATTTGTAAATTTAAGTATGTAGGACTCACCTCTAGAATGCTGAAAGATAGGGTTAGAGAACATCTACTATCTCGAGGCGGAAATCCCCAATACACCAGTGGCTAAACATTTTGCAAAACACAGTGCTGGTTGTAATGTTTTTAGCTTTCAGGGTATTGGCCAGAAAGGAGGTGACAGATTCCAAGTCCTCAGTAGAAGGGAAGTTTTCTGGATCTACACACTACAGACAGGGTCACCCCATGGTATTAACAAAATAAGTTATGTTAAAGGAACAGTCTAGTCAAAAATAAACTTTCATGATTCAGATAGGGCATGTCATTTTTAATAACTTTCCAATTTACTTTTATCATCAAATGTGCTGTGTTTTCTTGGAATTCTTAGCTGAAATCTAAACCTAGGTAGGCTCATATGATAATGTCTAAGCCCTTGAAGGACACCTCTTATCACATGCTTTTTTTATTTGCTTTTCATAACGGGAGTGCTAGTTCATGTGAATCATATAGATAACATTGTGATCACGTCCGTGGATTTTGGCAAACACTGCACTATTGGATAAAATGCAAGTCAATAGATAATAATGGGTAATACAGGGATAATCTATCTTATAAAACAAAAAATTATGGTGTACATTTTTATCTATTGCATCTCTGTACATTCATGTTAAGATTGCTTCTATGTGTATAGAGTAAAAGACATGTGATTATCTAGTCTGCACTGATGTTTTTGACGCACTGTCCTGTAGTATTTGTCTAATATACTAATGTGTCTCACTTGTTTTACTCGTATATACATTCTTTTGTTTTTTGCATATATTTAATCCATTTTTTGTGTACGATTCAAATGTTTTCCCCACTATGCTACAATGTTCAGAAATAGGGGTATGTATCCTCATTTTTTATTTTTACTTAGTTCGAAAGTGTAAATTGAAAATATTGTTATGTATGTGGCAAGTGATTAACAGGTTAATATTGACCAACAATCTGATTGGTTTGGAGAATTACGTCCTTTGCCATTATATACCTATAAGATACATCTGTGTATCAGCTCTGATGAAGTGCCATTAAGGCAGGAAACGCGTCAGCTGCAGGAGTCTGGTCTGCTGTGCTCTTAATGCCAAGTATCCAATAAAGAGTACTTGTAAACTGCATTATCTCTCTCCTGTTTTGATACTTTCCTAACCAAGGTGGCTGCATTGTTTGCTGTACTCTTATTCCAATTAGGGGCATGTTGGAGAAGCCCCAGCTACTTTGGGTTGGTATGCATGCCATTACATTTGAGGAGGCATCAAAGTGAGGCTGGACTAATACCACAGGTACATTGTGTATTTGCATGTACATCCCATTGATTTCTGATACAAGCTGTTTAACAATTGGGTTTGCTGAATCACGGAACTACCATAACACACTGCACAAACAATTCGAGTGTACAGAGCTGCCTGATTGGAGCCGGTGGTAGGTGTGGTATGTCCAAACACACTGCTATTATTGTGTGTGTTGGGATTTAAATGGTGTCACCCTGATTATTATTTACACAGAGTCTTATACACCATTACATGCTCAAGAGGGTGTTATCAATATCTGTTTCTATGTAACATCCTTACAGTCTTACATCTCTGTTTTGTAATTAATTATATATATAAATGAGCATGATTAAAACACAATATCACTAACCAATATCTAAAAAATAATATATACCAACAGTCAAAATGTGGTAAGTTAGGAACATAGCAAAGACAGAAGTTCTCAAATTACTCAACCAGGGAACAAGCAAATACATAACAACTTGTTCTGTGAATAGTTACTACCCCAGGAGCAGCTTGTTTATCCCAAATGCCTGAAGACCTTTCCTGAAGTTTATCAGCCCGTTCAAATCAAAGACAACAGTTCTTTGATTAAATACTAGCCAACCATGCTCTGCATTGTTAGGGTTGCTATACAACCAGGAAAGTCACGGATTTATTGAATAAAAAAAGTCCTGCCCAATTCCCTATAAATCACATTTTTTATTATTGCTCATGAAGAAAAGTGTTTTTTGTTTTATTTTTTCCCACTCACACTGCTTTTTTTTTTTTGGGGGGGGGGGTTCTACTCCACACTGTGGGTATTTTTGTGGAGAGACTACAGATTTACCTGTCTGTTTGTGTGATGCAATTAGGCTGCCCCCTCAATGGTGACCCCCTCCAATTAGGTCCAGGAGCAGCTGAGAGTGATTATGCCTAGGCGGGAAGCCTAATAAAACTGTGCATGTGTGGGCTGTATAGAGAGGGATATTGGTGGCTGCTACTGCTTGGAAAAGCACATATGTGGGCTGTGACTCAGACAGCGGCTGGATAGTTGGATATTAACAGCTGACTAGTGAGTTAGTCAGTGTGTATATGAGCTGCTCTAGTCTGGGTAGAAAGCTGCAAGCAAGTAAGAGGAGAAGCCTGGTGAGATGCTTAAAATAATTGTCATAATATTGTATGTGGCTATTGGTTAAGGGCCAGCCAGGCTATTTATTGTCTTCAGTTAAATCATATACAGCAGCATATTTGTACAATGACAAACCATGTGTATTGTTTCTTTTGGATATTCACTTGAGCATGAAGGAAATTTTCATTTTGTTCAAAATGATCTTAGCGAATATTTGGAGAAATAGTCCTATTTGGTGTTCATTTAGTTTCAAACAAAATAAATACTGAATATTAGTTAAACATTTACATTATTTTTCATTAAACAAATGTTTATGTTCCAAAGCTACAGGTAAAAATCTGTAGCTTTATACTTACCTTTTGCACGCTCTAGAGAGTGTTAACCTGCTCCTTTTCCATGACAGAGCCCCGGCCGGACAATAGGAGACTTAACATGGCCAGCTCAGAGCAGGGGGTGAAAGGTGTGACTCCTGCCAGGGGCCCACTGAGGCAAGCACAACTATTATTTAAACATTTTGTTTATTAATTTTAATTTTGGCAGCCACCAGAGGGTGCTACAGTGCTATTGATTGCAGAAAATGTCATTACAAGGAGCAAAGCATTAGCATTTGATAGGATTTCGGAGTGTGTACTAAACCACTATGCACAGTGTGAGACAGACTTGGCACTTCAGTTTTTAGAGTGTGCGCCTGAGTCAGAATGCAGACCACTTTCATTTGTAGAGGAGGTAGGACTTACTTAGTAAATGTTTTTTATTTCTTTGTGCAAATGTAGGTGCCCTTTTGGTAGATATGATTTTTTTATTTATATATATGTATATATATATATATAACATTCCAATTTACTGCCCCTTTATGCAAGGTTTTTTAAGATGCCAGGAGGCATTTTATCTAAGATTTTTATATCTGCATAAAATGTTTTACTCGCAGGCTAAGATTGATCAGTGTTTGAAATGAGACAGGTTAACTTAACAATGTTCAGTTACATTACAGCTGACTTAATTTTGAAATACATACAAACAAGCCTAAATCCAGCACTTAACCAGATCTAATGGTATGAGACTTGAGTACCACAGTTTATGGTTCCACCAAGTCCATAGAGGGTACAACATTTTCAAAAACCATACGTACAGCTGACAGATGGGAACATTTTTACACCAGATTTGAAGTGGTGCTCTTGGTTGTGGAAAACATATGTCAACCTTTCAAAAACACTTTTCTTCATCTACCCATTCTGACAGATCATTAATGTACAATTTTGAATTCAAAGTATTTTTTTTTTGAAAATTTACAAATATATTAAAACGTGATCTCTGCTATTTCTTTTATCATGCATGTCACACAATGTCTCTGTGAGGGTTAGTGTGCATATGTCTCTGTGCATTTTCTGTGGGTGTCTCTGTGAGGATGTGTGTGTATGTATGTCTTTGTGTATTTTCTGTGGATGCCTCTGTGAGGGTGGGTGGGTGAGTATGTATTTGTGTGTTTTCTGTGGATGTCTTTGTGAAGGTGTGTGTGTGTATTTATGTATGTCTGTTTTCTGTGGATGACTCTGTGAGGGTATGTGCATGTGTCTTTGTGCATTTTCTGTGGGTGTCTCTGTAAGTGTGTGTGTGCATATGTCTGTGTTTTCTATGGGTGTCTCTGTGATGGTATGTGCATATGTATGTGTGTTTTCTGTGGATGTCTCTGTGAAAGTGTGTGTGCATATGTCTTTGCATGTTTTCTGTGTATGTCTTAGTAAGGGTGTGTCTGTATGTATGTCGTTGTGTGATTTCTGTGGGTGTCTATCTGTATGTGAATGTTTTTGTGTGTTTTCTGTGGGTGTCTCTCTATGTGTGTGTATGTCTTTGTGTGTTTTCATTGGGTGTCTGTGAGTGTGTATGTCTTTGCGTGTTTTCTGAGGCTGTCTCTGTGGGTGTTTCCTTGGGTGTATGTGCAAGTTTGTGTTTGAGTTTGTGTGTGTGTGTGTGTGTGTCCATTGTCTGTTCCTTTTTAGGACATTTTGCCCTTACTACTGATTATTCACATCTTTCTACAGACTTTGAGACTAATGAGACCTTTCTGGAAGTCACTAATCCACCACTTAACCTTTACATTATTGTTTAGGCAGTTCGGGGCCCTTCCTTTCAGCCACTGCATGCTGTTGTCATCATATGGCTGGCATCTTCCTTGACAAAAAGATAATCAGAACCCCATATTTTGTCTTGTAAATCAACTTTTTTGACAAAACTGTAGTCTACCTCATGTCAGGTCAATGTAAACAAGTGCTGTGTGGGTGTATGTGTCTGAGTGTGTTGTGTGTTTTTGTTTTTTGCATGTCTGCTAGAGTGTCTATATGTGAATCCTTATGTGTGAGTGTGTTTTTCAGTGTATGAGTGTGTCTGTGTCTGTGTCTGTGTGTTTGTGTGTTACTACCTTTAGAACATTTCCAAGTTTGACTACATTTAAGAATAAAGTGCATATACATTTTAGTCGCTTGCTTAAAAATTGCACATGTCAAGAGGGAAGGGGCCCTGATTAATGGTTAAGTAAGGAGCCCCAAAATGTCTTTAGACCGCTGCTTCATAACTTCTTTTTCCGTTATTTCAGTGATCTGCATCTGTTATCTGCAGTGCCAATTGCCATTTTTGGAAAATGAAGTTCAAATCTTGTGTGTTTTAACAATCTTGGCTGTGTTTTAATCTGAAAGACTGTGACCACTTTGTTTCTAAAAAACCCCCCAAAAAAAACAGAATATCCAGCTTTCCAATATTGAGAAAAAATTGAAAACATTGGAATCTACCCCACAATGTGCAGCACTCACTAGTAGCCAGTGGGATAAATGTTTTAAATGCAGAGCATTAACTGCATTAAAAGTAAGCTCTTTGTGTGTGTCATATTGCGCTTGTATTATGATTTTAAAGTAAACTGTTTCCACTCGTGAGCTAACCCGACAAGCACTAATTCTCATGTGCACTAACCTGGCATGAAAATATGAATATTTCACATTCCAATGATCTTCACAATTAAATATTTCTACATATATCTGATGGTATTTTGGTACAATATATATATATAGATAGATAGATAGATAGATAGATAGATGATAGATAGATAAATAGATAGATAGATAATTATATAAAGGTATAGATATATACAGAAATAAATAAAAAAAAAATCTGTTTAAGAAACACTTAGAAAATATTCTGCTATGTGCAGAGCATTGGAATGTAAAATATATACAGTAAATACACAGTATTAAACTTTATTAAAAATGAATATTGCATAAATAGGCTTTTACATGTTTTCATCTACTTAACTGCAAAAGGCTCCAATGCACTTTTATATAGAAGTCTATATATGTGTACATGTCTTTATGTGTTTATATATGTATATATGTCTATAAATAAATATATACACATATAAATAAATGTTGGCTCTCCACTCGTAATCTGGCCATTCATTTTATATAAAAATAACTTGATAACAATTAAAGGATATGAAACCCATGAAAACTATTTTGTGATTCAGACACAGACCTCTATTTATCAAGCTGTCAACCGCAAATACGCTGGAATTCCGCAGCGTATTTGTGGCGAGCCTGATTCGCCTTAGTTTTTGTGATCTGTGGGGTGACAGTAGAGCGCTGGTACAAGGAGATACCACACACTTACAAAATGAGAAGATCCTTCGTTCTTCTCAGTATTGTTTAAGTGAAAAAGGGGGAGTGGGGTAAGTGCGCTAAAAAAAGCTGAAGGTATCAAAAAAAGTTTAATTGCTAACAGTGTAAATGTTTGGAGAAATGTTTATGTTTAACTATATTTAAACAATGTGAAAAATAAATTGTGATTTGCAAAAAATAAAAATAAATTAAATAGTACAAAGGTTGTTCTTTGTATTAAAATTGGGAGTGGATTTCAAATCTCTAAGTGATATCATAAAAAAGTAACTAAGGTAATGTACGAAAATGTATCATTAGTAAGGTTTTAAATTTGTTACAAGTGAGAAATTCCTTATATAAGGTAATTATATACTAAAAAGTAAGAATAGATTATCGATAGTAGTATATTAAGATTATGTTATTCTATGGGTCCAGAACTGAAAAATAGCAGGTTCCCAGGGACCTCTCAAATAGTCCCAAAATAGTAAATGCACACAGATGTAAAGAATCTTACAAATGTATTATTAAAAAAGGTTTTCCAATATAGCAGTTATAAAGGGGACGTCTCCCCAAATGCACAGCCTAAAATTTCTCTAAAATTATTAAAAATCTAAAAAACTGAAATAAAACAATCTCTGTAATTGTCAGTAAATATTCAGAAACCAATATCATATAAGCACGATAGAATTTCGTATTATGAACTCTCGTAATGACTATTACGATAGATTCGTTATCCAAAGTGAATTTTTTATTTCACCTAAGGATTATGAGTGGACAGTACATAGTCTCTATGCAAGTTCCGTAAAAATATGTTGACACGCAGAGGTATGCTATCTTGGGGTGATTACACACTCCCTACGGTTGTGGTTAAGACAGAATTTTTAAAGCTTACTTTATCTGAATCCTTGAAGAGCTTCTGGAGCCTGTGTCCACCGGCTATCTTTCAGTCGAGTCAGCACGCCGCATGGATCTTGGCGTCTGACGTCACCGGTAAAATCTCCGGTTGTCAAAAAAAGATTTTTTTCTCAGCTGGAGTGTATATTATATCCAGATATGATTTTTGAAATAAGTTCTTTGTCGGTCAGTAGAGATTATACCCTGCACCTAGTGCCAATGCACGCAGGGAAAAGTTAGACTCCGATATTGATGAATCAGAACGTAGCAGAATAACCCGGGTTACCTCAGATATTGATTAAAAGTTGATTTGGGAATCAGATGTCATCATCTGTAATAGGCACAGTCACTTAGATCGACGCGTTTCACTCACCAGGGAGCTTTATCAAGAACTCTTGATAAAGCTCCCTGGTGAGTGAAACACGTCGATCTAAGTGACTGTGCCTATTACAGATGATGACATCTGATTCCCAAATCAACTTTTAATCAATATCTGAGGTAACCCGGGTTATTCTGCTACGTTCTGATTCATCAATATCGGAGTCTAACTTTTCCCTGCGTGCATTGGCACTAGGTGCAGGGTATAATCTCTACTGACCGACAAAGAACTTATTTCCCAAATCATATCTGGATATAATATACACTCCAGCTGAGAAAAAATCTTTTTTTGACAACCGGAGATTTTACCGGTGACGTCAGACGCCAAGATCCATGCGGCGTGCTGACTCGACTGAAAGATAGCCGGAGGACACAGGCTCCAGAAGCTCTTCAAGGATTCAAATAAAGTAAGCTTTAAAAATTCTGTCTTAACCACAACCGTAGGGAGTGTGTAATCACCCCAAGATAGCATACCTCTGCGTGTCAACATATTTTTACGGAACTTGCATAGAGACTATGTACTGTCCACTCATAATCCTTAGGTGAAATAAAAAATTCACTTTGGATAACGAATCTATCGTAATAGTCATTACGAGAGTTCATAATACGAAATTCTATCGTGCTTATATGATATTGGTTTCTGAATATTTACTGACAATTACAGAGATTGTTTTATTTCAGTTTTTTAGATTTTTAATAATTTTAGAGAAATTTTAGGCTGTGCATTTGGGGAGACGTCCCTTTATAACTGCTATATTGGAAAACCTTTTTTAATAATAAATTTGTAAGATTCTTTACATCTGTGTGCATTTACTATTTTGGGACTATTTGAGAGGTCCCTGGGAACCTGCTATTTTTCAGTTCTGGACCCATAGAATAACATAATCTTAAAGTGAATGTAAAGTCAGCTTGTTCTCTAAAGTTCTGCGTAACAGTGAATGTTAAATAACATGAGTTTAATTCATCAAATTTTTTAAAAAATTGTAATTACCGTGATTTTTATTGATTATAGCCTTGCACCCGTCATTGTAATCCTCCGCCCGGCATTTTCGCTAACTCTCTGTGATTGTATGCACGATCCTTACAACCAATTACTGGATTAACCACGGGGGGACCAAACCCCTTTCTGTGTCGTCACGCGTCCGTATTGCGCTTGCGTTAGACTGCTCTTCCTACGTTTTACTCAGAAGCTCGTTCACATTTCACATTTCGCGCATGCGCAATTGGATAATTATCGGACCTCATTCATTCAAGAAATCTTATAGCGCTAGGTAAGTTTATTTTAAAAGGGCTACGTATTCGACAATCACATATGAATAAATGGGGGATGAGGATCATATGCTTTGCTTCGCTACCCAACGATAGTATTCAGTGAATGTATTGATTCACTGAATACTATGTTGATTGACAGCGGAATCGGGGTTTGACGCATGCGCAGTGATTAGCAGAGACGGGAGCGCGCATTGCCACTACGTAAACAGCGGGTGGGACCGCTGTATACGTAATGTTGAACAGAATAAGGAAGTTTAGAGTGGGAGGAGCAGGTATAGTCAAAGATCGATATTTAGAAATGTATATAAAAATATTATTACACATTTTATGAGAAAATGAAAGTGGCGTTTTTTTTATTATACTTATAAACTATTGAATTATACTTTCCTAACATACAAAATTTACATTCACTTTAATATACTACTATCGATAATCTATTCTTACTTTTTAGTATATAATTACCTTATATAAGGAATTTCTCACTTGTAACAAATTTAAAACATTACTAATGATACATTTTCGCACATTACCTTAGTTACTTTTTTATGATATCACTTAGAGATTTGAAATCCACTCCCAATTTTAATACAAAGAACAACCTTTGTACTATTTAATTTATTTTTATTTTTTGCAAATCACAATTTATTTTTCACATTGTTTAAATATAGTTAAACATAAACATTTCTCCAAACATTTACACTGTTAGCAATTAAACTTTTTTTGATGCCTTCAGCTTTTTTTAGCGCACTTACCCCACTCCCCCTGATTCGCCTTAGTTATCAAAACCTACAGACCGGCAAAAGTAGAATTTAGTGACGTAATATACGATCCGCCGGACTCAGTCTGACACAGATCGATGCTTACATCACTACAGATGTTCCGAACGCAAGTTCGGCACAATCTGACTACTTTTGGAAGTTATAAAATTCCTACCAGGTACGCTCGGCACTTTTCTGGCCCTGCGTACCTGGTTTTCAATCTGCCGCCCTGAAGGCAGCGGATGCCATAGGAATCAATGGGAGTCGGAAAGCAGCGAAAGCTCATGTTCGCTGCTACCCGATATCCCATTGATTCCTATGGTAAATGTCTACACCTAACACCCTAACATGTACCCCGCGTCTAAACACCCCTAATCTGCCCCCTTACAACCCTGCCACCTACATTGTACTTATTAACCCCTAATCTGCCGCACCCTACACCACCGCAACTAAATAAAGTGTTTAACCCCTAAACCGCCGCTCCCGGAGCCCGCCGTCACCTACATTATACTTATTAACCCCTAATCTGCCCCCCATATACCGCTGCAACTCTAATAAAGTGTTTAACCCCTAATCTGCCCCCCCTACACCACCGCCACCTACCTACATTTATTAACCCCTAATCTGCCGCCCCCAACGTCGCCGACACTATATTAAATTTATTAACCAATAAACCTAAGTCTAACCCTAACCCTAACACCCACTAACATAAATATAATTTAAATATATCTAAATAAAATTACTATCATTAAATAAATTATTCCTATTTAAAACTAAATACTTACCTATAAAATAAACCATAAGCTAGCTACAATATAACTAATTGTTACATTGTAGCTAGCTTATGGTTTATTTTTATTTTACAGGCAACTTTGTATTTATTTTAACTAGGTACAATAGTTATTAAATAGTTATTACCTATTTAATAACTTCCTAGTTAAAATAAAGACAAATTTACCTGTAAAATAAAACATAAGTTACAATTAAACATAACACTACACTATAATTAAATTAATTCCCTAAACTAAATACAATTAAATACAATTAAAAACAATTATCTAAAGTACAAAAAAACAAACACTAAATTACAGAAAATAATAAAATAATTACAAATTTTTTAAACTAATTACACCTAATCTAATCTTCCTAATAAAATAAAAAAGCCCCCAAAATAATAAAAAGCTGTACCCTATACTAAATTACGAATAGCCCTTAAAAGGGCCTTTTACGGGGCATTGCCCCAAAGTAGTCAGCTCTATTACCTGTAAAAAAAAGTACAATACACCTCCAACATTAAAACCCACCACCCACACACTCAACCCTACTCTAAAACCCACCCAATACACCCTTAAAAAAACCTAATACTAACCCCCTGAAGATAACCGTACCTTGAGACGTCTTCACCCAGCCGGGCTGAAGTCCTCCACAAAACCGGGCGAAGTGGTCCTCCAGACAGACAGAAGTCTTCATCAAAGCCGGCCAGAAGAGGTCCTCCAGACGGGCAGAAGTCTTCATCCAGACGGCATCTTCTATCTTCATCCATCCGGCGCGGAGCAGCTCCATCTTCAAGACATCCGACGCAGAGCATCCTCTTCATCCGGAGTCTTCTTGAACAATGACGGGCCCTTTAAGTGACTTCATCCAAGATGGCGTCCCTTGAATTCCGATTGGCTGATAGAATTCTATCAGCAAATTGGTATTAAGGTGGGAAAAATCCTATTGGCTGATGCAATCAGCCAATAGAATTGAGGTTGCATTCTATTGGCTGTTTCAATCAGCTAATAGAATGCTAGCTCAATCCTATTAGCTAATTGGATCAGCCAATAGGATTGAACTTCAATCCTATTGGCTTATTGCATCTTAATTCTGATTGGCTGATAGGATTCTATCAGCCAATTGGAATTGAAGGGACGCCATCTTGGATGACGTCACTTAAAGGAACCTTCATTCTTCAGTCGCCGTCGGATGGAAGATGATGCTCCGCGTCGGATGTCTTCAAGATGGACCCGCTCCGCTCCGGATGGAAGAAGATAGAAGATGCCGCCTATCAGCAAATCGGAATTAAGGTAGGAAAAATCCTATTGGCTGATGCAATCAGCCAATAGGATTGAGGTTGCATTCTATTGGCTGTTCCAATCAGCCAATAGAATGCAAGCTCAATCCTATTGGCTGATTGAATCAGCCAATAGGATTGAACTTCAATCCTATTGGCTGATTGCATCAGCCAATAGGATTTTTCCTACCTTAATTCCGATTGGCTGATAGAATTCTATCAGCCAATCGGAATTCAAAGGATGTCATCTTGGATGACGTCACTTAAAGGGCCTGTCATTGTTCAAGAAGACTCCGGATTAAGAGGATGCTCCACGTCGGATGTCTTGAAGATGGAGCCCCTCCGCGCCGGATGGATGAAGATAGAAGATGCCGCCTGGATGAAGACTTCTGCCCATCTGGAGGACCTCTTCTTCCCAGCTTCGATGAAGACTTCTGCCCGTCTGGAGGACTACTTTGCCCAGCTTCGTGGAGGACTTCAGCCCGGCTGGGTGAAGACGTCTCAAGGTAGGGTGATCTTCAAGGGGTTAGTGTTAGGTTTTTTTAAGGGGGGATTGGGTGGGTTTTAGAGTAGGGTTGGGTGTGTGGGTGGTGAGTTTTAATGTTGGGGGGTATTGTACTTTTTTTCAGGTAAAAGAGCTGATTACTTTGGGGCAAAAGGACCTTTTAAGGGCTATTCGTAATTTAGTATAGGGTGGGGCTTTTTATTATTTTGGGGGGCTTTTTATTTTATTAGCGGGATTAGATTAGGTGTAATTAGTTTAAAAAAATGTAATTATTTTATTATTTTCTGTAATTTAGTGTTTGTTTTTTTGTACTTTAGATAATTGTTTTTAATTGTAATTAATTGTAGTTAGGTAATTAATTTAATTATAGTGTAGTGTTAGGCGTAATTGTAACTTAGGTTATTTTTTATTTTACAAGTATATTTGTATTTATTTTAACTAGGAAGTTATTAAATAGTTAATAACTATTTAATAACTATTATACCTAGTTAAAATAAATACAAAGTTGCCTGTGTAATAAAAATAAATACTAAGATAGCTACAATGTAACTATTAGTTATATTGTAGCTAGCTTAGGGTTTATTTTATAGGTAAGTATTTAGTTTTAAATAGGAATAATTTATTTCAATTTATTTCAATTATATTTAAGTTAGGGGGTGTTAGGGTTAGTGTTAGGTTTAGGGGTTAATACATTTAATATAGTGGCTGCGGTGTAGGGGGGGCAGATTAGGGGTTAATAAATATAATGTAGGTGGCGGCGGTGTATGGGGGGCAGATTAGGGGTTAATAAATATAATGTAGGTGGCGGTGGGCTCCAGAAGCAGCGGTTTTGGGGTTAAACACTTTATTTAGTTGCGATGGGGTCCGGGAGCGGCAGGATAGGGGTTAATAACTTTATGTAGGTGGCGGCGGTGTATGGGGGGCAGATTAGGGGTTAATATGTATAATGTAGGTGGCGGTGGGCTTTGTGAGCGGCGGTTTAGGGGTTAATACTTTTATTAGAGTTGCGGTGGGCTCCGGGAGTGGCAGTTTAGGAGTTAATAACTTTATTTAGGTGCGGGAGAGGTGGTTTAGGGGGTAAACAGTATAGTATAGTGTGGGTGTTTAGTGACAGGGTACCAAGAAAGCTGTAAAAAAGCAGAAGAGCAGCGAGATAGATGACTGTTAGTTTTTGACAGCTTTTTTGATAATTTTGGAGAACGTATTCAGGTCCGCGGCAGCGATGTTAGGCGAACTTAGGCGAGCGTATTGGAGCCGTCGAATGCAAGGAAGTCGACGGCTTGATAAGTAGGGGCCATAGCATGCAATTTTTAAAAAGTTTCCAATTTACTTCTATTATCAAATTTGCTTGGTTCCCATGATATTCCGTGTTGAAGAGATACCTAGGTAGGCATCTTGAGCACTACATGGCAGGAAATAGTGCTGCTATCTAGTGGTCTTGCAAATCGATAACATTCTTGCAAAACTGCTGCCATATAATGCTCCAGAAATGGGCTGGCTCCTAAGCATAAGTCCCTGCTTTTTTAAAAAAAAAAAAAAAAAGAGAATGAATAAAAATTGATGATAAAAGTAATATAGAAAGTTGTTTCAAATTGCATGCTTTAGCTGAATAATGAAAGAAAACAAATTGATTTTAAATCCCTTTAAGTATGTTAACAAAGTGAATTATGGGTTAATATAAGATCTCTAACTCCATAAGTGTGTGTTTCAAATTAAAAAAAAACCTGAACATCCCTGTGCTATAATCTTCTTCAATTAAGACATCTGAAAGCATTAGAAAGCCAACAGATGCATAACAATCCGATTTACTGGATGGGGAGAGGCAACCCATATACTGTATATAATTATCTTCTAGTTACCTTCTTTCATATCCAATTTCATCTTCGGCACTGCACATCAGTAGTTTCATTTCACTCAGATAAAGTGCGATTCCTTCATCTAACACAAACACAAAATTGCATCTGTATGTAGTTGTGGAGGCTTGCAGCATAGGTTTGTTTACTTGGAGAATTTGTCATCCTTCTAAAATTAATCACGCTAAAGTTTATAAAGATATGAAGAATAATGACATGCTATCTGTGTTTTATTTCAGCAGTAATAGTCAAGCTGTGTAGGATAATAGTTTTTTCTTTGAATTTTTTACTAGTAGCGAAAATATTATGTTCACTTCACAGTATTCAAAATCATACAGGACATTAAATTACTAAAAGGCATTTAAAGTATGCAATAAAGAATAACTTTTTCTAATTCCCTATATAAGACCGAATTGCAGTTAAAATTGTACTGAAACCTAAATACATCTTATATGCCAAATGTATTCTAGAGACTGGTAGAATGAGGTTTGTTAGGTCTTATATGTGGGTGTAACGATATGCATATATTAGTTTGTGCATGTACTGTATGCTGGTGTGAATGCCTATAGGTAAGATGCAAGTATAAGTCCAGCTGAATGGGTTGTGAGATACATTCACTTAAGCATACGTACTGGTGTACTTAGTGAAGGTGAGGGTGAGGATGTGCTTGCAGGCAACGAGGTCTGATTGTGTGTGTGTGTAAGAGTGATGTTTGTGCATTATGTTTTTGTAAAATGCATCTCTGATAAGTTTTATCATTTACCTTTGCAGTGACCGGAGCACTGCTGGCAGAATTATTCAATCAAATACAGAAGTGTCTTCCTATAATACTATTGAATTGGCCATAAGACTCACTGTACAGTCAACTTTAGCACTGCAAAACTTATTAAAGGTAAATTTTAAGTTTGCATTGGAAATAAGACTAATTTCAAAATTCTTTTGATGGTGTCCTATAAGACTTTGGGCTAGATTACAAGTGGAGCAGTATTTAAATTTTTTGCGATCACGAAAACTCTGCTAGAATGAAACCATTTTTCCCTAGTCGGCTTTCGTTTGTAGTACAAGTTCCAAATAAACGTATTTTACGCTAACATTAACCCGAATAGCATGAAAATCATAACTTAAGTTTTCGTGTGCGCGTGCATGTATTCCCCCATAGAAATCAATTGAGAAAAAAAGTAGAAAAAAACTAACACCTGAGATCATGCAAACACCATTGCATTTTTGCATTCTCCATCAATGGAGAAAAAAAATTGCTGAGAGAAAAAACATTGCGCAAACAACATTGCATATTCACATTAGCAATTTTGAAATATTTACAGTATATACACATAGTTAACATCTTTATTAAATATGAATATTGCATAAATATGTTTTATCATGTTTTCATCAAAGGGCTATAATGCAGTTATATATGTGTTTATATATGTGTACATTTATATTAATGTTTTTATATGTGTATACAGTCCTAGCCAAAAGTTTTGAGAATTACACAAATATTAATTTTCACAAAGTCTGCTGCCTCCGTTTTTATGATGGCAATTTGCATATACTCCAGAATGTTATGAAGAGTGACCAGATCAATTGCAATTAATTGCAAAGTCCCTCTTTGCCATGAAAATGAACTTAATAAACATTTCCACTGCATTTCGGCATTGCCACAAAAGGACTAGCTGACATCATGTTAGTGATTCTCTTGTTAACACAGGTGTCAGTGTTGATGAGGACAAGGCTGGACACCAACTTTGTCGAGCTGATTGAGTAAGAATAACAGACTGGAAGCTTGAAAAGGAGGATGGTGCTTGAAATCATTGTTCTTCCTCTGTTAACCATGGTTACCTGTAAGGAAACACGTGCAGTCATCATTGCTTTGCACAAAAAGGGATTCACGGGCAAAGATATTGCTGCTACTAAGATTGCATCTAAATCAACCATTTATTGGATCATCAAGAACTTCAAGAAGGTTGAAGAAGGTTTCAGGTCGTCCAAGAAAGTCCAGCAAGTGCAAGACCGTCTCCTAAAGTTGATTCAGCTGTGCGATCGGGGCACCACCAGTGCAGAGCTTGCTCATTAATGGCAGCCGGCAGATGTGAGTGCATCTGCACACAGTGAAGTGAAGACATTTGAAGGATCAGGATGGCCTGGTGTCAAGAAGGGCAGCAAAGAAGCCACTTCTCTCCTGGAAAAACATAAGGGATAGACTGATATTCTGCAAAAAGTACAGGGATTGGACTGCTGAGGACCGGGGTAAAGTCATTTTCTCTGATGAATCACCTTTCCGATTGTTTGGGGTGTCCGGAAAAAACCTTGTCCGGAGAAGTAAATGTGAGTGTTACCATCAGTCCTGTGTTATGCCAACAGTAAAGCATCCTTTGACCATTCATGTGTGGGGTTGATTCTCAGCCAAGGGAGTGGTCTCACTCACAATTTTGACTAAGAACACAGCCATGATTAAAGAATGGTACAAAAACATCCTCCAAGAGCAACTTCTCCTAACCACCCAAGAACAGTTTTGTAACAAGCAATGCCTTTTTGCATGATGGAGCACCTTGCCATAAGGCAAAAGTGATAACTAAGTGGCTTGGAGAACAAAATATCAAAATCTTGGGTCTATTGCCTGGAAACTCCCCAGACCTTAATCCCATTGAGAACAAAAAAAAACCTCATATTCTGACAAACTCCAAGGGGCATATTTATCAAAGTGCGAGCAGACGTGATACAATGTAACGTATCATGTTCGCTGCACGTCAATAAATGCCGACAGCATATGCTGTCAGCATTTATCATTGCACAAGCTGATCAGGTTGATTTCTGTCCTCCTCCTCATAGCAGGCGGACAAGTTATGGAGCAGTGGTCCATTCGGAGCTTGATAATTCAGCCCCCAAGCATTGATTATGCAAGAATGGGCTGCCATCAGTCAGGATGTGGCCCAGAATTTGATTGACAGCATGCCAGGGTGAATTGCAGAGGTCTTGAAAAAGAAGGGTCAACGCTGCAAATATTGACTCTTTGCATAAACTCAAATGTAATTTTCAATAAAAGCCTTTGACACTTATGAAATGCTTGTAGTTATACTTCAGTATACCATAGTAACATCTGACAAAAAGATCTAAAAACACTGAAGCAGCAGACTTTGTGAAAAATAATATTTGTGTCATTCTCAAAACTTTTGGCCAGGACAGTATATGACAGTAAATACATATATACACATATAAATACATTAATATATATGTAAAAAAAACTTTGTTATATATGTATATATATATATATATATATATATATATATATACAGGGGTCAAGTCGAGCAGGAACTCATGGGAACATAGTTCCTGCACTATTTTTGCAGGAGGAACTAAGTTCCCTCTGGACAGAGAACATAAACACTTTAGTAAACACTGCTGCTGCTGGTGGGAGGAGCTGGAGCACAGTCTGGTTAGAGGGATAGTGAGATCCTTTAGTAATAGGCAGTAATACTTCCTACAATTCACAATATCACTCCGCAATGTGTGTAACACATGGTGCTTACATTTCTGTGTGGCTTGCCCTTGGGTTATTTAGCTCCCCTCAGCAGAAATAGGACTATTGCACCTTAAGTGGGTGAGACTCTGTGACAAAGGTGGATTCTCAGGCCCAAAGGCAACTATTCAACCCTTCATTGGATTTAATTTGCTTTCATTACCAAAGTGTATAGATTATATATATATAAATACAGTGTGTGAGTGTGTGTGTTTATAAAAGAATATCAATTGTAAGGGGGTGGAAGTCTTGGTGAGTTCCCACACTTTTTTTTTTTCTTATTCACTAGAGTCTGAGGTCAGGGTTTACTCCTGGGAAACATTAACTTTGCAATAAATAATTGATTTACATGGCAAGTGCACCCTCTGGACTTTTTCTTATTATTGATTTTCTGGGTGGCACCCCGGCATTATGGAGATACTCCTGGAACAGTGAGTGCTGGTTTATTTAATATACACACACATACAAGTATATATTTAGCAATGTATATCTATGTATATTAATGTTAAAGCTATTGGCCTGCCTTTTTTTTTTCCTCCACAGCTAGCGATCGCGGTATCGATTGAAGCGTAAATGACGATCAGCGCAATGAAAAAGAGCACTGTTCATCTAAAATGAGGGATACAATTTCTTTATTGTCTGTATATTAAAGCTTTTAAAATATGTTCTAGTGTTTTTCACTGTTTTCTAGATATATGCTCCTCTAAATCACCCTTATATTGCTCTGGATTGGCTGAAAGTGTGCATAAAGAAATTCCAGTTTTAATATGGGTGAACTGCGTAGGAGAAGGCATTTGGGCTGCAGTGGATTACAATGAAGGCCAAGCAACCCTAGGCATTTTTAGAAAACAGAAGACTAATATTTTTAGTAGTTTAAATTAAAATGATTCTCCTTTAAGTAGCTTAATGGTTAGTTTCCCTTTAAAACTTTAATGGAGGGAAAGAAACACAAAGGGGAAAGAAACACAAGATTTAGAAACTGGACATGGAGAAAAGAGAGAGGTCCAGAATGTGAAATACACAGCAGTAGAAAAGACAAACAGGGAGAAGAAGATACAGGCAAGAGAAGCACTAGAAAAATGACTGATTGTCAATGACTAAGAGGGTGAGAAGGCTTCAGACATTACTTTCACATTAGGATTGCCTAAAATGCTGACAATTATTTGATATACTTTTACAATTTATTGAGATTACACCCAATATACAAATTTGCAGGTCAAAATTTGCACCAATAATGTAAAGCAAATGCACCCTGAGACTGAGAGTATGGAAGATGGTGAAAGTCAACTGAACATCGTGAAAACAAACTAATCAAAATAGATCACCCTTTCAACAGCATCATTTTCTCACTTAATTCTTTTTATGTCTTTTTAATATTCAATGAGAAGTATAACTAGGAAGCAGTGATATCTGGGATACATACTAATGCTTCATGCTAAGATATGAGAAACATTTACAATAAGTTCAATGAACCCAACATTTGTTCACTGTTATAATTGGTGATATATTCATATCGATCCATAAGATGTATCCACAGTGTAACATTTGCCAATTATGTCTCACAAGAGGGGAAAATATAATGTCTTCCTAATAAGGTATAATTAGTTGCCTCTCTGGATCAATAAAGGTCTTATGATTAACTTGTCATATTTATCGTTTTTTATAGCTCTACAAATTGAAATACAAATATTGATATTGTACATAATGATTTCAAGCATTTAGGTGCTACATTTAAGAATCCTATTTCTTAAATATTTATCTTGCAGTAAATTTCAGTTCACAAGGGCATTACAGCTGCTTACACTGCAAGCTGAGCAGAGGTGTATGTTCTTAACTTATATTCTCTGACTATGGCGATGTATGTGATAATCAGATATTCTGTTTGTTCCGTAAAATATTCTTTTGCTTTGATATTCTGTATTGACTAAGAATCTCACTTCTGCCTTCTTCAATTCTTCAAACTTTTTCAACAGTTCTATAGCTCTTTGAAAAGCTGCAAAAGTTCTTTATATTACATGAATATTGAGTTTGTCTATTGTAATTGATATCCCTAACTTTGGAAGCAAGAGAAAGCCGTAATATACTGTTCTACAATACTCTCTAGCAGCTTGGAGGTTTAAAAATCTTTAAACTATACACCCATTATTACCGCTTCAGCCTAAATCATATTCCACTAGTAAAGCATAGACTCATTAACCAAAGTAAATAGAAAAGGCATCACTAGCTCTCACATCAATATAGGAAAAGTTGCAGCACCTACCCCCGAATCAGAGCACTCACAATATCAAAGACATATGTGCTGTCCAATAAATTCAATAATAGTATTCCTCTCAAATTAAGTTTTCATAATGCGGAAATTAATGACCTAACCTTTACATTGCCACATACCAGTAGAATAATAAATATGAGTCATAGTAATAAAGTACTAGGTGGTATATTTAAGGTGTAATATAAAAGTAAGGGGGTGTTTTGCACCACACAAATCGCAATAGAACTGCCACAGAGAAGATTGATTCTCAGATATTAGTAACACAGCACAAGCATCACATAAACTCACAAAACTAGGGTTTAGTCGGTTTTACAACTGCATAAAACAGGACAATATGACTATTTCTGAGGAACATTTTGGGCTAGATTACGAGTGAAGCTCTATTTATGACTCCCGCTCATGCCCTAGCTGCTCTTGACTTTGGCTTTTTGCGCATTTATACCGCACGTATTACAAGTTTAGAGTACAACATTTTCGCTCATGCACTAACCGAACGCTCGCAAAAAGTAGAAGTTAGAATATCGTGACCGTGTTTTCTTATTCTCCTATAGCCTTCAATGGAGAGTGAAAAGTGGGGGGAAAAAACAAACACCCTTACTCGCATACAAATCCTATCACAGTTTCTCAAGTGTGTTAACCTGACATGAATTATGAATATTTCACTTATTTATTGTATAGATATACACACACATATATATATATATATATATATATATATATATATATATATATATATATGTAGAAGGTGTAGTAGCACTCCAGCTTCAAATAGCTCCGTTGAGCTCTCCTTGCCCCGGGTGCACTTCAATAGTATAGATAAAGCAGCAAGAGGAAGTCACTCACAGGGTCTTGCAAAAAGATAAAGTATTTATTTTGACGTTTCGAGTGTTACCCCTTTCTCAAAAAACAGCACAGTGAAAGGGGTAACACCCGAAACGTCAAAATAAATACTTTCTCTTTTTGCAAGACCCTGTGAGTGACTTCCTCTTGCTGCTATATATATATATATATATATATATATATATATATATATATATATATATATATATATATATATATATATATATATATATATTTCAAAATACTTAGAACATATTCCCCAATGTGGAGAACATTTGAATGTGAAATATTTACACAGTATAACACTTTATTACATATGAATATTGCATAAATATGCTTTTACATGTTTTCGTATACTTGACTGCAAAGGCTCCATTGCGCCTATATATGTGTCTATATATGTGTACATATGTATGTGTTTATATGTGTATACATGTCTGTAAATACATATACATACATATTTATAGATACACATATTTAGACATGTATATGTATGTATCTTTATTGTCTAACCCCTGAGACCTTATATCTTTGAGCCCTTTTTTTCAATATTTTTATTAGATGGTGTTATTATGAGTGTAACTGCACTTTTTAATGTAATTTTGATATATTTTGTGCAACCTTTTATTTGAGCGTAACAGTTAATGCACTTTACTTTTCACTTGCTATACGAGTGCTACTTCCATTGTGTGCAAACAGCCGTGATAAACCGGATATATCTTCCACGCAACAGATAGCATGCCACTCATAATCTAGCCCTTTGTGGGAATGTTCAGACAAAAACAAATTTCTTCATTTAAAAAAAAAAAAAAGTAACTAAAACAGTTTCTATTACTCAAGAGCAACAATTAAGCATGTTCAAAATAAATAAAGATAAAAGATGTTCCAATTGGTGTTAAACCTAACTGTGGGCTAGATTACAAGTGGAGCGGTATTTTGCAGTGATAGCAATGCTAGAATTAAGCTTTTGGCGTTAGTCGGATTGTGCTGGTATTACAAGTTTAAAAAAAAACGTATTGTGCTCTAGCAGTAACCCGACTAATGCAAAAACCGTAACTTACAATATCATGTACTCGTTCAAGCATTCCGCCATAGAGGTCAATGGAGGAAAAAAAAAAATGGAGAAAAAAACCTAACACTTGATTCTCGTGCAAACACCATGACATATTTTCATTAGAGCTAACCCGACATGAAAATAAGAATATTCCAAAGTTATATATATATATATATATATATATATATATACGTTCAAATACATCTTAAGTAATATATTTGTATGTATTTCTATGTCAAAGTAGTTTTGCAGCTTTTTTTCCCCCTGAGATCTCCTATCTTTGAGCCCTTATTACTTTTGTGTGCGATATTTTTATTAAATACATTTTATTATACAGTAACATTATGTGTGTAAGTATTCTATGTAATGTATATTTGATGTGTTTTGTGACATTGCTCTGAAATCATGGAAATAATTCTAGCGTAAATCGCGTAATCGCGTAAACCGTGAAAACCCTTGCAAAATCGTTTGCGCTACACTTGTAATCTAGCCCTGTATATTTTCTGCATAACACAATCCTTAGATAATACTGATTTAAAGAACATGCAATCACAAGCATAAAAAACATTTAGTTTCATTCTGCTCAGTAAAACAAAAATACATTTGAAAATACCCTTTTACATAGCAAAATATATAAATGACTGATATATTTGAAATATTTTTGGATAGGAGAAAGGTAGGTCATCTGCTAATCTCTTTCTGAGTGTTAAATCACTTATCTGCATGCAATGCCACAATAATAATTTATGCCATTGCTTTTTTTGCTGGATAAAGTGATTACCAGACAGAAGATTGCAGTGTATTATTTTGTCCAATCTCATATAATTATTCTCTACTATATTGTGATGGCTAACAATGTCTTTTCATATTACTGTCCTTTGTCTACAAAGTAGTTTTGAAGTTTTAAAAGTTTTGATTAAAACACTTTAGCCACTTAAGTTTATTCTATTCCAGGGGAAATACAGAAGCACACTCTACCTGTGTTTTTTTACAATGACACAGCTAGGGGAGACATATGGGCAGATAAAATAAACAGATTTGTGGAACAAAGGAAGGTGATTTGCTGAACGAAATATGGCTATAACTGCTCTGTAGGGAGCATACAGCTAATTGACTGTTCTTTCAATTGAAGCTGAATTTATTAATGCCGCAATAACACCAGTCACATTTACTAACTGTTTAGGGACTGCAGTTTCATATACAGTGTGTTTGTTTCTCAATATTGATGCCATTATTCTTCATGAGGCAGATATACAGCACAGAAGTAATGTTGCCAGAGGGGCAATCTATACATTGTCACGGCTTATGCTAAACATCTACTTGGTACAGAAGGGTGTGAATTATTTTCCTTTGTCTTAAAAAAACCCCCTCAGATATATTAAATGTCAGAACCCCCTGTTAAAAAGAATGTCTGCTATTTTATACATTGTTGTTTCAACAAAGCAATCTGAAGAAAAAGTCAATTGATGAATTCATTTTTTTTTTCCTTCAGATTTGCTCTCCCTGGTGATGAAAGATTTGTATATTTGTTGGTTAATGTACATAATCTAAAGGTTTCATGTCTTCCTGAAGAAGTCAATCAAGGATCTTACCATTCATAGAGACATTGATTTAGTTTAAAGATAATGGATTTTAAAAATGCCAAAAAATACATTAAAATGATTGACTTAAAATATGTTTTATTAAATCTCCTAATCCGTCAAATACATTTCTGCAATTTTGGTTTGCTATGTATCTCTAAATTATTCAACAAATCCTTATGAATATATATGAAATACATGACTGACTATATGAAAATAAGATGTGTGCATGTAATTGTGTGTGCTTTTATCTCTATGTATATGTGTATACAGGGAGTGCAGAATTATTATGCAAGTTGTATTTTTGAGGATTCATTTTATTATTGAACAACAACCATTTTCTCAATGAACCCAAAAAACTAATTAATATCAGCTGAATAGTTTTGGAAGTAGTTTTTAGTTTGTTTTTAGTTATAGCTATTTTAGGGGGGATATCTGTGTGTGCAGGTGACTATTACTGTGCATAATTATTAGGCAACTTAACAAAAAACAAATATATACCCATTTCAATTATTTATTTTTACCAGTCAAACCAATATAACATCTCAACATTCACAAATATACATTTCTGACATTCAAAAACAAAACAAAAACAAATCAGTGACCAATATAGCCACCTTTCTTTGCAAGGACACTCAAAAGCCTGCCATCCATGGATTCTGTCAGTGTTTTGATCTGTTCACCATCAACATTGCGTGCAGCAGCAACCACAGCCTCCCAGACACTGTTCAGAGAGGTGTACTGTTTTCCCTCCTTGTAAATCTCACATTTGATGATGGACCACAGGTTCTCAATGGGGTTCAGATCAGGTGAACAAGGAGACCATGTCATTAGATTTTCTTCTTTTATACCATTTCTTGCCAGCCATGCTGTGGAGTACTTGGACGTGTGTGATGGAGCATTGTCCTGCAGGAAAATCATGTTTTTCTTGAAGGATGCAGACTTCTTCCTGTACCACTGCTTGAAGAAGGTGTCTTCCAGAAACTGGCAGTAGGACTGGGAGTTGAGCTTGACTCCATCCTCAACCCGAAAAGGCCCCACAAGCTCATCTTTGATGATACCAGCCCAAACCAGTACTCCACCTCTACCTTGCTGGCGTCTGAGTCGGACTGGAGCTCTCTGCCCTTTACCAATGCAGCCACGGGCCCATCCATCTGGCCCATCAAGACTCACTCTCATTTCATCAGTCCATAAAACCTTAGAAAAATCAGTCTTGAGATATTTCTTGGCCCAGTCTTAACGTTTCAGCTTGTGTGTCTTGTTCAGTGGTGGTCGTCTTTCAGCCTTTCTTACCTTGGCCATGTCTCTGAGTATTGCACACCTTGTGCTTTTGGGCACTCCAGTGATGTTGCAGCTCTGAAATATGGCCAAACTGGTGGCAAGTGGCATCTTGGCAGCTGCACGCTTGACTTTTCTCAGTTCATGGGCAGTTATTTTGCGCCTTGGTTTTTTCACATGCTTCTTTTGACCCTGTTGACTATTTTGAATGAAACGCTTGATTGTTCGATGATCACGCTTCAGAAGCTTTGCAATTTTAAGAGTGCTGCATCCCTCTGCAAGATATCTCACTATTTTTGACTCTTCTCCTTTTTTTGACCCATTTTGCCAAAGGAAAGGAAGTTGCCTAATAATTATGCACACCTGATATAGGGTGTTGATGTCATTAGACCACACCCCTTCTCATTACAGAGATGCACATCACCTAATATGCTTAATTGGTAGTAGGCTTTCGAGCCTATACAGCTTGGAGTAAGAAAACATGCATAAATAGGATGATGTGGTCAAAATACTCATTTGCCTAATAATTCTGCACTCCCTGTATATGTGCTCGTCGGGGGAGGGAGACCTAAAAATGTATGTGTTTTTTTTTGTTTTTTTTTGTTTTTTTGTTTTTTTTTTATAATTTTTTTATTGAGATTCATTATAAGGCATACAATGCTGAAATGTCAACAGAAAATAAACAAAAAGGTAATAATCCACAAATAAATTTAAGACAATAAAAATAAAGTTCAAAGACATTTGTGCAAGCAAAATATATAGATTATGCCTGTTCAACTATACACCCTCTAGATGAACCATGAGGCCTCTCTTGGACCTCTCAAAGTCACGTAAACTATGTTAAGCTAGAAAGGGCTATTAAGGATTGCAAGAGACCACTCTTGGGTCTCTATTAATGAATCTCTTTTATTCTGATTACAGGGTAGGGGAATATCACTTTTCATTATGGTTAAACAAACATTTCAAAGCTTAGAAACATGGGGAATAAAATGGTAATTAACTTTAGTTTAATAAGGGAAACCATCATTTCCAGTCTTGGTAAGCTAATTAGTTGTAGCAGGTGCCATGTTATAGTAGTTCAGTAAAATGCATTAATATGCCAAGATGGGTATGAGTAGAGATCTCCATAAATAGTCATGTAAGTTGATCTATATAAATATATGACTGCTATAGATCTAGAATTATACATTTGAGTTCCAGGGAGTGAAAGCCCTATGATGCACTGCGTGAAGTGTATATATATATATAAGTAGTAGGAACCCTCCTGTAATAGGATATGGATATCTAAATCTTACTCAGTTAGATAGGTGGACAAAAGGATAAGAGCATAACACGTCAAACATTTAACATAATCTAGCTATACAAAAATAAAGTAACCTTAATGTATGTTAAGAGGGGTACTGGTAAGATAAGGAGAGTCAGCTGGATTGCAGTAAGAGATGCAAGTAACGGTGCCCTCATAACTATTTCCTTCAAGTAGAAATGTAAATCTTAGCAGGTGGGTTTTTAAAAGTCTGTATGGACACCGTAACAGTACTGTCTCACCCCACTCCTACTCTCAGATGCTTAAGTCCCCTTAGAGCATCGCATAGCTGCAGCCTGTCACTTCTGCACAGGACTGGTGGGTCCAAGAATAGGACCTTTAAACCTGCTGTATAGGCATTCAGCTGCATATCGTAATTTTTCAGGGGAAGCAGTCCCTCTTTGATGCGGTTGATAGCAGCATAATCCGGCTGTTGTACTATACTCTGCAACCCCACTTTATCTAGCAAGAGACCTCCGTTCCTATTGCTAGTGTGCTGCACCACGGCCTGATCCAGCAGAGCCGTGCCATCTTCCTCTAAGGACATTGATCGCTCCCCACTGGTGTCCTTAAACTGGGTAAGTGAGATGGTCCCCCTTAAGGGAGCGTATATGCAAAACTCCATGTCTAGCAATCGGCATATGTGTGGGGAACTGGTAGCAATGGACACCGGTAATCTAGGTTCTAGAGGAGCGTCTTTAGTGTTTACCGAGGTAGCCCAGGCAACGCTGTCAGCAAAATCATCTAGCTCCTTTTGCCAGTCGTTTAGTAGCCGTGAAGAAGTGCTAACTCCTTGCACAAAGTCTCCTAGAGTATCTGGAGTTGTGGGTTTCTCGGAGGTCTGCTCTCTGTAGAGACCGGGCTCTTTGGGGATCGCCGCTCTGTCAAACATGTCCCCAATGATACCTAAGGGCTGAATCACGGCAATCCGCGGATCTACGTTGTAGTCCTCCAACAATTCTGCAGGGTTTCTCTTCAGATCATGAGCAGAGAGTTCGTTCCCCACTTGAACATACCCATCCTGTGGCCAGGCATATGTTCTCTCTCCCATTAGACTAAGATTTGAAGGTGCAAATGGCAGCGAGTGCCGGGGCCCCAGGGCCTCACCGCCACCACCTGGTTTACTAGTGTAGTCCATCCAGGGAGCCTTCGTGTGTGAGTTCTTGGTAAGGTAGCCAAACGCTGAGTCCAGGGTCTCTGTAAAAGTTTTATGAAATTCAGCGAAAAGAATTTCAATTTCTTTCAGTACCCCCTCAAATTTATGCATTTTTTAATGTAATTTATAATAACATCTTAATTTGATAATTTGTTCTATAGATCTAGGATTTTTAAAAATATTTACAATTGTTATATTAATATATTTCACTACAAGTTGCACGTGTTCTGACATCTTTTTAAATAGTCTGAACACTAATGTAATGGATAAATTTGTATTATAGAGACAACTTTGTGTCAATAGCTGAAAAAGTTGCTTATATTTGTGAAAAATGAAGAATAAAAGAAACACATAAATATCTTACAATATAAACAATTTAAAAATCACTTTGTGTAGTCTGTCTTGTATCTGGAATGTCTTTCCCTTAAATGACCTGCTAAGAAGAACCCTTAACCCCTTAATGACCGAGGACGTGCAGGGTACGTCCTCAAAAAAAAGGCAGTTAAGCCTGAGGACATACCCTGCACGTCCTCGGTGTGGAAAGCAGCTGGAAGCGATCCTGCTCGCTTCCAGCTGCTTTCCGGTTATTGCAGTGATGCCTCGATATGGAGGCATCCTGCAATAACCTTACATGGCCATCCGATGCAGAGAGAGCCACTCTGTGGCCCTCTCTGCACCGGACATCGATGGCCGGTATCGTTGGTGGGTGGGAGCCGACTTGGGAGGCGGGTGGGCAGCCATCGGTGTATCCTGTGACATCAAGGGGTGCGGGATCAGAGGCGGGACCGTTAGGGGCCGCGCACGTGCACGGAGGTTGGCGGGCGGGTGCGTGCACGGGGTGGGAGCGGGTGGGAACCGCTACACTACTGAAAATATTGTTAGGAAAAAAATGCCCAAATCTTGTTTGTGCAAAAGCACAAAAAGAGATTGTGGAGGGGTGGGGGGTTGGTTTTGTGTGGGGGGAAGCTACACTACAGAAAATTTTAATAAAAATTAAAAAAAAAAATGTTTTCTTCTAAACTGGGTACTGGCAGACAGCTGCCAGTACCCAAGATGGCGCAGATTAAGTTAGAGTGGGAGGGTTATAGAGCTGTTTGGGGGGAATCAGTGAGGTTGGGGGCTAAGGGGGGATAGTACACAGCAGCATATGTAAATATGCTTTTTAAAAACACAAAAAAACAACAAATATAGCTTTTATTTTAGTACTGGCAGACTTTCTGCCAGTACTTAAGATGGCGGGGACAATTGTGGGGTAGGAGAGGGAAGAGAGCTGTTTGGGAGGGATCAGGGGGTCTGATGTTTCAGGTGGGAGGCTGAGCTCTACACTAAATGTGATATTAACCCTGCAAGCTCCCTACAAGCTACCTAATTAACCCCTTCACTGCTAGCCATAATACACGTGTGATGCACAGCGGCATTTAGCGGCCTTCTAAATACCAAAAAGCAACGCCAAAGCCATATATGTCTGCTATTTCTGAACAAAGGAGATCCCAGAGAAGCATTTACAACCATTTGTGCCATAACTGCACAAGCTGTTTGTAAATGATTTCAGTGAGAAACCTAAAATTGTGAAAAATTTAACGTTTTTTTTAATTTGATCGCATTTGGCGGTGAAATGGTGGCATGAAATATACCAAAATGGGCCTAGGTCAATACTTTGGGTTTTCTACTAAAAAAAAATATATATACATGTCAATGGATATTCAGAGATTCCTGAAAGATATCAGTGTTCTAATGTAACTAGCGCTAATTTTGAAAAAAAAAAATGGTTTGGAAATAGCAAAGTGCTATTTGTATTTATTTCCCTATAACTTGCAAAAAAAGCAAAGAACATGTAAACATTGGGTATTTCTAAACTCAGGACAAAATTTAGAAACTATTTAGCATAGGTGTTTTTTGGTGGTTGTAGATATGTAACAGATTTTGGGGGTCAAAGTTAGAAAAAGTGTATTTTTTTTCAATTTTTCCTCATATTTTATAATTTTTTTATAGTAAATTATAAGATATGATGAAAATAATGGTATCTTTAGAAAGTCCATTTAATGGCGAGAAAAACGGTATATAATAATATGTGTGGGTAGAGTAAATGAGTAAGAGGAAAATTACACCGCAAAAATGTAAAAATAGCCTTGGTCTCAAACGGAGAGAAAATGGAAAAGTGCTGTGGTCATTAAGGGGTTAACTTAAAGGGACAGTCTACTCCAACATTGTGATTGCTTAAAAAGATAGATAATCCCTTTATTGCCCATTCCCCAATTTTGTAAAGCCAACATGGTTATATAAAAGAAACACTAAAGCTCAATTTTTGTCTTTCATAATTCAGATAGAGCATGCAATTTTAAGCAACTTTCTAATTAACTCCTATTATCAATTTTTCTTGCTATCTTTATTTAAAAAAGCAGGAATGTGATGCATAGGAGCCGGACCATTTTTTATTGAGAACCTGGGTTATGCTTGCTTATTGGTGGGTAAATGTAAGCCTCCAATAAGCAAGGGCTATCCATGGTGCTGAACCTAAAATGGGCTGGCTGCTAAGATTTACAATCCTGCTTTTAAAATAAAGATAGCAAGAGAATGAAGAAACATTGATAATAGGAGTAAATTAGAAAGTTGCTTAAAATGTCATGCTCTGAACTTCCGGTGGGCGGGAGCATGGAACGCAAGTGTGGAGAACTCGGGCTCTTAAATCTGCTCCAAAAGCTAAACCAACTAGCCCAAAAAGTTTATTAATCCTTGGCAGGAAGGCTCCCAACCCTGCCCGGACATAGATTAACAAGGAATCCGCATCACCCATTCCCCTGCCGGCAAGCAAAAAGCATATAAGGAGGAACGCAGAGGGTGGTCGCGGCCACGACCCAGAAAACATCTTCTGCTACATAACCTCCCCTATACCACTGAGAGCGACAAGGTAGCACCGCTAAACCTAAGGAGAAGAGACAGACATAAAACCCAGCAGCCTCCATAGGAGACAGCGGTGGGTGAGTCTATCAGAGGGTGGGAGGCTGCCATCTTGCCTTTTTTTTTTTTACACCACACTGGGGACTTTTCTAAACACAACATAAAAGGCTGCTCAAAACACAGCAGATTGCAACAGAAAATGCACTCTGCTTAACCTGACTACACCTCAGGTGAAGGGGGGTAACAGAGGCTGGGGGAATAAGTCAGCTGATATTGGACACGTTCCACATGGTTTACTTTGAATATATTAAACTGACAAGCACAGTTCATTTTACTCAGCAAGTTTATATCATCCCCACTCTGTACAATGTATATTGGTTTATTTACAAATCAACTGTCATATTGTTGGGAAAAGGAATATTTTACTTCATTGGGACCCTATACCTTCACATTAATAGATAGTTACTCCACGCTCTGAACCCCAGTATACAGTTGCCGCCCCAGAGTTCACGGTATGCTTAAGATGGAGATATCTGGCTAAACACAGCAGGGTGCCTTGGGCCCCTCCCCCCATACTTCATCTCCAAACATATGAGATCAGTTTAACTTCTTCACTTATACAACATCAAGGATTCTCAGATACTTAAAGTACATTTTAGTTCAGACACCAACGAGTTCTTGTATGCAAAGATACTACACTCCTTTCAACAAAAGATATGTCACTATGTCTAGCAAGTTGAGACAACCAGATAGGAGAGACAAACAACAGGCAGACACTCCTAGCCCCCACATAGCTCCAAATGATCCTGCAGAAGTGCCAAGCCTTGATGCTCATCCTATTGTCTCCCAATTATCAGCGTTCTTTCTACCAAAAATAGAACAGCTGAAGACGGGAATGGATACTCTATCTTCTGAATTTAGATCTTTATCAACAAGGCTTACATCGGTAGAGCAGAAGGTGGCAGAGGGAGCTGAAAGGCAGAGGGAGGCAGCAACTGACATTGCCCACCTACAATGTCAGAACAAATTCCTACACAACAAGCTAGAAGACCTGGAAAACAGTTAATACAAAGGGAAGAAAAAGGTGGACAGTTTCAGAGCACTCAAAGGAGGTGTATAGTATGTATACAAATTGATGGCAGAGGACACCAACAAAAAAGGGGTCAAGATTAATACAACTTAACATTTAATAATAACTAAATTAAAAATATGTGTACCAAAAGTGTGAGTGTATTAAAAAAAGAGTACCAGTAATCACAAGGAGGCACTAATTATAGTTAATTGTTAAACAATGGTCACCCCACATTTCAGTACAAACAAAAAGACTCACATACTGCACAAATATGTTATCTAAAAAAGAATATTGACCTCACAACAGATTAATCTATCAAAGTGCAGTCATGGAGCAAGTAAGTAAAGGTCTGTGTGATACCACGTAACAAAAAAGCAATTCAAAAGGAGCTAAGTATATTAGCTAGAAGAATCATGATTTAGAGAGCAATTAAGTGTGATTACTGGTCTCAAAGAGCGCCTGATGCGCATTTCGCCGTAATAGGTCTTTCTCAAAGGCTAACCCGAATTGGGGAAGCCCCCCTGCCTAAGAACCATTTCATAGCCAATCAGGGGTGAGTATAGTTACACACGCCTAAGAATAGCCTATCATGAATATCATAATATGATTGGAAAACAGGTCACAATGGAATAACCTTAGAATAATGGGTCTTCCTGAGTCAGTCCCCAACTCGGTTCTGATGGACTTTGTTGAAAACACATTGCTGCAACTTCTAAAACTTCAATTCCTTGTAATGCATAACGAGCACACAGGATAGGGGCCTTACAACAAAATGAAGGCAAACAACCCAACTCAAGACAGATAATGGTGAAGTACCTAAACTTTAAAGATAAGGTTCTGCTGCTGAGAGCGTATAGGCAAACCCCAGATCTCAAATTCGTAGGCAAAAAGATTTATCTTTTCCAGGATTTTTCTGCAGATGTAGCTAGATGGCGGAGAGTGCTCACCCTACTGCAGAGATTTACTGGCTCAGGGAGAAACAGTGACTTTGTTGTACCCGACACGTCTTAGAGTCATCACAGCGGAGGGGCCAAAAATTTTCAAGAACCATAAGCATCTGCAAACGTACCTCTCAGTGAGATGCCCAAGGGAAGAACAGGATGAAGAACCTAACCAAGGCGTAGAGGAAGTGAGATAAAGATTCACACATACCTGAATGTTTGCGAACCTTGACCACTGAGTTGGTTATAATGTTTCGAGACTTACTCTGTTGGAGATCAGTTAAAGATCCCCCATGTTACCTTTAATGGGAACTATTACACTAAAATGCCATTTACTTCTTTTTAGGTTGGGGGTTTATGGTTCTGCATTGTTCATCATCTATTGTTACTGTTGTTTTGTTGCTGCTACCTAAGTTATTGCAGATTGATTCAAATTGATTGTATATTGAATTATTAATACCGCTGTTCACTCTCAGGTTTTAGAGAAAGGATAACATACCTGGTTTTATCATATGTACCTGTTTAAGATCATCTCAGATCTACTCCTGCCTCTCATTATCTGGGGAGTGCTGTGGACTGTTCCCCGGGGTGCCGCTACCCAGGTAAGACACAACCAAATTACATCATTAGCCACCCGCAATCCGCCACCCACACAAGCACCGACACACCAACATACAAATATAGGATCCATCACTTTACGCATATACTCATGGAACATAGGCGGCATCACTTCCCTATCAAGAGGAAGGCGATACTGAGATATTTAAGCAAAAGAAATGGAGCTATCCTGGAGGAAATGCACCTCACCACAATTGAGCATCAAAAGTTGAAACAGGCTTGGGTTGAGGAGGTAATACATACCCAATGCGAGGCTAGCAGGGCAAAAGGGGTGGCCATATTATTTCGAAAAAACCTAAACTCCAAAATACTGGGAACAACGATTGACCCAGAGGGGAGATACGTCCTAGTAAATGGCACAAGGTGTTGATCCTGTTAACCTGAATTAAAGTCAGGGCTACATTTGTCGTCAGGATTAATCTGTTGTATCCTAATGCTTTTGCACATCCATGTGTTGCTAAACCATGCAACCTTAAAGGGGTATGGTACACACATTTTATTTTTTTTCATGATTCAGATAAAGAACATGCCATTTTTAACAACTTTCTAATTTACTCCTATTATCAATTTTTCCTTATTCAATTGGTATCTTTACTTGAAAAAGCAGGAATGTAAATTTAGGATCCAGCCCATTTTCAGTGGTTAGATCTCGTTGAGCTGGTCATTTGAATAGTAGATCCCAACACAAAAATTGTGGGCACCCCTGTTTTAAAGTATATTATTATAACAATGTTGGTTGTGCAAAGCTGTGAAATGGGTAGTAAAGGTGTTATATATCTTTTTAAACAATAGCAATTTTGGTGTAGACTGTCCCTTTAATATACATTTTATACTATAATTTATAATAAACTAGATTGTAAAATGGGCTTTGGTGGCAGCAAAAAAATATGTGTTAATGCAATATGCAATGTTTACAGTCTTTTAATTACATTACTACATAAAGCAGCATCTACTAAGGTAAATATGTCTTATCTACCATATGTGTGACCAGGAGCAAATAAATATCTCAAGGATACACAGTAGGTATGTTTACATGTTTTGGCGCATTCAATAAAAATAATAAATGTTATAAATGTTAGACACATTTGCTCATTATCTAAAAATTTCAGAGATTTACCAAACAACAATATACAATATATATGTTTTTTGCAAATTATAATAACTTTTCCACTATTGAATACATTTGTATATCAATTGTAACATTTGAAAGTTATGCCCATAGACTTCAACATAAGTATATGGAAATCATTATTTGAATACAGAAATCAAATATTATACATACATATTTAAATGTTGCATTCTATTTGAAGATGTTGATATTTGAGTAGCAATATTATTTCTATAGACATATTCAAATGTCAAAACAAACCTCAAGGGCAACACCTAAATCTCCAAAACAGACACTTGCCCAATCCTGTTCTCATTTCACCTAATTGAATTTAGTAATGTCAATCTACCCTGAATGTTCAAAACTATCAATCCTTTATGGATAAATTGCATACATACATTACATTACAACATTCTTATAAATAAATATAGATTATACAAATGAAGTTAACTATTTATTATTACAGACTTTTGATGCTTTTACCTATTGTTAAAAAGAATAGAGGGAATCTTCTATGTCTTTGATAGCAATATAACTATAATAGTAGTTGTTCTTCATTTTGGTATTCATTTGTGATATATATATATATATATATATATATATATATATATATATATATATATATATTTATTTATAAACACACACACACAGTAGGGGGTAAAAGTTTTAGGCATGTGTGAAAAATGTTGTAAATTAAAAATGCTTTCAAATATAGAATTTTCAATAGTTTATTTTTATTAATTAACAAAATACAAAGTGAGTGATCAGAAGAAAAATCTAAATCAAATCAATATTTGGTGTGACGGCATAATTTCTTCTAGGTATAGTTGCATATAGTTTTTTTTATTAACTCATCAAATAGGCTATTCCAAACATCATGGAGAACTAACCATAGATAGGCAGCCTTACTTACTTCTGTTTCCTCATATAATACCACATACAGCCTCAAAGATATTGAGATCAGGGCTTTGTGAGGTCCATACCATGAGCATCTATGAGTAAGGCGCAAAAGCTGAAACGCGTCAGGTGTTTTTAACCATGCCATTTTAATTGTGAAGAAAAAAGACTGATATTTTAATTTGAACATGTGCCAGATTTCTTTTCTGATTGTTCAAGCAACAAAGAACTGCTGATCCCAAGCTGAAACTGCCACTCAGCCAATCATCAGCAGTAGTTGCACAGCTGGGTAGTGTGACTACTATTGCTGATTGGGTTAGTGGCTTTGTCTGAGCTGTAGTTTAACTATCAGTGTTTAACCCCTTTTCAGTAGTTTAAGCAGCATTGCAGGATCACTAGAGTAAAAATGACATTTTCTAACAAATAAGAGAATGTCATTTTAAAGCATGTCATTTAACACTATAATGGCCCTTTCAGGATAAGTGTGTATAGGTCTCACTACATCTGTTTCCTAAAAGGTTCTTTAAAGGCTACAAATTCCTTCCTGCCAGAAGTGTCAAGAACTCTCCTTCATGTGATTATGAAATGCGATATAGAACATCATGGCCAGAATAATCAAAGAAATAATGAAGTAAGAACTAGTCAATCAGGCTGGTGTATTTAATATGTCAATCTCAATAATCACTAAACACAAGCTAACAATATATGAAAAATAGTTAAATATTAGAAAAAAACTATTTAATATGCTAGGTATTAAAAATAATGATCATGTTTTCTCATTATGCTACCTGCAGAATCCTGCCAGTCAGGATTTAGTAGTATATGAGAAACCAGAGCAAATAATATCTGATTTCCTAATTATCATTAAACTATGAAACCTCAGTATGTCTGATTCCTAAAAAGTTATTTAAATTTCAAGACTACCAATTCCTTTCTGCCAGAAGTGTCCAGAACTTTCCTTCATGTGATAACGAAGTGCCATAAAAAACATTATGGCCAGAATAATCAGGATAATCAAAGGAATATAGACGTTAAAGGGCTAGAAAACTTTGTAACCAGTCATACATAAAAATGAATCTTTTATAAAGATAAATATAACGTTTATTAAATGTACTTACTTTAATTATAAATGAAGCTTCTAAGTATGTAAAATCTTTATATTTATTTTTTAGAAAATCTGCGGCAACAAACGCCTATAAAAGTGGGCAGCACTTTCTAAATATTCGTAATTGCGCTCCAGCCAATCAAGAAGCAGTGGCACCATCTTAATTATCATATTGATGGTCTGAGCTTGGGTTCAACATTGCATGAGCACTAACGTTTTTGAAGAATCGCTTGCGCACTTCTGCTGCCTTGACAGCCACTCCCTCTGACTGAGACATCACAAACCTCTTGTTATGCTTCTGGCACTTTGTGGATGATGCGCCTTAAGGCAGAGCATAGATAAGAACACATATTCACATGTGCGAGTCATGGATGTAGAGAAACTGCACATACGGGGCACCATGATGGTTCTACCCAAGTAGACCCAAGTAGACCACCGTTATAGGGCTGCTATAATGAGCTTAATGGTGGGTTTGGCAGAAAATATAAGTAAACCCTTTAAAACATTTAATATAGATAAATTACAAAAAGTATTTATATTCCACAATTGTTTTAAGAATTTGGAAAAAAAAATAATTTGGATTTACTATCCCTTTAATGCCAGTTAATAAGGCTGGTGTATTTAATATGCAAAGCTGCTCAAAATCACAATAATCACTAAACACAAACTAACAATTTATGAATAATAGTTAAATATTAGAAAAGCTTATTTAATATGCTAGGTATCCAAAATAATGATCATGTTTTCTCATTATGCTACCTGCAGAATCCTGCCAGTCAGAATTTTAAAGTATGAAAAACAGAACAAATAATCTCTGATTTTTTTGTTAGGGGTGTGAATTTGGATGTTTCAGTAGGAAAAAGCTGGCAATTCGTGCCATTCGTCTCTCTTCAGAGCCGCATTTATTCTTGTGAAAGGGCAACACACTAAGATCTGGGCAAATCCAAATCTTAGTGTGGTACTTTTACCAGAATAAATGTGGCTCTGAAAAGAGCTGACCAACTCTAGCTGCCACCTTCTACCGCATTCAGATGCTACAGTAGCATCCAAATTCACACCGCTACTTTTTGTTATTTACACATGAGGATCAAAGATCAGATTATGGGAACGATTTATTAAAGTGCGGACAGACATGATACGATGTAGCGTATCATGTCCACCGCACATCGATAAATGCTGACGCTGTCAGCATTTATCATTGCACAAGCAGTTCTTGTGAACTGCTTGTGCAATGCCGCCCCCTGCAGATTTGTGGCCAGGGGGTGTCAATCAGCCCGATCGTATAGGATCGGGTGGATTGATGTCCGCAGCCTCAGAGCAGGCATAAAAGTTATGGAGCAGCAGTTTCCAGGAAGCCTGAAGGCTCACGCGAATAAAGGGGCATCAAGCTCCATTCGGAGCTTGATAATCTGGCCCCTATTTCTCACTTAAAAATGTTCCAGTTTACCTTCCATTTTAAATGTAGTTAATACAATTAACTTTGTTATATGACTTAGGCAAGTAATGTAATACAAGATATGTTGCAAAGATCAAAATGATTTTAATCATTTTTTGGCCAAAATTGTATTAATTGCTAAGTTGCTCCAAATCTCAATAATGACTAAACACAAGCAAACAATATATGAAAAAAATATTTAATATGATAAAAGTGTATTACATTTGTTAGGTATCCAGTATCCAAATTAAAGGGACACTAAACACTAAATTACATCTCATGCACCTCCCTCTTATTATGGCTGCTGCCATAGTGGAACTTAGCTTTCACCGTAGGTATCTGAAGGAGAATTGCTGCACATGTGCACACACATCAGCAATAGAATGCAATTAAAATAAGATTTTAACACGGTGGCACCCAGAGGGATGTGGGGTATAATGTAAATACTATGCTTAAGGAAATGTATTCAGTGTTTAATAGATGTGTTCATTTGTCAATTTTCTTTAGCAACAAATCCCGAACATGGCTGCCACCAGTGTCATTTCTGCTCTTTTCGGATCTGTATTTTTTCTAGTGAAACTATAACACACAAAGATCTGGATTTGCACAGATCTTTCTGTGTTGCACTTTCACAAGAAAAAAATACAGCTCCTAAAAGAGCCAAATACCTCTGGCGGTGGCCATATTTGGCATTTGTCACTAAACAAAAGTGACAAATACACATGTCTAGTGTTTAACGTCCCTTTAATTATCAGATTTTCTCATTATGCTACCTATCGGCTAGATTACGAGTTTTGCGTTATGAGCGGTGCAGTGCTAACTTGCATGTTATTGTCACTGCTCACTTCCCTACAGTGCTGGTAGGTATTACAGGTTTACAAAAACCCGGCGTTATCAGGCAAAAAGTGAGCGTAGAGCAAAATTGAGCTCCATACCGCACTCCAATACCAGCGCTGCTGAAAGCCGTGGTCAGCTGGTTTTACGTGCTTGTGCACGATTTCCCCATAAACATCAATGGGAAGAGCCGGCTGAAAAAAAGTCTAACACCTGCAAAAAAGCAGAGTAAAGCTCCGTAATGCAGCCCCATTGATTCCTATGGGGAAACAAAATTTATGTTTACACTTAACACCCTAACATGAACCTTGAGTCTAAACACCCCTAATCTTACACTTATTAACCCCTAATCTGCCGCCCCCGACATTGCCGACACCTACATTATACTTATTAACCCCTAATCTGCAGACCCTAACATCGCCGCCACCTACCTACATTTATTAACCCATAATCTGCCGCCCCAACGTCGCCGTCACTATACTAAATTTATTAACCCCTAAACCTAAGTCTAACCCTAACCATAACACCCCCTAACTTAAATATAATTAAAATAAATCTAAATAAAAGTTACTATCATTACCTAAAGAATTCCTATTTAAAACTAAATACTTACCTATAAAATAAACCCTAAGCTAGCTACAATATAACTAATATTTACATTGATAGCTAGCTTAGGGTTTATTTTTTATTTTACAGGCAAGTTTGTATTTATTTTACCTAGGTAGACTAGCTAGTAAATGGTTTTTAACTATTTACTAACTACCTAGCTAAAATAAATACAAATTTACCTGTAAAATAAAATCTAACCTGTCTTACACTAACACCTAACATTACACTACAATTAAATAAATTACGTAAATTAAATACAATTACCTAAATTACAAAAAAAAACAACACTAAATTACACAGAATAAAAAAAGAAATTATCAGATCTTTAAACTAATTACACCTAATCTAATAGTCCTACCAAAATAAAAAAAAGCCCCCCCCAAAATAAAAAAAACCCTAGCCTAAACTAAACTACCAATAGCCCTTAAAAGGGACTTTTGCGGGGCATTTCCCCAAAGAAATCAGCTCTTTTACCTGTAAAAAAATACAAACAAAACCCCCAACAGTAAAACCCACCACCCACACAACCAACCCCCCCAAATAAAATTCTAACTAAAAAAACCTATAGTAAGCTCCCCATTGCCCTGAAAAGGGCATTTGGATGGGCATTGCCCTTAAAATGGCATTTAGCTCTTTTTCAAGTGTCCAAACCCCTAATCTAAAATAAAACCCACCCAATAAACCCTTAAAAAAGCCTAAAACTAACCCCCGAAGATCCACTTACAGTTTTTGCAGACCCGACATCCATCCTCAACAAAGCGGCAGAAGTCCTCTTCGAAGCCGGCAGAAGTCTTCATCTAAGCGGCCGAAGTCTTAATCCAAGCCCGCAGAAGTCTTCATCCAGGCGGCATCTTTTTTCTTCATCCATCCCGCGCGGAGCGGCTCCATCTTCATCCGGCGCAGAGCATCCTCTTCAATTGAAGTCAATTGGATCAGCCAATAGGATTGAAGCTCAATCCTATTGGCTGATTGCATCAGCCAATAGGATTTTTTCACCTTTAATTCCGAGTGGCTGATAGAATTCTATCAGCCAATCGGAATTCGAGGGATGTCCTCTTGGATGATGTCATTTAAAGGAACCTTCATTCTGCAAGAAGACTTCGATTGAAGAGAATGCTCCGTGCCGGATGTCTTGAAGATGGAGCCTCTCCTCACCGGATTGATGAATATAGAAGATGCCATCTGGATGAAGACTTCTGTGGGATTAAATGAAGACTTCTGCCAGCTTCGATGAGGACTTCTGTTGCTTCATTGAGGATGGATGTCGGGTCTTCATAAGCTGTAAGTGGATCTTCGGGGGTTAGTGTTAGGTTTTTTTAAGGGTTTATTGGGTGGGTTTTATTTTTAGATTAGGGGTTTGGGCACTTGAAAAAAGAGCTAAATGCCCTTTTAAGTGCAATGCCCATCCAAATGCCCTTTTCAGGGCAATGGGGAGCTTAGGTTTTTTAGTTAGGATTTTATTTGGGGGGTTGGTTTTGTGGGTGGTGGGTTTTACTGTTGGGGGTTTGTTTGTAATTTTTTTTACAGGTAAAAGAGCTGATTTATTTGGGGCAATACCCTGCAAAAGGCCATTTTAAGGGCTATTGGTAGTTTAGTTTAGGCTAGGGTTTTTTTTATTTTGGGGGGCTTTTTTATTTTGATAGGGCTATTAGATTAGGTGTAATTAGTTTAAAGATCTGATAATTTCTTTTTTTATTTTGTGTAATTTAGTGTTTGTTTTTTTATAATTTAGGTAATTGTATTTAATTTATGTCATTTATTTAATTGTAGTGTAAGGTTAGGTTTTAGTGTAACTCAGGTTAGGTTTTATTTTACAGGTAAATGTGTATTTATTTTAACTAGGTAGTTAGTAAATAGTTAATAACTATTTAGTAACTATTCTACCTAGTTAAAATAAATACAAACTTACCTGTGAAATAAAAAGAAACCCTAAGCTAGCTAGGTTTAGGGGTTAATAAATTTAGTCTAGTGGCAGCGACGTTGGGGGTGGCAGATTAGGGGTTAATAAATGTAGGTAGGTGGTGGCGATGTTAGGGGCGGCAGATTAGGGGTTAATAATATTTAACTAGTGTTTGGAATGTGGGAGTATGGCGGTTATGTTTATTATAGTGATGGCGATGTCCGGAGCAGCAAATTAGGGGTTAATAATTTTATTTTAGTGTTTGCGATGTGGGAAGGCCTCGGTTTAGGGGTTAATAGGTAGTTTATTGGTGTTAGTGTACTTTGTAGCACTTTAGATATTAGTTTTATGTTACAGCTTTGTAGCGTAAAACTTATAACTACTGACTTTAAATAGCGGTACGAATCTTGGCGGTAAAGGGTGTACCGCTCACTTTTTGGCCTCCCAGGCAGACTCGTAATACCGGAGCTATGGAAGTCCCATTGAAAAAGGACTTTTTGAAAGCTGCGGTAATTACGTTGTGTTATGGCCAAAAAAGTGTGCGGTGCCCCTAAACCTGCAAGACTCGTAATACCTGCGGTAGTGAAAACGCAGTGTTATGAGCCTTAACGCTGCTTTTTCACCCATACCACAAAACTCGTAATCTAGCCGTATGTAAATAAAAAAAATTATAACATATGAGGATCTGAGATCATATACCAATATATTGGTTGGAATTTAAAAAAATAAAGAAAAATGGTATCAGAGCAGCAGCCATGGCTGGTCGCAGAAACGAAGAGCTCCAGATCTCAGATTGATAATCTACCAATTATCCACTAATCTCTAAACATCTATAATATTTATTACCAGGGAATTTAAGTTTAAAATAATGGTTTTTAGCAAAAAAAATGTAATCAAATTCATTGTTATGATATAGGTCATAAAATGAGCTATTGTATGTGGAAGGTGGGGTTTTTAGGCATGTTATCAATTGTTTTGATGGGCTGACACATTTATTGTATTTTCAATTGACTCTATTTTTATTTTAAAAGTATCAGATGAGCCGTTTTTAGGTGTAATAATATTTTTGGTAGCTAGATGGCGCCATTAGATTAGGTATAAATAGATCAAATGTTCAAGTTGAGGTCATTCATCCTCTTGAGAAAGCGCCCAGCAGGGGGCGAGAAATGCGTTGAGGCAATGATCTTGTGAGCCCGTGGGTGCAAGCCTAGCTGGAACAGAATCAGCTGTTGTCTGGTGTTGACGTCACACGCCGACCGGGTACATCGTTGGTCTGTTTCCTGTGAGCGTGTGCTGGCTACATGTGGACTCGTTTTAACCTGAAATTTTAAAAGATACCTTTATGTGAATCTTCATTTGCCAGATATTGTGAGTATTTGGTATATTGTTGTGTCAATAAATATTGCATACTACCTACAATATTGCACTATTTGGAGTCCTTTTTCTTCACAGATTGCGCTTTCCTTTTGGAGTGAAGTGTTTGGTGCTAAAGCTGCAAGACATTTTTGGAGTAGCTGCATCTGGGTTTTTGAAAGAGTTTCCTGGGGTTGCATCTATCAACAGTAAGACTGTTCATATATTTTTTCCATCAAGACTGTTCACAGTTTTTTCATCAGGACTATATGTGCACTAATTTTATACCAGGATACAATCAATTATTGTGATACATGTTCCAATATTATTATATATTTTAATTAGCATCTGATACACTATACATATATATACATATTTATCAAAATAATTTTTTATATCTAGAATTAATCAGATCCCTGAGTGAGCTTTGCGCTGATTTTTTAGTTTGGTGTGTGTATAATACTAGGACCTGGAGTTTCATACCAGAAGCTTTACTGATCAGATAACATTGATCATCTTTCCAACTCACCTAAGCGATGTGGCGGCCTACTCTAACAACTATCTATACCCCCCGGGGGTTCCTGGGTTAATCAAGCTAAGCTAAACTGCAGTACTTGGAAATGGCTAACAATAAGGAGGAAGATCTATTATATATTCATGCCTGCCTGAAAGAGCTGGAATTTAAGATCCAAAACAGGTTTGAAGACCTAATTTCTACACTGAGAAATACTACCGAGCAGCATGAGGCGCCAGACAATACTGAGCTTGAGGTCAAACCGATGAAGGAGCCCAGTAAGCCTTTAATTGTTCAAAGTGATCAATACGATACCAAGATGTCACATTCCCTTTTCTCCAATGCCAGCGGACAATCCTTCCTACCATGTTGCCCTATGAGAGTGGATGCGGCCCGGTCCTCTAGAGTGGGAAGCCAAGACTCCATTCCCCCAAATGGAAATCCCCACTGGGAGTGGGTTGGTAGACTTACCAGCAAAGGTTTTGTTGGACCGAGACATACTGCCGGAACCAGAACTTGACCATCGCTAACAACCCCTATGATGCTTCAAAGCTGTTCAATGGCATCTCACTTCTAAATAGTGAGTCACTACTCATTACAGAAAGCAGGATGTCTACATTTCAAATCGCCCTAACAAGTACACAGCTCACATGACTGAACCAGCAGCGGGTCAAATCTTCACACGTGTGCTCTCAAGAAACTGTTGGCATTGGATAAGGTAGCGCGACACCTTGAAGATTCTCCTTCACTCTTATTGTTATATTACCCTAAGAATGACCTGAAATTACAGACCCATGCTTATATACTCCTCACTGTTCTCCCTTAAGATTTAAGGAGCTTTCTACTGGCTCATTGTGCATTTCTCTGACTATTTGTGAAACTATAATTTACAAAACGTTTCTGCAACACTGAGTGAGCTCAACTAGGCAGCCTGACATTCGAGTATGTGACAGCAGCTTAATTAGATGCATGTGGTCAGCTTGTTCTCCACAGTTAGCAGACAAGACCTCTCTTACTCAATGAATCTAACACTATGGGACATTGGATACAGAGAATCAGCATTAAATATGACAAGTCTAGACAATGACGGTTTCTTGAGAAAATCCATTTTTGTATTTATTGCTGTAATTTATTTGGGGATTGTTTATAACTCCAGTAATTTTCATGGGTAAAATATATTTTTAGGTGCTAGAACCCCTACAGTGTTTTTGATGACAAATGTCATTATCTTATGTTACTTAGATAATCCCTTTTTCACAAGCTGAGGAAAAGACAAGGGAAATGCCCATTTCAGTTAACAGTATACTCTTCTGCATGTTGTGACT
Organism: Bombina bombina; assembly: GCF_027579735.1. Classification (NCBI taxonomy): domain Eukaryota; kingdom Metazoa; phylum Chordata; class Amphibia; order Anura; family Bombinatoridae; genus Bombina; species Bombina bombina. The sequence continues at coordinate 281,394,892 of NC_069502.1, forward strand.
TATAACAGGTTCATTGCTCGCTTGCTCCCTGCCCCTTTAATAGTAACTGACACCATTTTTAAGGGACCTTTACTTTTAAAATCACTTTAACAAAGGTGCAGCATATTCTAGCACACTTTATTGTTGCCCACTTAAAACAATAGTTACTTCTAGTGCACAGCCTTTCCACATTACCCAGCATCCCCCTGGTAACAGGGACCCACAGGATTTAGCTAACACCTTATGGAAATTCATTCTGCTCCCCACCTCCTGTGTGTCTCGGCCCGACAACCCTGCTCAGACATACCAGATATGAGTAATAGACAGCTATATACTGTCCTATCATTGGTGCCTTTTAATTTTCTTATCCACAAGATCTACAGATTCCAAACTCTACACAGCCTTATTGTGTTATTGTGTTAGTGGTCCTAACCACCTAGACAGTGTTATAGCCACTATCATTGCTGTCTATTTGTACTACATTATCAAAAGCGGTGTTTGCCCGATGAATATTGAGCTATAATTATATGTTAATATGTATGTGTTACGCCACTAAGTCGTTTTCAATGCAAAATATATGGAATGTAAATGAGAACTATGTGGAAAACACTAATTTTATTATATTAAGTGGCTCTAGCGCAATATTTTATATTTACATTTCATGTTTTGTAGTTTATACATGTATAGCAGCATTGTGAAAATGTAGTCAGTTTGTTTATAACCTGTATTGCTCATAAGTTACACTGATTTATGTCTATCGTTTTATGTGACCAGCACATATATGAACACTGTTACCTAGAGTTGCCACATAATCACTAAATAACAATGTAAGCTTGTTTCCCTATTTATATCTACAATTTAATATACCCCTTTGGCTTCTTACACACTTCTAAAAAGGCTAAGATTATTGGAGAAGTGTGGATTTTAGCAAAATGGATTTAAACCCTAATACAATCTACTACACTTATCACTCAGGTACTGCTTAAAGTTTACTATCACCTATTACATTTGACAGCAGTCCCTTCTATATCCTTATTGTACTAAATATAATTTTCATTATGCATTCCCCTAAGATTAACCTTACACAGAACCAATGAGAAACTCTTCTACCTGAGCCTAACACTTACTGAACAACCTCTTGTACCAATCCCATACAGAGAGTCCAATAGACATATCATACTCACTAGGAGTTAATTCTCATGTTGTTGGCTTTTTACAACACAAATATTTATATTACATAGAGCACTGTGAGTTGATATTTACATGTCATCTTACTGAGGCACATTGAAAAGGCAATAATACTACTTCCTCCATATATCTATAGTTATATGCCCATATCCCTACTTATAAAACAACCATTATATTCTCACTGCTATGGCTCATGCTCACATCTATTTTATGTATACTATCAGATGCTAATATACTTATTTGCTAATGAGCTATATAATTATAATACTGCTATATCATTAAATTTCCCAGACACGCCCCCCCCCCCCCCCCCCACACACACACACAATTTTAAAGCAGCTCTCGTCTGCTGATTTCCCTTATTCTTTATCAAATGGTCCAAGAGTGACCTCCACGTAGCTACCATTTGCCATAAAATTATGTATGCACCAGCTGATATCAATCAAATAAGAATAAGCAGGTCTATCTAGACCCATGTAGTCTAACTACATTGTTATATTAGCTCAAAAAAGTATCCACTCTCAACAATCAGTAAAAATGGAAATACTGCTCATAATTAATTAATTAATTAATTAATTAATTAAACTTACCTACACACAAACACAAATATTTTCATCTTCCAGTCTATGTTCTGCAACTTTTCTTACGAAAACAATTCTATTCTTTCAGGTTTAACGGCCCAAATTAACCTATAACTCTTTCAGCCATCCAAATATCTTTGTAGGCCTCAATTAACTTTATTGCAAGTAACTTGCATTTTGACAAATATTTTATATTTATTCAAAAACTAGCAGTGGTGGTAATAGTTGTTAGTTTCAAAGGATTATTTTCATTTAAGGAGCCAATACAGTGGAATAAAATAAATCCACAATCCAGAAGTGATGACTGCAATGATAATTATTAGATGATGTTTTAAAATACAGCCTGCTTTATTAAGCAGAATCAAATATTGTTGTTCAACACAGCAAATAAAATAAATATCTGTACAATCTTGATTGATTAGTTCAATTAAACAGATAATCTACTGCAGCTAAAAATGTCCTTTTCTTTCTCAATATTTAATTAAGCTTATATAAAGTATAAGATTGATACATTGCTATTATATAAAGAGAATCGCATACAAAGCCTGATAAAATACATGTGCCATATTGAAGCCATTTTACAGGGCAAGATAACAAGTCGTGTGGCAAATCTGTTTTTTGCATTTGCGAAAAAAACCATGAGCATTATGTTTTTTTCGTATTTGGGGTTGCTCAGGTATAACAAGTTGCAAAATAACTTACTTTGCACTTAACCCGCATAAACCAAAAAGCCAAATCGCGTACGTGTTCACGTATTCCCCCATAGAAGTCAATGAAGAAGACAAATAGAAAGAAACAACTAAAACCCTAATCTGTTGCGCAAAGCCCATGACGTATTCTCCTCAAAAAGCGTACATTAAAATGTGAATATTTCATATTGCGAGAATGTTTTCTTAACGAATATGTTCTATTTATTTGTAAAAAAAAAAACATTTTTCTATATATGTGATGATTTTTGGACAGATAAATCTATTTATAGTGAGATATGTATATAAATATATAAGTATCCAATGGTAGGCAGAGTACTGGAAAAAGCGCAAAGAACTCCTTATAAAAGTTAAAAGTCCATTTATTAGAATTTACAGGGTAAAAACATAACAACCATTGCGTTGTAAAAATAAGCACTATAGTTAAAACCAGACGCAATGTTGCAAAGATCAGGACCTCATGCAGAGATGTTTCGTGCGGGTTGCGCACTTGGTCACTGCTTGTGTGAGGTCCTGATCATACAAGCTTTATAGCCAATTTCTTAAAGGGACAGATAATCTTTGATCAACATTGTGTATCTTCCTGCAAAATAAATCTTAACTATCTAATACATGATATATATTTATTTATTTGCCCTAGACAGTATTTAGTGAATAATTTCTCAAAACAGAAGTGTATATATATTTTATCATTGTATTACAGCTAATGTTACCTATCAAATGTTTATATATTTCATATTTTTACTCAAAAATTTATTTTTAGGTATTAAGCTTTAAAAAGATATTTTGATAAAATAAATAAAGTAATTGTTGTTATAGTTGAACTTTATATTTAATTCACAAATAAATCTAGGTCTCTCCTCATATTTAGGCCCTGTGGGCTGCTAGTTCTGAGTTTGAAGATACAGAAAACTTCACGTTTATTTAATTTGTCCTCTCTATCTCCTCCCCTTTTCCATAAGGGAACATGATCTATACCCTGGATTTTTAACAGTGATGCATCAGCATTATGACAATTTTTAAAGTGTCTGGATACTGGAGTATCCGTTTCATCATCCTCAATGGATCTCAAATGTTGTAGGAATCTATCCTTGATACTACATTTTGTTTTTCCTACATATTGAATTTTACATAGTTGACACGTAAGTAAATACACTACGTGTGTTGAAGAACAATTTATATAATACGTAGTAATAAACCTAGGTTTGTTTTTGTCTTTTGGATTTGAAGATTTCATTTTATATGTTAACAAATCCTCTCTTGTTTTAGACTGTACATCTTCCCTAGCTTTCTTTAATATATCCTCATTATAACCTCTTTGTTTTAACCTTGTTGTTATAACATTACACTGCTCTGTAAAATCTGCTTCTGTTGAGCAATTTCTCCTTGCTCTAATAAACTCTCCTCTTGGGATACCCTTAAAGACATGTTTTGGATGACATGAATTGAATTGCAGTGTGGTGTTCCCTGCTGTCGGCTTCCTATATAGAGTAGTAGTTATAGTCTCATTAATATGGTCTGCCTTTAATTCTAAGTCCAAAAAGTGAATGGACACTGGATTGTATTCTCCCACAAATTTCAAGCCACAATTATTGTGATTGAAATAAGTACAAAAATCTTCTACATCTGATGTTTCTCCCTCAAAAATAAAAAGCAAATCATCTATGTATCTGAAAAAATGTATTACTTTGTCCTTGAAGGGGTTTCTGTCTCCAAAGACGTGGAACAGCTCCCACCAACCCATGAAAAAGTTGGCGTAAGAGGGGGCAAACTTATATATATGTCTAGATATCTCTAGATCTATATACGAATATCTCTTTGAAAATCCATCTGAGATATTGCTTAATGTGCATAAGATTGTAATGTGAAATATTTTCATTATCTCCATAGTTAAACATATCTATATACATATAAATCCATGTTCTCTATGTATGTGTATGTATGTCAATGTAAAATCCCTTTGTCTGCTTTTTTTTTCTAAAACCGAGATCTCCTATCTTTGAGTAATTATAACGTTTGTGTGCAATATATTTTTAAAATAATTTGTAATAGACAGTGTTAATATAAGTGTAACTGTACTTTGTAATGAGATTTTGAAGTGTTTTGTGAAACTTTTATGTTGTAGAAAAATGTTAACTACAGCTCTTTGAGCGTGGAAAGGATTGTTGTGTAAAAGGCCCGCACAAACACGATTTTTCAAGACTTTTAATATCTGTGCAATGAATATTGATTGCGAGAAGACCATATTGTATGGGGATAACTCATACCGCTCGACTTGTAATCTTGCCCACAGTGTCTGAATCTATCTTTCCTCACTGCAGAGATGTGGCATTGGAAGCCAGTTTTCTTCCTTTTTTGACAAGTGAACTTGCATATATAACCGTTTTTTCTGTAATTCTTTTCTCTGCATTTTTAACGGATTTAATGAAGAACAAAACTTCAAGATTCATAAAATACATGGCTGCAAGTTATGAGCTATAAGAAAATTCAAAGGATTTGGGGAGTTTTTTTTTACTTGCTATAACAAAATAAAAGCTTGATTAGAACTTGAACAGAACAGCACTTGAGAATCAGTCTTCAGCCTAGATTAAATGATATCTCATTATCTGGCTGTAAAATTTACAAGTGCTAGCTGTTCGAGACCACTACTACCAAATAAAGGAAATATTGATTCTTTTGAATTTCACGCGGAGACTGCATGTCTTTAGTCTTGCTTATAAAGTTTTCATTTTAGTCATCCTGAAAACGGATTCTTTTTTTTATGCTTATATGTGGGCCATAAAATGTTATGTATGCAAATTGTGAAGTGATACAGAAGCACCAAACAGGAGAAAGAATACCAACATCTATTAGTAAAATGTGGTTTTCGCCATTGTCCATTCTCTTTTTTTTTTTCTTTTTTGTTTTTCTTCTTTAGTGGTACTTAGTATTACTACAACTATTTTATTGCCTAGAGCACAAGCAATTACTGAGGGAAGAAAAGCGCTCACATAATCACCTATCCTTGGGACTTAGCTTATTCCTTAGCTGCTCAGAGGAGAAAGGGTGTACCTGTAACTCTCCGGAGCTACGATTCTATGCTGCAACAAGTGTGACTACTCAGCACACCAAAAGATATGCATAAATCCAAAGGGGTAGTGCGCACTGAAGTAAATCCACGAAAGTCCAAGTATTAATAAAAAATTCAAAAATGTATTAGCAAGCATTAAAAACATAAGAGGTGACGCACCTTCTAAAAACAAACAGAGGAAGTGCGGTCAAAGTCTAACGCCGATGCGCACAAAACGCGTCTGCGTTAGACTTTGACAGAACTTTCTCTGTTTGTTTAGAGAAGGTGCTTCACCTCTTATGTTTTTAATGCTTGCTAATACATTTTTTAATTTTTTATTAATACTTGGACTTTCGTGGATTTACTTAAGTGCACACTACCCTGGATTTATTTTATTGTCTACTTGACAATTTAATTAAGTTTTATTCTTCTATACTTACAATCTCCATATTTGTAGAAACAAACACCTGACTCTACATTGGATTAAAAGGATAGTAAACACCAAAAATGTTATTGTTTAAAAATATAGATAATCCCTTTATTTACCATTCCCCATTCCCCAGTTTTGCATAACCAACACAGTAATAGAAATATACTTTTTACCTCTGTAATTACCTTGTATCTAAGCTTCTGCAGACTGCCTCATCTCAGATCTTTTGACAGACTTGCATTTCAGGCAATTAGTGCTAACTGAAATAATTTCACGTGCGTTAGTACAATGTTACCTATATAAAACACATGAACTAACGCCCTCTAACTGTAAAAACTGTCAAATGAATTCAGAGAAGAGGTGGCCTTCAAGAGCTTAGAAATTAGCATATGAGCCTACGTAAGTTTAGCTTTCAACTAAGAATAACAAGAGAACAAAGCAAATTTGATGATAAAAGTAAATTAGAAAGTTGTTTGAAATTACATTCCCTAGCTGAATAATCAAAGTTTAATTTTGACTTTACTATCCCTTTAACTGACCATATTGTTGAAAAATAGACCAAACTAATCAAAAACACCCTTTTTATTTAGATAGATTCTCTTAAAAATTAATTTGACCTAGTACCCTATTTTAATAAATTAATTGTACTTGTGTCAGAGATTTACAAGTCTAATCTTGAATTAAGAAGATAGTATTTCCTTTACAAAAAATATTTGCATATATATCTAGAAATGTTTCAGAAAATTAAACTCTTTTTCTATCTTTTTTCTAAAAGAGGGTATTTCCAAACGTATTTAAGTTGGTTTTTTTTAAACTCTTGTTTCTTGATAAACCATTGTTTTCTTGTCATACCCTAAATCAGAGACAGTTGTCATTAGCCATTAAAGAAAAAATTAACATCTATTACATTCGTTAAGGCAATATATATATATATATATATATATATGTATATATATATATATATATACTGTATATATATATATATATATATATATATATATATATATTTATATATATATATTGACATTTAAAAATGCTGCTCTTATATATCCATGATATAAATCTTTTTTTTTACAATTCTCATTTAAAGCTTCATATTATTATATTTTTTCTAAATGTCAAACATATATATGTTTTCAGATTTTGCTTCTAAAGTATCATGGAAAAGTTTTATTGTAGTTCTTCTCAGATGTCTTTGTCTATTTTTTCACAATGACTTCACATAAAAAATGATCTATTAAAAACCACCACTAGCTACTCACCCTGTTCTGGTTTCGGACCAATCAACTTTAGGGCAGTGATTTGAAAGGAAAGCCCCTTAGACAACACATATTGTGCTTCTGTGTTTGGTAACATTGAGGAGGATTAGTGAAATCAGTAAGGGCAGCTTAACGGGACAGACAACACCAAAGTTGTTATGGTTTAAAAAGATAGATAACGCCTTTACTACCCATTCCCCAGCTTTGTACAAACAGCATTGTTATATTGAAATACTTTTTAACATTTAAACCTCTAAATTTCTGCCAGTTTCTAAACCACTAAAGACAGCCTCTTATCACATGCTTTTTATTAGCTTTTAACAACAGGGGAGTAATGGAGTATTAGTTAATGTGAGCCATATAGATAACATTGTGTTCAAGCCCGTGGGTTGTGGCAGATACTTCACTAATTGGATAAAATGCAAGTCAATAGATAATAAATAAAAAATCATGTGATCAGGGGGCTGTCAGAAAAGGCTTAGATACAAGGTAATCACAGAGGGAAAAAAAATATTAATATAACCATATTGTCTTTGCAAAACTGGTGGATGGGTAATAAAGCGATTATCTTTTTAAACAATACAAAATTGACTGTCCCTTTAAAGTCAATACATTTCTTTTATCTCATTTTACCATAGTCTACAGTCCTGGTGTTCCTATAACCGTGATGACTTGTAATAGAATATGGTTTCCTGATTTGAAGTGACCATACAAAATTGCATATATGAGTTTCCAGCATGTTTCAATTTAAGTTGAAATGAATTAGACGTTATCTTTGTATTCTTTAAAACTAAATAACATTTTGAAATCTCTGTTCAGGCGCATTAGTAAATGACAAATAATGCAATATAGGACAGGACACCTGGCAGACTGGCTTAGCAGAAAAAGCCACTTGTACTAAAATTAGAGTTTTGTTTTATTATATAATATACTTCTTGTTTATATTAACACAGCACTTGACTTTCTCCTTGACCTCATCTCTTGTACACAGCGACACAATGTCCCTCCTTCTCCCAAGAGCTCATTGCTAATGATTCAAGTATATTTTGCTGTTTATTCAATATGCAGAGATATGCCTGATCAGTCAGAAGCTAGAAAGCTTTTACTTCACCCGTCTAACTTCTATGAATAAATAGTGGTGCTTGTCTATGATTCTAATGGAGTGTGCTCATAAAATGCAAATAGCCTGCAAAGAACCCTGGGAGTAAAATGTTTGCAATGTAATTTGAGAAGCCAACGAAGTGAAAAACTAATAACGTTCAATGTAGATTTTGACTAAATAAGGAAAGTAACAGATAACTTTAAGTCTTTAAATCCAGAATGTTTAGAAATGAAATGAGTTGCTTAGAACGCCATAAGGAAGGAAATAAATACCTTTTTACGTTCTCTTAGTAGACAATTGTTAAACATTTCAATCTTGTAAACTGGAGGAATTTTCAGTGTTAGAAAATTAGTTTGTAAAACGACTGTGAAAGTGACAACTTTCTTAGCAAGGTAAAAATAAACTTGTTTGTTCCTATTTCATGTCATTTAGCAGAGAAAACAACAATTATACATAGATCTTACTGTTTTAATTAACAATCTCATCCTTGGATTATCAAGGGATAATGGAATTATTTTAGTCTAATTAACAGTTTGATGGGCTGTATATTCAGCACTCAATGGGATAGATATAAATAGGGTTCCCATTCCAATACATTAGAGTCACTTGGAATTTAGGTTGTTTGTTGATTTAATTTCTATGGCATTTAAATCCATTAAGAGTTTGTCTATTATTAATTTACCAAAATATCCACAGTGCAGAGCATGTTCAGAAATTCAAAACCCCTGGCTGCTCAAAACGTATATCGAGACACCCAGTATTGGGGATGTTCAGGTCCCAATAATAAGCATATAAGTCTCGGACCAAAAGTAAATGTTGTGAAAGTCACTCTAGGTAGTTCTAAGCACACTGTCCCAAGGTAAAGTAAAGTCCCAAAGTGTATCCCGTTTGAGCCTAGTAGTCACGGGTGACCGGACATATGTAGTCACTGTATTCAGTCTGCAATCAACTCTTACCCTCCACTGTACTGGTGGGGTGCCTGGGCACACTTCTGTACTTCACCTCGAATTGGCGATGAAACCCTTCCGGGGGGGGGTGGGGTACAGCCTGTGTTTCCTTCTCGGCGTGCAACAGAGAGATCCGGCGTGGAGATGTTTCCTCGATGCGTCACCCGTGACGTTGCAAGGCTAAACCAAGTGGTATATCCCTGCTGAAGGTAAATGATTTTATACAATAAAATCATTTACCTTCAGCAGATTCTACGCTTGAGTTGGTGCATTTCTTTATGACTTTGTATTATTAATTTACAACCCAAGCAGAAGGGTTTTCAAGTGGTCAAAGTTTGTGAATTAAATTTTGTATTAAGCAGCACAACTAGGCCAAAATCTACATACAAAAATGTGTTTTCTGATAAACTGCAATACCTTTGTTAAATAGCCAAAACAGTAATGGTTCTAGAACATAGCATTTGGGGAACTGCCGCTTTTACTACTTCTTCCTGACTTTTTAAAAAAAAAAAAAATTCCCTTTCCTTTCTCTGTTCTTGCTCTGCGTACACACAACACTGGAATGCTAAAAATAGACAAGTCCTTCAGAACAAATATTCAGAAAAATTCGTTTTCAGAATCTTCATCTGCGTCACTATTTATTATTCATTTACTAAATATTCAGGAAACATTCACATTTGTTGTCATTATACTTACCCTATAGTGTGCTGCCAAGCCACGGTAATCCCAACCCTTTTTCACAGAGCCCCGAGCAGGGTTAATAGGAGGCTTAGAGTGGCAGATCTTAGAGCCTGTGCTAAAGAACCTTCTCTTTTAACGCAGGCTCTATTAGTGCGGCTCGGGGGTTGGTGAAGAAGGGTTGGGATTAGCGCGGCTCTCCAGAACACTATTGGTAAGTATTTAAAGGGACACTAGATTTTTCTTATCATAAATGTTTTGTAGATGATCCATTTATATAGCTTATATAGATTTTTTTTTTTAAAGTATTCGATTTGCTTATTTTTAAATAACATTGCGCTGATTTCAGACTCCTAACCAAGCCCCAAAGTTTTAGGAGAATACTGATGTATACCTACTCCAGCTTGCTCCTGTTTGTATAAAGAGTCTTTTCATATGCAGAGGAAGGGGGGGTATCTGCTTTTTTGCTATAGAACCACTTGCAGTGGATGCTCCAACTAATCTTTTCAACAGTGCTAAACTGGTAGCTTCTAAGTAAGTTTTTAAATGGTTTTATACTGTATTTTTTTTTATATCAGTATCTGTGCATATTATTCTTTATAGTAGTGTCTATTACATGCAGTTAAATGAAAATTGGTGAATATTGTCCCTTTAAGTAACCTTTTAAAGCTAATTTAAAGGAAACAAAGGAATACTAACACATTTTGTTAGCATTTATTCATTTTCTTTAAATTAGTTAGTGCATTTGTTTGGATGTTCATTTTGTGAAAACAAAAGGAATATCCATGTTTTTGTTACAAAATTGTAATTGTCACAAGTCTAGTTAAAATGGCACTGACTTGTATATACAGAAAAGATATCACCTTAAAGGTTTGTTGGTACTTTTAAAAATGAGTAGAATTGCGGTGTCAATGCAAAATCTTATGTTTTTAATGGAACAAAGCAAACAAATAGAAAAAAAAAAATTGTAAATTTAGAGGGTTGGAATGAATAGAGTCAAGTGTAGACCGTAAATACCTTGATCTTGTAATATAAAATATGTAATTATGCATAGTACAACCACTGAGCGATATACTTAGATATTTTTTGTCCCCTTTACTGTAATTTAAAGGGACAGTGCACCATAAAATTGGTTTCCCCTTAATGTGGGACCAATTACTTGTTATACCAGCTGCAGAATATAAAATGAATGAGAAATTTTTCCTTTATGTTTATTTTTGTATATGAAATAGTTTTTTCTGCTAATTGAAACCACAGCCTGTAACAGAGTGTATTAGCATATATATTTTTTATATACAAGTCTTCCTTATCTTATTTCTCACAGTTTACTCAAAAAGTAATAGAGAGAATAAAGGAAAATTACAATTTTAGTATCTCCCCCACTGAGAGCATTATTTAATCTAAACCCTCTAGTGTTTTCTATAAACTGCACTTAAAGGAACAGTGAAGTTCAAATTAAACTTTCATGATTCAGGTGTAATTTTAAACAACTTTTCATTTTACCTTTGAGTGCTAAGCACTTTCCCACCTGGGTGCTAAGATTTTTTAATGTTTTTTTTTATTTTTTGAACAATTTTTTTTATTTTTTTCAGACCCCCAAGACTTACACTGTTGGAAAGGTTAGGTAATTATCTTTCCAATGGTTGGTCTTGGGAGTCTGTAGCTTCTTAGATACCTGAGATACAGGCTTCTAAGCAGCATGCCCCCTGCACCTATACTTAACATTGGTAAATATAAATAGAGTTGCACAGTGACATCATCACGTTATTGCGCGTGACGTCACCACGCAAAATGGGAAGCCCCAGCGATGCCTGTCACTCTACAGGCACGATCGCCGGGGTAGGAGCGGGTGGGAGCCCCCAGATCTCCCTCAAAGTGGGAGAGTGCTAGTGACAGAGCCGTCATTAGCACTCAAAGGGTTAATCATCAAATTAGCTTTTTTCTCTTGGTATTTTTTGTTAAAGACTAAACCTAATAACATGTACTGTTTGTTCATGTGTGTCATATAGATAACATTGTGCTCACTTCCAGGGAGTTATTTAAGAGTTCCACTCCTCCAAATATTCCCATAAACAGCGCTCAAACAGGCGCACATAACTGGTGATCAAATATAGAGATATACTCTCAAAGTGATACAGTCCTGACAGGCTGTTAAGGGGAGACACAATACCTGTAATTCCGTCGATAGCCTTCCACCGTTGACTGCTCAAGCTTCAGTCCCGGTCCCGGTCTGTCTCCTCCAAAGTTGGTCCTCCTCCTGTTACGTCAGCATCAGGTGCTAACACAGAGGCCGTAACTCCCATATGGTAATGCAATCGCTTTCAGTGTTCCCTGCAAACCGCCTGCAGACTTCCAGCCGCTTTAAACCCCTAATGTCGTACAGGGTACGTCGCTGGTCTTTAAAGACCAGGTTGTGTGCGACGTACCCTGTACGACATGCGTCCTTAAGGGGTTAAACAATAACATTTTTGGTGAGTGCTGTCCCTTTAAGTTACTGACATTTTCAGTATGGGTGAAAATACACCAGACAAAATTGATTGTTTCAAATGGCAAACTAAAGGTAAAGGTTATATATATATATATACACACACACAGTATCCCACAACAGTACACCCCTCATATTTTTGTAAATATTTTATTATATCTTTTCATGTGACAACACTGAAGAAATGGCACTTTGCTACAATGTAAAGTAGTGAGTGTACAGCCTGTATAACAGTGTACATTTGCTGTTCCCTCAAAATAACTCAACCCACAGCCATTAATGTCTAATCCATTGGCAACCAACGTGAGTATACCTCTAAGTGAAAATGTCCAAATTGGGCCCAAATAGCCATTTTCCCTCCCCAGTGTCATGTGACTCGTTAGTGTTACAAGGTCTCAGGTGTGAATGGGGAGCAGGTGTATTAAATTTGGTGTTATCGCTCTCACACTCTCTCATACTGGTCACTGGAAGTTCAACATGGAGCCTCATGGCAAAGAACTCTCTGAGGATCTGAAACAAAGAATTGTTGCTCTACATAAAGATGGCCTAGGCTATAAGAAGATTGGCAAGACCCTGGAACTGAACTGCAGCATGGTGGGCAAGACCATACAGCGGTTTCACAAGATAGGTTCCACTCAGAACAGGCCTTGCCATGGTCGACCAAAGAAGTTAAGTGCACGTACTCAGTGTCATATCAAGAGGTTGTCTTTGAAAAATAGACATATGAGTGCTGCCAGAATTGCTGCAGAAATTGAAGGGGTGGGGGTTTAGCCTGTCAGTGCTCAGACTATACGCTGCACACTGCATCAAATTGGTCTGCACGGTTGTCATCCCAGAAGGAAGCCTCTTCTAAATATGATGCGCAAGAAAGCACGCAAACAGTTTGCTAAAAACAAGCAGACTAAGGACATGGATTACTGGAACCAAGTCCTGTGGTCTGATGAGACCAAGATAAACTTATTTGGTTCAGATGGTGTCAAGCGTGTGTGGCGGCAACCAGGTGAGGAGTACAAAGACAAGTGTGTCTTGCCTACAGTCAAGCATGGTGGTAGGATTGTCATGGTCTGGGCCTGCATGAGTGCTGCCGGCACTGGGGAGCTATAGTTCATTGAGGGAACCATGAATGCCAACATGTACTGTGACATACTGAAGCAGAGCATGATCCCTTCCCTTTGGATACTGGGCTGCAGGGCAGTATTCCAACATGATAACGACACCAAAAAGCACACCTCCAAGACGACCAATGCCTTGCTAAAGAAGCTGAGGTAAATGTGATGGATTGGCCAAGCATGTCTCCAGACCTAAACCCTATTGAGCATCTGTGGGGCATCCTCAAACGAAAGGTGGGGGAGCTCAAGGTCTCTAAAATCCACCAGCTCTGTGATGTCGTCATGGAGGAGTGGAATAGAACTCCAGTGGCAACTTGTGAAGCTCTGGTGAACTCCATGCCCTAGAGGGATAAGGCAGTGCTGGAAAATAATGGTGGCCACACAAAATATTGACACTATGGGCCCAATTTGGACATTTCCACTTAGGGGTGTACTCACTTTTGTTGCCAACGGTTTAGACATTAATAGCTGTGTGTGGAGTTATTTTGAGGGGACAACAAATTTACACTGTTATACAGGCTGTACATTCACTACTTTACATTGTAGCAAAGTGTCATTTCTTCAGTATTGTCACATGAAAAGGTATAATAAAATATTTACAAAAATGTGAGGGGTGTACTCACTTTTGTGTGATACTGTATGTATATATATATATATATATATATATACATATATACACACACTCCAGCAGGTAAAATTGATAATTGGGAACACATTAAAGGAGAGAAAAAAAATTACATACTAGCCCTTGAAATCTAAAAACTTTGGGGTTTTTTTAAGTTTTAAGAACTCAAAGTACATATGGCAGGTTCACAAGCCTAACCCTGAAACACACACACACACACACACACACACACATATATATATATATATATATATATATATATATATATATATATATATATATATATATATATATATATATATATATATATATTATAAGGTGGCTTTAGCAGAGATTATAGACTGCAAATCAATGTAGAGTTTGCTAACATGATGATTAGATCTAGCTTTGCCATTGTCTGCTCCAGTAACTAGTCCAGAATGGCTCCTACAAACAAGACATGTAGCGAGTGGAGTTTAGCCACTGAAAAACATTTGCTGCAAAAAAATATAAAAATCCCTAAAAAAATTCACAATCACCTAATTTGCTACTTTTTTGCATGATTGCAGGGAAAGCTTGTAATTACAAGGAATTCACTGTCCCTTTAACTCATTTTGCTGCCTTTGGATGAGCCTCAGAAACATCCCACACAACAAGATGAAAAATATAGATGCATGTAGCAAGAGGTAAATAGGGACAGACATAGAAAGAATTTGAAGTGAGAATCAAGAGGTACAAATGGGAAAAGAGAAAAGCAAGAAAAAGAAATGGGAAGCGTTAGATAAATGTCCTAGAGAATACTTTGCATGCCACTGACTTAAGCAGAGTCTCATCTAATGCTGTTACATTAGTTACACTCTTACATTTATAAAATCTATACTCAGGGAACAATGAAGAGAGGAAATAAGGAATTACAGGTTGTGAGGTTAATGAGACGAGCAAAGAATTATGGCAAGAAGATGATAATGAAGCTCTATAAAATAGATCTACAGTATTATATATAATCAGAAGTGTTTAAACTTGGTCATTAAAGGAACACCGTAATACAAACATTTTTGTCAATCATATGAAAGAGCAGTATTTAAACATGTTGAATATATATTATGCATGTAAAATTTGAATGATAAACCTGTTTAAACAAATACAACTCAATCGGTTGTGCACTACCTAATAATGCTCATTGGCAATAGGTATTACTAACTGATGCTCATTGGCTGACAAGCACTTCCTGTGAATGTGCATTGACTGAAGGCGCTTCCTGCTACTTCTTCTCATTGAGCATTAGTAGGAAGTGCACAGCTGATACTGTTGCATAAGTTTACATTTCAATGTACATTTAAATGTTTAAACGCTGAGCTTTCATAAGGATGATATAACGTTTTTTAGTGCAATGTCCCTTTAAGGCCTGAACACATTTTTAAAAAATATTTTTATATGTATTTGGATCAAAGTTAATTATATTTCACATTTATTCAAGCAGTTATGTCCTGAAATGAAGGTCTGCGTATTAACCTTCAAAGCAGCATTAAGATAGGCAGATGTTAATTTAATTTTAAGCCCCTGTATTGAATCATTTAAGGGTGATTTGCCATTCAGTACATGCAATCCTCAATGCTTTGTCAGTCCTGGAGGTTATGGTTTGTGGCTTTGTCATGACCTGTTTTTTATAATATGTGGAAATTTATGCATTTTTTAACACAAAAAAATCCTCTTTAGAAAACATCAATAAGATCAACCAATCAAAAATTAAGAATGAATTAGTTTACAGCAGAGACAGATAATCTGCTTTTGAGTGTATACATATGTGTGTGCTCAGTTCAGTGCAGTTCTTGCATATGTAGTCTATGTGTTTCTAAAGTGTATCCTTTCCTTTTTTACTAAATAAAAAAACACTCTGGATTTTAGTGTTAAAATATAAAATACTGCAAAAATACCAGTACTAAATGAAATAGAAACAGTGGTGCTCTCTGAAATGAAGCTCATCATATGACTTAGGTACAGTACTTGTTCATGTTTATGTGTCAGCCTCTAATTGTAAGGTAAGGGGAGAGGTTAGGAGATTAAAGGGACATTGTACACTAGAATTTTCTTTCATAAATGTTTTGTAGATGGTCCATTTATATAGCCCATCTGAAAATGTTTTTTTGTAATAATGTATATCTTTGCTTATTATTTAATAACATTGTGCTGATTTTCAGACTCCTAACCATGCCCCCAAAGTGTCAGATTTATACTGATGTATACAGACTACTGCTGGCTCCTGTTTATCTAATCTGTCTTTTCATTTGCTGGGAAGGGAGGGGGAGTGTCTGCTCCCAGCCCCTTTCACTGTGTGTTCCAGCCTTACCTTATCAACAGTGCTAAACTTGGAGCTTCTAAGTAAGTTTTTAAAAGGTTTTATACTGGATTTTTAGATCAGTATCTGTGCATATTCTTCTTTATAGTAGTGTCTATTGCATGCAGTTATATGAAAATTGGTGTATACTGTCCCTTTAAGCATTTGGTGGGTATTATTAAGAATAGCACATAACTAGGGTTTAGATCAAACTAAACTTGTTTGTTAACCTAATTTATCTCTTAAAAAAAAAAAACTTGCTGCATATTCGCCCTAGGAAGGTAATGTAGTTTAGAACAATTTATACTCAGCACTCATCAGAACAGTGAAAAGCAAGATTAGCTCTATTCAAATCAGTGGAGGTGGCTCTATCTACCTACCATCAACTTCCCACTGCATAGAACCAGTTTCCATTGTTAAGGATACCAGCATCACAAAAATGTTTTAAAAATGAACAAATAAAAAATAAACACTGACTATTAAACAAACCACTCTAATATATTAATTAAAGAAAAGATAAAATAAAATGAAAAACAGACCACTTTGTCAGCGTTTACATTTCAAGATACTTCACAGCCGTCTTTCTAAATCCATTCATTGAATTTCAAGCTTAGGTTCACCCTAACGATGAGGCCTCTCTGCAACTTATTGGGGCTCCATAAATCTATCTCTATGGCTGATTCTTCCTTAGAAAAAGAATATTAATTCTTAAAAAAAACAACCTACTTTATTTAATGCAGTGTGTTCACGGCAAGATGCTAACATTATTTCTGTATTTATTTGTGTGGCAATTATACTTTCAGTTTTTAGCTTTTATAAGTTTATAATATTTACAAACATTCTAAGCATATTAAGAAGAGGTAGAATGTTTTTCATGCCGCAGAAGCTTTTAAAAATAAACATTTAAAGCACAATTACAGAGCACTTAGCTATTCATCAAAATGCTGGGAAAATGTAAATACATTATATGTCAATGACTGAATTTGAGCTTTCCTCTAATGTGGTTATCTTAATTGCACCATACACTCATTTACATTTATAAAATCTACACACCATTTTGTTTCAAATCATCCTAAAGAAAAGAATGTTGAATATTTATTTCTTCAACTGCAGATTTTATGTTAACAACAAAATCTCATACTCACACATAGAGGACAACTAGTAAAAATATTCACATTAGCTACATTAGTAAACACTTTGTAATTACAAGATTTTTCTATGGTATTGCAGTAAATGAATCAACAAACTCTACTCACAATTTGCAAGGAGACAATTCAGGCGTATTATTATTGCAGTAGACCAGACTAGTCATTGTTATTTTGTTAGTAAAGTCACCATTGATATGCAGTTTATTAACAGATAAATCTTTCTGAGACAAGTTGGGGACAGATAAGTGGAAGGGTTAGGCATGTGAAGCCTGCTGTAAACGCTTGCAAATCTTAGAAATGGAAAACCACACTTTTCAGAATTAAATTACAGGGAAAGTTGGCAAAAATAATAAAGTATGTTGCAAAATTGTTTTCATGGTACATAACTAAACATGTTTATTACCATCTCAAAGTGTTTGATGACTTTTAAAATACCCAAGTGTAGCCTGTACCATATTAAACATTCCCAATAGTAATAAAATAATATTTACCATATTTAGATACCTGACAATAGTTTTAAGTTAATGCACAAGAATACAACTATAAAATACACATTTGTACTGCTAGCTTTTTATAAAAGTCTGGCATAAAGGGACACTGAACCCAATTTTTTTTTCTTTTGTGATTCAGATAGAACATGCCATTTTAAGCAACTTTCTAATTTACTCCTATTATCAAATGTTCTTCATTCTCTTGGTATCTTTATTTGAAAAGCAAGAATGTAAGTTTAGATGCCGGCCCATTTTTGGTAAACAACTTGGGTTGTTCTTGCTGATTGGTGGATAAATTCACCCACCAATAAACAAGTGCTGAACTATAAATTGGCTGACTCCTTAGCTTAGATGCCTTCGTTTTCAAATAAAGATAGCAAGAAAACGAAGAAAAATTGATAATGAGTAAATTAGAAAGTTGCTTAAAATTGCATGCTCTATCTGAATCACGAAAGAAAAAATTTGGGTTCAGTGTCCCTTTAAGCACTGCCTCATAGCAATTCAACGCTTTGCAATATTTTTAAACTTATGTAATACTGTTATTTTGTTAGCACAATTTACAAGGTTTTGCAATAGTTCAGTTCAGGAATAAACTCCTTAGAAAGCCTGGTGGAATCCATATTCCTGGTCTCCTTTTCTGTAGTTAATTAGGGAAAATGTAAATGTTCTTGCATTCTAATCTAACCAATCACTGTGTAGATGTTGCAGGCACTGAGAAATTTTACCATACTTAAAAAAGGCAGTAAACACGAATCCTTTCAAGGCGTTATTCTACATATCTTTAGGCATTCCTTCATCCATATGTCACTACAGATACTTTCCCTGAAGGTGAAGGCTCTACAGCCTCTTTCTGCACATTTTAAGATGTATTTTATAGCAAAGACAGGTCAAATTAATAAATGTATATTGCAATATTGTTCCTTTTTACTAATTATTTAATAGGGTTTTGTTAAAAAAATTATGTCTGCACCTTCATCTGGTTCAAGTAACAACTTATTGTGTCACCAATGCCTGAATTATATCTAACCCCATGTTTTTGCAGTCACTTTGGATAATCTATCTATCTATCTATCTCTATCTGTAATGCTAGAAAATGTTCATGTTACTTTGGCCTTGTAGTATCCAAGCAACCATACCATTTTCCAGTTGTGGTTTTACAGGGGTGCAAACGCACTCCAATCTATAAGGCAGCACCCCAACTGTTCTGAGAAAGAAGGAGAAACTTTCCCCTTCACATCACTGACCCTTCCAGCTTAATTATGCCCTTAGATCATCCAGCCCAGCCCATGAGGGACACACAACTCACCCCCCCCCACCACACCCACACTGGCACCGACTGTTGAACACTTTTGACTCACTCACAAAACACTGGCAAATCTGACAAAATATTTCTCTGTCATTCAGGGTAAGAACTTGTCCCACCCCACCCCAGAACTTAATTAATGGAACCACCACTACCCTTTTACACCTGTACAACGCCAATGTAATGGGGGGTTTTTCTAATTTTTTTTTCAACAAATTGTATTTATTGGTAAATAGACTTAATTATTGGTTAGGCCTTCCAGGTCACCTAGATCTCAATGGCTACAGTAACAATATGCAATTCAGCTTATTTTAACAATCCATTCTTGATTAGTCAGCTGAATGTAGCCAATTACAAAGAGATATACCATACTAAAAGATCAGCTTGTTTTTGGCTGCAATGTAAATTAAATGCTATAGTGTTAATAAGTCTTGTAAGACATCATAACTATGCAAATTAAAAAGAAAAATTGTAGGATGATATGTTTATACCTTGATTACATCTCTTTATTCTGCACCTACCAACCAGAGATTCTGAAAATGATTGAAAAACATTGCTAGTCCATGAGTAAAGCCCAAGGGCAAAACTACAAAGGCAAAGGCAAAGAAATAGAGGTATTATTTGCCAAGCTCAATTTGGAGTGCTAAGGAAGAGACTACTGAAGGTTACAGAGGTAATAATGATAAATCCACGTTTATTTATTCTTCACTCTAAAGTGTCTTGACGTGTTTGAAAAATGAGGTGAGAATGCTAACAGTATTGTAACCGTGTCTATCACAATAAATCCACAAAAGAATTAGGTGCATGTACCAAGCCGATGTCTCTGAGAACATACAGACTACTCTTAATAAAATGTCTCTCTGTACAAGTGGTAATTAAAGACATTTTCTTGTTTGTGATATGACACATACCTCAAAGCAATATGGGTCACTGAACTGTAACTTATTTATTAAAAATTAACATAGTAATGGAATATTTAGCATTTTGCTTTTATTTATATATTTAAAGGCTCACCAAGATTATTTTTTTTATGAACTTTGGGTTATACACGGTCCACATTTGATTTTTAAATCTATTTGTTGTGATTCAAAGGAGAGGTTGCAGACTATATATATATATATATATATATATATATATATATATATATATATATATATATATATATATATATATATATATATATATGTTAACTGAAGTTCTGCATTTATGTAATATATGTCTATTTTTTTATTGGTGAAATAAAGTACTTTTTTTATTTTACTTAAAAAATGTCACTCTACGTCAAAATGTTAGCATTGATCACTAATGGAGACATAGCAATTAAAAAAAAAAAAACAATGGATCCTGATAAAATAAAATAACCCTTGTCAGCAGTAAAACACATTTCATTCCCCCCCCCCTTTTTTTAACATGAATCTTTATTTGTGTTCTTCAATATCTTCTGTGCTTTTAAAGCCTCATAGATATCATACAGTGTTTTAAATTCTCATGCTAAAGAAACCAATATCTATGTTGCAGGATATAGTAGGGGAATTGTATGTTATTTCAACACAAAGATAATATATTAATCTTAATTGTCACATAAGAGTTGTCTTGTCACAATACATGTGCTTGAGACCTTACTAATTCTATTTTTAGGTTTGTACCTGTACTCTTAAAATACCAGCTGATCACTGAGTGAAATGTGGCGGTAGGTGGGGCATAATTAGACCTCAAATCGTATCCCTAGCCTTTCAGCCTCTCTGTCACCAACACACCACACATACAATCTTAAATTAGACTCATTTTTATATGGGAGCAGAGAAAAATAAACTAAATTGTCATGACCTGTCCTCAACAGTTGGGCAACCCCATCATACATCATACTTTCCTCCTCCTGCCCCCCCCCCCTTTCCCCTCCCCCCCCCCTTTCCCCTCCCCCTTAGACCCAGTTCCTTTCCCCTCACTTCTCTATTAACCTTCCCTCTCCCAATTCTCTCAATCCGATTATTATAACAAGAAGCCACCAAATGTTATCCCTGTTCATGTATAATCTCCTCTCTTTATTGAGAGTCATCTGTTGTTTCAACAATCTAAAAACAACATCAATTAACCTCACAAAGGATTATGTTATTTTTGGTTTCCAAAATGGACATTACTGACTCCAGCTCAGGGATACACACTTCTCATTCGGAAAAGGACTTCTTCCAAGAGACCTTTCAATTCTTCATTGATAAACATGTTTATTTGAACCCGGATGTTTTTTCTCGTACATGTTGTAATTCTTGAAAATTCAATACAAATATTTAAAGAACAAAACAAAAAAAAAATCAGATTAGACACCTCCGGCTCAATTTATGAAGCTGTAGATGTAGTTTACATTCCTTGTGGTACAGGCTCACACTGCAGGCCATCTTTTTTGCTCATGTGAGCTTGCAACCACAAGTTCAGAAGCTGAATTCTGCTTCCTAAATTCTTAGACACCCCAAAGGTGATGGACTGAAAACATCCTGGGGTCATTCATCCATAATGATTCACAAGACATGTACTTGCTGCAAAAGCACAAGGGCAGGGAAGCAGAAGCAATTGCTTGTGCAATCTTAAAATATGGCAACGGATGCTACGTTGCTCTCTAAAAAACATGGACAAACAGTTTCTCTGCCTAGGAATGTTGTCTGCCCTTATGTCCATAAAAGGAAGCATGGACAGACTGTTCCATTGCCTGGGAATCTCGTCTGCCCTCATGTCCACAAAAGGAAGCATGTACAGACCTCCCATTGCCTGGGAACCTCATCAGCCCTCATGTGCATAAAAAAAGCATAGACATAACTCTCCATTGCCTGGGAACCTCTTCTGCCATCATGTGCATAAAAGAAAGCATGGACAGGCCACTCCATTGCCTGGGATTCTCATCTGTTTTTATGTCCATAAAAGGGGGCCAGTGCTCTGTAGCTCTTCTCAGCTACATGTCCACATCAGTCCTCCAAGCAGACTCCTGATTGCCCAGCCCCTATTTTAGATACGTGTTTTCATCAGACCTGAGTTTAGACCCCTACACTTCAGTACCTCAAAACACCATATGGCTTACCTCATAACACAATCCTAGCACTGCAAACCCTTTGCCTTTTCTATGTCTGCAAATTTCCCATGAGCTCCTTAACTTAATATTTATCTGTATTGATCCAGATGCTCCCTGTTTATGATGTTTCCTTTGTGTGTGGTGTGCTTTATCTGAAATACTATGACTAGAGCTTTTCTGAAATAATACATAAGAGACACATACACCTTTGTTGCTTGCTTACCAGGCTCCACACGTGCACAAGGTATGTCAAAATTCATATGTGTCATGGCTCCAGTAGTTTACTGGAGAGCGGTAAGAGCAGCACTAAGTTTACCAGTAAAGCTGCTGTGCTAAACTTAAAGGGACATTATACACTCATTTGTTCTTTGCATAAATGTTTTGTAGACAATCTATTTATACAGGGAGTGCAGAATTATTAGGCAAGTTGTATTTTTGAGGATTAATTTTATTATTGAACAACAACCATGTTCTCAATGAACCCAAAAAACTCATTAATATCAAAGCTGAATAGTTTTGGAAGTAGTTTTTAGTTTGTTTTTAGTTATAGCTATTTTAGGGGGATATCTGTGTGTGCAGGTGACTATTACTGTGCATAATTATTAGGCAACTTAACAAAAAACAAATATATACCCATTTCAATTATTTATTTTTACCAGTGAAACCAATATCACATCTCAACATTCACAAATATACATTTCTGACATTCAAAAACAAAACAAAAACAAATCAGTGACCAATATAGCCACCTTTCTTTACAAGGACACTCAAAAGCCTGCCATCCATGGATTCTGTCAGTGTTTTGATCTGTTCACCATCAACATTGCGTGCAGCAGCAACCACAGCCTCCCAGACACTGTTCAGAGAGGTGTACTGTTTTCCCTCCTTGTAAATCTCACATTTGATGATGGACCACAGGTTCTCAATGGGGTTCAGATCAGGTGAACAAGGAGGCCATGTCATTAGATTTTCTTCTTTTATACCCTTTCTTGCCAGCCACGCTGTGGAGTACTTGGACGCGTGTGATGGAGCATTGTCCTGCATGAAAATCATGTTTTTCTTGAAGGATGCAGACTTCTTCCTGTACCACTGCTTGAAGAAGGTGTCTTCCAGAAACTGGCAGTAGGACTGGGAGTTGAGCTTGACTCCATCCTCAACCCGAAAAGGCCCCACAAGCTCATCTTTGATGATACCAGCCCAAACCAGTACTCAACCTCCACCTTGCTGGCGTCTGATTCGGACTGGAGCTCTCTGCCCTTTACCAATCCAGCCACAGGCCAATCCATCTGGCCCATCAAGACTCACTCTCATTTCATCAGTCCATAAAACCTTAGAAAAATCAGTCTTGAGATATTTCTTGGCCCAGTCTTGACGTTTCAGCTTGTGTGTCTTGTTCAGTGGTGGTCGTCTTTCAGCCTTTCTTACCTTGGCCATGTCTCTGAGTATTGCACACCTTGTGCTTTTGGGCACTCCAGTGATGTTGCAGCTCTGAAATATGGCCAAACTGGTGGCAAGTGGCATCTTGGCAGCTGCACGCTTGACTTTTCTCAGTTCATGGGCAGTTATTTTGCGCCTTGGTTTTTCCACACGCTTCTTGCAACCCTGTTGACTATTTTGAATGAAACGCTTGATTGTTCGATGATCACGCTTCAGAAGCTTTGCAATTTTTAGAGTGCTGCATCCCTCTGCAAGATATCTCACTATTTTTGACTTTTCTGAGCCTGTCAAGTCCTTCTTTTGACCCATTTTGCCAAAGGAAAGGAAGTTGCCTAATAATTATGCACACCTGATATAGGGTGTTGATGTCATTAGACCACACCCCTTCTCATTACAGAGATGCACATCACCTAATATGCTTAATTGGTAGTAGGCTTTCGAGCCTATACAGCTTGGAGTAAGACAACATGCATAAAGAGGATGATGTGGTCAAAATACTCATTTGCCTAATAATTCTGCACTCCCTGTATAGCCCATAAAGTTTTTTTTTTTTTTTTTTTTTAATTTATAGTTTTGCTTATTTTTAAATCACATTGCTCTGATTTTAAGACTTCTAACCAAGCCCCAAAGTTTTAGGGGAATACCGACAGATTCCTACTCCCGCTTGCTCCTGTTTGTGTAAAGGGTCTTGTCATATGCAAAAGAAGGGGGAGGGGGAGTGACTTATTTCCCACTTGCAGTGGGCTTTCCAGCAACCTTTTCAACAGAGCTAAACTGAGAGCTTCTAACTAAGTTTTTAAACAGTTTTATACTGGATTTGTATATCAGTTTCTGTGCATCTTATTCTTTATAGTAGTGTCTATTACATGCAGTTATATGAAAATTGGTGTATACTGTCCCTTTAAGGCTTTAAAAGCAAATGCCAGTGCTGCGCTAAGAGGCATCATAGTACTGCTGACAGCAGTGTCGGAGATGGGTCTAGGAAGGTGCGGTAAGTTTAACACACAGGACTTACAGACCTCATATGTTAAAAGTGCAAACTGTGATCCCTACAGGCGTATTGGCACCAATAACTATGGGGGCAGGTGTTAAAAGACTCTGCTAACTACAGTTATCATATATGGAAGTCCTGGCGTACTTGTTTCTGATCTGTACTTTTGACCCTGGTGTGTTTCCTGGTTTATGCTTTTTGTCTAACCCTTGCCTGTACTTTGAACTGTAGACTGATTACATGGCTGCTGACCTAAAGAGATATAAACCAGTCTGTTTCATTCTTGTAACAAAAAATACTAAGCAGTGGGTTATATTTATTAAAAATATTTTGTATTATTTATCATTTTAAAAGGATTTTACATTTATTTGTTTAACTTAATTTATGCAGTGCCCCTTAATTCCTGTCAAGGCTCCTCAAGGGGGGTTGGAATATCTACAGGAAGTTTCTTCTAGTTTCTCTAGGAGACCATAAAATAGCGGCAGACTTTTTATTGCCTTCTTCAATAAATAAGTCATTTGT
Source organism: Bombina bombina (assembly GCF_027579735.1). NCBI lineage: Eukaryota > Metazoa > Chordata > Amphibia > Anura > Bombinatoridae > Bombina > Bombina bombina. The sequence goes on from NC_069502.1 coordinate 281,420,295, forward strand.
TTCCTTTTTTTTTTAATAATCTGTTTCTTTTTCTTTCTTTTTTTTTTTAACTAAAGAAGCATTGCCAGTGCTGGATTGGCCTGCCGGGATACAGGTTCCTGCAGCTACTTGGCCTGAAACAAAGTTGGTTCCGGCAAACAACAAAGCTTTTTGGTTCCAATAAAACATTTTACCTTTTTATTTTTTGTTATTAACATATATTTTAATGGATGACCAGTTGTCGAGTCTAATATTTAACACCTGGTAAACATATCTATTCGTTACATATGATTACTATTGAGATCTGCAGTATAAATGAAACATCATTTCATTTTTATATGTACCATGGCGATCATACACCATTCTTATTTCAAGATTTTCTCATTTATTTTCTGCTTGTAAAACTCTTGTTGACATTGTATTAAATTCAAATCCTTTTGCAAGAACTTTGATTAATAGTGTTGTATTATTTTACAGTGGAGAAAAATGTATATCCCAGCAGCATTAGCAATAATAAATAGAGCAATATTTCAGCTATTTTCTCTCAGCTCAAACTCACCAATTATAACAATTATTTGTATGATGTAAAAATGAGTAATTTTATCAAAAGCAGACAAATTGAACACTCCATGTTACGTTACCATAGTGACCCTATCTGTGAGGAAATTGAGAAACTGAGCTCTTTAATCAGTTCCTTCCTTAACAGATAGCTATCAAATAGCATCCTCTTCCACCACTGCAATAGATAAGATGACACTTTCTGAGTTCCCTCATTCTAGATTTCTTCCGACTCAGCACAACCAGCGCTGAGCTATAAATTGTAAATATCAGAGCTCAGCGCTGTCGAGCAGGAACCACGCGAACGCAATTAATACTGCATGGAAGATCCATGAGCTGTCAACGTGCTAATCAGTTATAGGATATGGTATTAATCAACACATCAGTATACATCACTGAGCAGACAATCTCCATCATGTATCATGTACTTGCCTTGCAACACAAGAGTTTACCTGATCCCTTGAATAAATACGCAATAAAAAATAGTCACAATTCATTCTACTAAGATACAGATTCCAAAGTTTGAAATAAAAATCTAATACAGTAACATAACCAATTGCCCTCAGAAACTTTAAACTAAAAGTATGATTTATTCTTTGCCTTCCCCTTACGCTTTTGCTCTTTCAGTCTCTTAGTCTCCTCCCTTTCCTTTTTCCTTTTTTTATCTGTGCTCCACATTTATGGGGCTCAATTTATCAAGCGCTTCTCCTCCCTTCAACTGCAGACAAGAGAACCTGCAGTCAGGATTTATCAAGCATTAGACATCAGACCATTGCTTCCCTACCCTCTATTTGACCTCTTAGGTGGAGAATTTCAACTTACCCAGTCTTGTCGGACTGGGGAGATTGAAAGCTACTGCCCGTGTGTGATTGGCTATTTGCGGGCAGGGGGTAGGGTTTCACACGGGTGCAAAGGAGCGATCGTCTGCAATGTTAATTTCCAGCAGCAGATTGCTGCACGCCACACGAGAGCTGGGGAGGACAAGGGGCGAATATGTATGTCCCTGTCCGCCTGAGATGGATAAATCAATCCCTTACGGTCTTTGCCAAATTCTCTCTCCTCACTGTCATCTTCTCTTATGTGTTCATATATTTCCCTCTCTATCTTCTCTTCTTACTACTAATTTCTGCTGCATTTTTTTCTTGCTCAATTTGTATAATTCTCTCAATTTGCCTCTAATTCTCTCTATAATTTTGTTTCATTTATGTGCATTCTTGTTTATATTCTGTCATGCACTCTAGCTTTTATCCTGTCACTTTAAAAGGGATATTAAACTCAATACTCTGCCTATAAAATGTCTAATTAATGAAAATGAAAAGCATTGCAATATACATTCATTATTTATATTTACTGCTTTTGTTAAAATGCCTTTCAAATTGTGCTTGGTACACTTCCTAGACAGGCTGGAGTGCCTCTATTATACATTACTAGTCCTAAAGACAGTGTACACGGGCCATTTTTTTGTAGTACAGCGGTCCCACCCCTTGCTCTCTCTCTATCCCCCCTCTCTTTTGCTCTCTCTTTCTCCCCTCTCTTTTGCTCTCTCTTTCTCCCCTCTCTTTTGCTCTCTCCCCCTCTCTTTTGCTCTCTCTCTCTTCCCCCTCTCTTTTGCTCTCCCTTTCTCCCCTCTATTTTGCTCTCTCCCCCCTCTCTTTTGCTCTCTCCCCCTCTCTTTTGCTCTCTCTCTTCCCCCTCTCTTTTGCTCTCTCTCTCCCCCCTCTATTTTGCTCTTTCCCCCCTCTCTTTTGCTCTCTCTCTCCCCCCTCTCTTTTGCTCTCTCTCTCCCCCCTCTCTTTTGCACTCTCTCTCCCCCCTCTCTTTTGCTCCCTCTCTCCCCCCTCTCTTTTGCTCTCTCTCTCCCCCTCTCTTTTGCTCCCTCTCTCCCCCCTCTCTTTTGCTCTCTCTCTCCCCCTCTCTTTTGCTCTCTCTCTCCCCCTCTCTTTTGCTCTCTCTCCCTCTCTTTTGCTGTCTCTCTCCCCCTCTTTTGCTCTCTCTCTTCCCCCTTCTCGCTTGCTCTCTCTCTTCCCTCTTGTTTGCTCTCTCACTCTCCTCTCGTTTGCTCTCTCTCTCTCCCTCTCTCTTTTGCTCTCTCTCCCCCTCTCTTTTGCGCTCTCTCTCTCCCCCCTCTCTTTTGCGCTCTCTCTTCCCCCTCTCTTTTGTGCTCTCTCCCCCATTTATTTTGCACTCGCTCCCCCTTCTCTTTTGTGCTCTCCCCCCTCTCTTTTGTGCACTCTCCCCCCTCTCTGTTGTGCTCTCTCCCCCCTCTCTTTATCCCCCCTCTTCTGCTCTAGTCTCTCTATCTCCCCTCTTTAGAGATCTCCTGTGTTTGCAGTCGGCCCGGCATCTTGCCACCCCCGGCCCGCCCCCGGCCCCACCCATGCCCCGCCCTGGCCCAGTCCACGTCACACCCGCCAGCCACATCCACGCCACACCCGCCCGGCCATGCCCACGTCGCACCTGCCCAGCCACGCCCACTTCACCCCGCCAGATCAGTTGGAAGGCCAGGTGTGTTTGTCCTCGCGGGCGCAGTCTCTACTGCGCATGACAGCTTCGGACAAACACACTTTTTATTATATAGGATTATGGTGAAATTGACCCGATCCCGCAACCTTGTACATAGTAATTGGCTAGTTAAAAGCACAAGCTCATTTAAAGGGACATGAAACCCCAAAATATTTTTTCATGAGTCAGATAGAGCATGTAATTTTAAACAACTTTCCAATTTACTTCTATAATCTAATTTGCTTATTTCTTTTGGTATCCTCAATTTACAAGGTTTTGCAAATCAGCAGCAGTTGGGAGATACACATCCTGGTGGAATCTGTATTCCTGTTTTTTTTTTGTTTGGTAAGCGCAAAAGAAAACTCTAATATGTTGGAGCATTTTCTAATTGCACTATTGCTTGCATAAAAATATGTATTAACCCCTGCATAGTTAAAATCAGTAAGATAGCAGCAATTCACTACTGGTTGCTAGCTCAACAGATCTGGTGAGCCAATGAATAGAGGCAAATGTGTTTAGCCACCAATCACCACAGCTAGCTCCCAGTAGAGTATTGCTGCTCCTGCAAAGGATGCCAAGAGAAAAAAATAAAGTAAAATTTACAATAGAAGTAAGCTGAAACATTTTTAAAACTGCATGCTCTATCTGAATGATGAAATTGTTGTCTTTCATGCCTGCTTAAATGGGGTTCTCTCATTTGAATGATATAATTTGTTTTCTTTCTATGTCCCTTTAATTAGAAATAATATACAGAAACATACAGGTAGACTTGATGGGCCTTTTTGGTTCTTATCTACCATCAAATTCTATCGCCTAGATTTAGAGTTTGGCGCTAGCCGTCAAAACTAGAGTTAGAGGCTCCTAACGCTGGTTTTGGGCTACCGCTGGTATTTAGAGTCAGTCAGGAAAGGGTCCAACGCTCACTTTGCAGCCGCGACTTTTCCATACCGCAGATCCCCCTACGCCATTTGCGTATCCTATCTTTTCAATGGGATCTTTATAACGCCGGTATTTAGAGTCTTGGCTGAAGTGAGTGTTAGAAATCTAACGACAAAACTCCAGCCGCAGCAAAAAGCCAGGAGTTAAGAGCTTTCTGGGCTAACGCCGTTTCATAAAGCTCTTAACTACTGTGCTCTAAAGTACACTAACACCCATAAACTACCTATGCACCCCTAAACCGAGGTCCCCCCATATCGCCGCCACTCTATTAAAAAATTTTAACCCCTAATCTGCCGACCGCACACCGCTGCCACCTACATTGTCCCTATGTACCCCTAATCTGCTGCCCCTAACACCGCCGACCCCTATATTATATTTATTAACCCCTAATCTGCCACCCCAAACGTCGCCGCCACCTACCTACACTTATTAACCCCTAATCTGCCGACCGGACCTCACCCCTACTATAATAAATGTATTAACCCCTAAAGCTAAGTCTAACCCTAACCCTAACACCCCCCTAAATTAAATATAATTTAAATCTAACGAAATAAATTAACTCTTATTAAATAAATTATTCCTATTTAAAGCTAAATACTTACCTGTAAAATAAATCCTAATATAGCTACAATATAAATTATAATTATATTGTAGCTATTTTAGGATTAATATTTATTTTACAGGCAACTTTGTATTTATTTTAACCAGGTACAATAGCTATTAAATAGTTAATTACTATTTAATAGTTACCTAGTTAAAATAATTACAAAATTAAATGTAAAATAAATCCTAACCTAAGTTACAATTAAACCTAACACTACACTATCAATAAATTAATTAAATAAAATACCTACAATTATCTACAATTAAACCTAACACTACACTATCAATAAATTAATTAAATACAATACCTACAAATAAATACAATTAAATAAGCTAACTAAAGTGCAAAAAATAAAAAAGAACTGTTACAAAAAATAAAAAAATATTTACATTAGAAAAATATTACAATAATTTTAAACTAATTACACCTACTCTAAGCCCCCTAATAAAATAAAAAAGCCCCCCAAAATAAAAAAATGCCCTACCCTATTCTAAAATTAAAATAGAAAAGCTCTTTTACCTTACCAGCCCTTAAAAGGGCCTTTTGCGGGGGATGCCCCAAAGAATTCAGCTCTTTTGCCTGTAAAAAATAACATACAATACCCCCCCAACATTACAACCCACCACCCACATACCCCTAATCTAACCCAAACCCCCCTTAAATAAACCTAACACTAAGCCCCTGAAGATCTTCTATCTTCTTCCATCCGATGACGAGCGGCTCCATCTTCAAGACCTCCGGCGCGGATCCATCCTCTTCTTCCGACGTCCTAAAACAGAATGAAGGTTCCTTTAAGGGATGTCATCCAAGATGGCGTCCCTCGAATTCCGATTGGCTGATAGGATTCTATCAGCCAATCGGAATTAAGGTAGGAAAATTCTGATTGGCTGATGGAATCAGCCAATCAGATTCAAGTTCAATCCGATTGGCTGATCCAATCAGCCAATCAGATTGAGCTTGCATTCTATTGGCTGATCGGAACAGCCAATAGAATGCGAGCTCAGTCTGATTGGCTGATCATCGGATGGAAGAAGATAGAAGATGCCGCTTGGATGAAGATGTCTACCGGTCCGGATCTCTTCTTCTGCCCGGATAGGATGAAGACTTCAGCCGGAGGATGGACGTCTTCAGCCCCCGCTTGGGCTTGGATCAAGACATCGGAGCCTGGACGGATCGGTGATACCCGGCGTGGTGAAGATAAGGTAGGAAGATCTTCAGGGGCTTAGTGTTAGGTTTATTTAAGGGGGGTTTGGGTTAGATAAGGGGTATGTGGGTGGTGGGTTGTAATGTTGGGGGGGGGGTATTGTATGTTATTTTTTACAGACAAAAGAGCTGAATTCTTTGGGGCATGCCCCGCAAAAGGCCCTTTTAAGTGCTGGTAAGGTAAAAGAGCTTTTCTAGTTTAATTTTAGAATAGGATAGGACATTTTTTTATTTTGGGGGGCTTTTTTATTTTATTAGGGGGCTTAGAGTAGGTATAATTAGTTTAAAATTGTTGTAATATTTTTCTAATGTTTGTAAATATTTTTTTATTTTTTGTAACTTAGTTCTTTTTTATTTTTTGTACTTTAGTTTATTTAATTGTATTTATTTGTAGGTATTGTATTTAATTAATTTATTGATAGTGTAGTGTTAGGTTTAATTGTAACTTAGGTTAGGATTTATTTTACAGGTAATTTTGTAATTATTTTAACTAGTTAACTATTAAATAGTTATTAACTATTTAATAGCTATTGTACCTGGTTAAAATAAATACAAAGTTGCCTGTAAAATAAATATTAATCCTAAAATAGCTACAATATAATTATAATTTATATTGTAGCTATATTAGGATTTATTTTACAGGTAAGTATTTAGCTTTAAATAGGAATAATTTATTTAATAAGTGTTAATTTATTTAGTTAGATTTAAATTATATTTAACTTAGGGGGGTGTTAGTGTTAGGGTTAGACTTAGCTTTAGGGGTTAATAAATTTAATAGAGTAGCGGTGAGGTCCGGTCGGCAGAGTAGGGGTTAATTATTGTAGTTAGCTGGCGGCGACGTTGGGGCAGCAGATTAGGGGTTAATAAATATAATATAGGGGTCGGCGGTGTTAGGGGCAGCAGATTAGGGGTACATAGGGATAATGTAGGTTGCGGCGATGTACGGAGCGGCAGATTAGGGGTTAAAAAAATATGCAGGGGTCAGCGATAGCAGGGGCGGCAGATTAGGGGTTAATAAGTGTAAGGTTAGGGGTGTTTAGACTCGGGGTACATGTTAGGGTGTTAGGTGCAGACTTAGGAAGTGTTTCCCATAGGAAACAATGGGGCTGCGTTAGGAGCTGAACGCTGCTTTTTTGCAGGTGTTAGGTTGTTTTTTTTAGCTCAAACTGCTCCATTGTTTCCTATGGGGGAATCGTGCACGAGCACGTTTTTGAAGCTAGCCGCGTCCGTAAGCACCACTGGTATTTAGAGTTGCAGTGGCGGTAAATTATGCTCTACGCTCCCTTTTTGGAGCCTAATGCAGCCATTCTGTAAACTCTAAATTCCAGCGGTATTTAAAAGGTGCAGGGGGAAAAAAGCCAGCGTTAGCTACGCGGGTCGTTACCGACAAAACTCTAAATCTAGCCGTATGTTTCTATACACTGCTTTTGGACTGTACACAAGGAGCTATACCTGATTTTTTTTTTCTACATGAAACTTATGCCATGAAAGAAAGAACACGCAAGTAAAACTAATTGCTCAGCTAAAGTATAACCCATGTCACAAATGAGTGGGATGTTGACAGAGACATAATTCAAGATAGTTATATAAACTATCACCTCTCCTATCCACTTCTGCTGTGTACAAAGAGTCCTTCATTAGAAATATCTATTGCTACATCAAACTGGTTGAAGCCAATGAAATGTTTCTATGTGATTAGTTTTAAATTGGTTGTCTAAACTGGCTGAAAATTTCTCTGGATTTCACTACTACAATATATTTAGTGCCATGTATGACAAAAAGTTATGTGCTACACATGCAAATCCTGCTGGTATTATTGTGAATAACTGTGCCAGTCATCTATAAACTAAGATTATTTTTTTTAATAATGACTTGCAAATGCAAAAGCAGGTTAATGCAGACAGTTGCTTTGTTTTCACAAATTACTTTTCCTAAGCCTTCAAGTAGCTGCTGTGTAACAGAGCTGCTTACATAAATGAAAAGCAATTGAATGGATATCAGTATCCTTTGAATCTAAATCAAATGAGATTGAGTACACACATAGTGGCCGATTTATCTAGGGCCGAATGACCCCTGATGCCCCTGTTTCCGCGTGAGCCTTCAGACTTGCTGGAAACAGCAGTTATGAAGCAGCGGTCTTAAGGCCGCTGCTCCTTAACTGGTCAGCTGCCTCTAAGGCTGCGAACTTCAATCCGCCCGATCCAATACGATAGGGTTGATTGACATCCCCTGCTAGTGGCCAATGGCCGCGAATCTGCAAGGGGCGGCATTGCACAAGCATTCAGCGATGTCTGGCAGACATGATAAAACATCTATCATGTCCACGAGACTTTGATAAATCGACCCCGTAATATGAACCAATGGGATTAATAATGTTACTTTTTCAATTTTTCAGTGGATCAATATCTTAAAGGTACAGTCTAGTCCAAAATAAATGTTCATGATTCAGATATGGCATGCAATTTTAAACAATTTTCCAATTTACTTTTATCACCAATTTTGCTTTGTCCTCTTGGTATTCTTAGTTGAATGCTAAACCTAGGAGGTTCATATGCTAATTTCTAAGCCCTTAAAGGCTGCCTCTTCTCTCAGGGCATTTTTACACTTTTTCACTACTAGAGCGTGTTAGTTCATGTGTGTCATATAGATAACACTGTGCTCAGGTAAGCCAGCTCTGATTGGCTAAAATGGATGTCTGTCAAAAGAACTGAAATAAGGGGGCAGTCTGCAGAGGCTTAGATACAAGGTAATCACAGAGGTAAAAAGTATATTTATATAACTGTGTTGGTTATGCAAAACTAGGGAATGGGTAATAAAGAGATTGTCAATCTTTTTAAACAATACAAATTCTGGTGTAGACTGTCCCTTTAATATGATTTTCCGAAAGTTATTTGTTGTGTAAATCATTAATATGTACTGTTATTGATATTGTGACAATTATTTTGTCTAAGTGCCTAAATGAACAGCTAATATCATGTATGCCTAATGATTAACACTTTGGCTGCCAGAATTCTTTGGAATGTTTTCTAAGACAATGGTCTCCATATATTGAGAATTACAAAATTACTATTTAACATAATTAACTGCATTGACTAAGGCTTGCTGAGTTTGTAAGCTTGAAGCTTGTAAAATGTGCCAGACTCATAGCCTTCAGTTTCTGTGAGATTTTCTAATAGAGGGCTAGATTACAAGTGGAGCTCTATTTTATCACGTGCTCAAAAACTGCAAATTTGCCTGTTTGTGGGCACGCGATAAATAACCATCCATTAGCGCTTATAAAATTAACCAAGGATAAGATCTCTGGTTAATTTTATAAATATGCCCTAAATGCCCCCAAAATACGATGCAGTGTATTTTATTTTAAAAAAAAAATTACACCATTTTTATTTTTTAATAAAATTACTGCACTAGGCAGTATTTTGGTAGGTAAAGTTGGTGGGAGTGGGGTGTAAAACAGCACTGAAAAGTGCCTTTACATTGAAATCAATGGGAACCGTGTGTTCCCTGTAAATATATATGTATATCCTTATATACGGTACATATATATTTATGTGTTAATATGTGTATATATTTAAAACTTGCTGCCAACGCTGTGCGACTTACCCCCTTCGGTGAGGCATTGGAGCCTATTAAGGCTTCCTCTCAATACGAACGCTAACTCGGGTTCACATTGCGCTTAACTTGTAATACCAGAGTACATTAGCGTGCACTGATACTACTCAGAGGAGTGCTAAAATTGCTTGCACACAAGCGATATTTAGCGCTTCACTTGTAATCTGGCCCAGAATTGGTTAAACCCAGATGTCCCCATGAGTTGTGAGCTAATTCCCATACAGGGGTAAAAGAGTTTGCAGTAAAGTAACATAGAGCTAAGGTTTAGCGTGAAAGCACAAGCATTATTTATAATTCTCTGGTAGAAGCACATACAATATTATGCAATATCTGGCCTTAAAGGGACAGTCTAGGCCAAAATAAACTTTAATGATTCAGATAGAGCATGTAATTTTAAACAATTTTCCAATTTAATTTTATCATCAATTTGGCTTTGTTCTCTTGGTATTCTTAGTTGAAAGCTTAACCTAGGAGGTTCATATGCTAGTTTCTTAGACCTTGAAGCCGACCTCTTTCAGATTGCATTTGAACAGTTTTTCACCACTAGAGGGTGTTAGTTCACATATTTCATATAGATAACACTGTGCTCGTGCACTTGAAGTAGTCTGGGAGCAGGCACTGATTGGCTAGACTGCAAGTCTGTCAAAAGATCTGAAATAAGGGGGCAGTTTGCAGAGGCTTAGATACAAGATAATCACAGAGGTTAAAAGTATATTATTATAACTGTGTTGGTTATGCAAAACTGGGAAATGGGTAATAAAGGGATTATCTATCTTTTAAAACAATAACAATTCTGGTGTAGACTGTCCCTTTAAATATACACCATTCACAACTTTTCCAAGCACATAGTATATGGTCACACAATATAGTTTTTCTTACATTGCAAGATAATCTCACAAGCACAGAAAGCAAAGCTCAAAGAGTACTAAGCATGTAAGGTGCTAAGTGAATACAATATGAGCTGTACTAGCACCTCATCCAAATTAGTCCTTGTTATACAGAAATGTAGAAAACCCTCTTAAAGGGACAGTCTAGTCAAAATTAAAGCTTTTATTATTCCGATAGGGCATGCGATTTTAAACAACTTTTTCAATTAACTTTTATCATCAAATGTGCTTTGTTCTCTTGGTATTCTTTGTTGAAAGCTAAACCTAGGTAAAACCATATGCTTATTTCTAAGACCTTGAAGGTTACCACTTATCTCAGTACATTTTCATAATTTTTTTACGAATAAACAGCTCTAGTTCATGCGTGCCATGTATATAACATTGTGCTCACTCCTGAGGAGTTACCTAAGAGCAAAATAACTGAGAGGCTTAGATACAAAAAAAAAATCACAAAAGTAAAAATATATTAAAGGGACAGTATACAGTAGAATTGTTTTTCCCTTAATGTATTTCTAATTGATATCAGCTGCAGAGTATAAATGTATAAGAAATTGCAATTTCAGCTTTATTTGTGGATATTAAATTGCTGGTTTTGTGCTTTGAAACCACAGCCTATTGAAATGGGTTGATTTTGCAGGTAAAATGAGATCTCATTATGTTATCACTTTGTGTACACAGACTTCCTTCCTTATCTTGTGTCTGTTTGTAAACCAAACCCCAATACTTAGCGAGAACAATGGAAAATTATAATTTTATTAGATACCTCTTTTATCCCCACCGGGAGCGTATTTTCTTCTGCTGGTTGTGTTTACATAGCCGGTCATTAACTTGGACTTAAGTATAGGTTGGGATACCCCAGGCTAAAACAGCTATTTCAAATGCCGAAATAAGGATAAACAAGCTACTTGTAAACAATTTTATACATTCCAGCAGAGCAGTTGAAATAGATAATTTGTAACATATAAAAGGTGAGAACATTTTTGGGTAAACTGTTCCTTTATTATAACCGTGTTAGTAATGCAAAACTGGGGAATGGGTAATAAAGGGATTATCTATCTTTTAAAGCATTAAAGTAGTAGTCGACTGTCCCTTTAAGAAATAAAGTGCAGTACATAGATTGCAAACTTCCCAATGATCTATCGGTTATGTCTCTCATATCCAGTTAGCTTTAGAAAATCAAGTCAAATTAGGTGGTTAGTCAGCCGTTATCTTTTTCAGGCAGGGCACTAAAAATGTTCACATAAGATACAACCTATAAGTCAGGAGCAATTTATAACATATACTGTAGATAATGTTACTTTTTCCATAAAAACATTGGGTTGTGCTTAAAATACAATTTAAACATAAAACTTCCAAATATTTAAAATGAAAAAGGATATATATATATATATATATATATTCATATATTAGGAATAAAACAGAAAATACATAAAAAAAATACTCATTTGCTGATCATATATTTGCATAAATTAAGATGGAAAAATAAAATAAAGAATAATTGTGTGCAATTTAAGTGCAGTCACTTTGCTATAACTCTGGTTTAAATCATTAAGTGGCTTGGCACGTTTGATGGGACACACAGTACACAATCGATCAATAAACTTCTATGTTCAGCTTAGGAAATGGTATTGTAATCTATAAAAACTGAAATGAAGTCCATGCGCCACATCCCCTGGCATAAAATGCCCTTCACAGGAGGTCCCCAGGTGCTTTACGACTAATGCCACTTGTTCTATATAATTATCAACAAGGTCAGCTAGTAACTTTGTCAACAAAGTCCTTCAGTAAATTAACATTTCATATGAAAGGGTTTTTTTTAGATCTACCATAGTGCAGTGCAGGTATAGAGGTTTGTCTTTAATTAGCAAAGCAGTTTGAGTTGCCCCTATTAGCCAGTAAGCTTACATTTTTTCTAGTATGTAATATGCATTTCAGTTTAATTTTACATAGTGACATTTTTTCCATGCAGAAATGTTTAATTGCTGTTCTTGCAGAAATGCATAGCTACCAACAGTACCAGAAAGCACAAAACTGTCTTACTCAGGTCACTGCAATTTATGGACTGTTCCTTACCCACACCTACTAAATAGCATTGACACCTTACAGCTGAACATAGTGAAAAACAGGCGTTTTTCCCTAATTGACAATAAGACTGGAAAGTACCAGTGTACTCTGAAAAACTCACACAGCAATGAAAGATAACTGCTTAGTGCCCCCATCGTTAATGTATCCAGAAGTTTGGCTTTGTCTGGTCTCTTATTATGCTGTTGCCTATGTATTAATCCAATGTCCATACAAGGTACAAAGGGATCATATAGTTCAAAGCAAGAATAAAAATGCAAAGAAACTACTTAAAGGGGCATTATACACTAAAATTATTATAGGCTATATAAATAAAGCATTAGGTGTAGATACATTTTGCAATTGACATGCATTACCTTTTTTGCAGCTAACTCACCTAAAAATGGGATAAACCATACAGGGTGTTTCACTGAATATGTATACCTAAGTACTATGCTCTGATCACTGAGCTATTGTTTTCTCTTCACTCCCTAACTGGGAGCTAAACTTCTCACACACTTCTCAGTGAAATATGATCCTTTACAAATAAAACAACAGTTTCTCAGTAGACCTCATATAACTTATTGCAGCTTTAGTGAACCAGGGGTGTCAGTTAGCGACTTCCTGCTGTAGGCAGTTAGGGAGTGAAGAGAAAACAATAGCTCAGTGATTAGAGTGCTACTTAGGTATACATATTCAGTGAAACCCCCTGCATGGTTTATCCCATTTTTAGGAGAATTAGCTGCAAAATAGGTAATGCAAGTGAATTGCAAATTGTATCTACACCTAATGCTTTATTTAAATAGCCATAATAATTTTGGTGTATAATACCCCTTTAAGCAAAAAAAAGCAGGTACCATAAATCTCCTATCTGGTATCCTTGATTTCTAGATAATGCAACTAAATTAATTTAATTGTCACATGAAGTGTGGCTTACACAGATTATGGTTAATTAATTATCAGCTGCAGAACTTGCATTTTTACAGCAGTTTTACCACAGTCTAATACTCATATACTATTTTGCATTAATCTGCTGAGAATAGCGGCTCCTTATTAGCTGCTCTTGCAGTGAAGAGGTTACCAATGCTAATGAGAAATTAAACAGAGTCTACTTGCCGTCTTTGTCAGAGTCAAGACTGTGACAATTCATTTCAATTAAAAGCCTCAGGATCTCTGAGGTGAAGCGAAAAACCAAAAGGGGTCTAAGAAATCAATGCCCAGTAAGACTCAACAAAGCTGCTAAATGAAAGGCATAATGCTACAAGCCCAAATGGCTGGGATGACCTCATTAACTACTCAAAATGGCACTGCTGTGAAACAGTAAAGAATTTGCTTGAATTGAATCACCTACAGCAAAAGCAAATATAGTGAAAATTGCACAAAAAAAACTTGTTTGTAGAAAGTATGTAACGTTAAAGTTATTCGTAGAGTAGAAATATTAACATATAGCGCTTAACTTAAAAATATCCTTATAGCTCCTTTAAAATAAGGGCCCCTAGCTAACCCTAAAGAAAAATCTGGAATTCAACTAAAAAACAAAGAGCGCCTAAATAACACAAGGCAAAGGAAATATCTAATGTTAAAAATGTTTGTACACTTATTAAATAACACATATATTAGAATATCATGGATCCATGTTACAAAATGAAAATAAAATGTTGTATTCAAATAATATATTATAAAGATAAAATCAAAAGTTAAATAGGCTATTTGACCAAATGTGACCTGTTGTATCTTATAGGTAAACTATTATCAAATAAAATGAAATAAATAAACAGCAACAGTGTCCATAAAAGTCATTATTGAGGTGTATCACAAAGGATACACAAATGCCCTAATGATTACATCTATGAGTGAATCTGCCGTGGGATATCTTTGTAGTCCAATAAAATATAGTGATCCAAATTCTTGGGTGAAAAAATGTGAAATAATCAAATCCAGGTGATAAAATTGAATTAAAAAAAAATGAATAATGTCACAAGCAATGCAAAAAAAGGAAAAAAGTGGTAAAAAGGTGGAAAAAAAAAATGAGGAAAAAATATAAAAATATATAAGGATGAATCAAATCTTAGATTCAAATATCGTGATCCCTCCTAATAAGAAAAACTCAAAAGAGGGGTTAGAAAAAACGTAGAGAAAATTTTACTCACTACTATAAAGGAAGCTTCCATAACACACCATGTTATAGTCTTGATAAAGGCTCAACAGAGGGCCGAAACGCATTGACATTTATGGCAAGCTTCATTTTGATTATTTGCCACTTGTAATCTGGCCCATAATGAGAGAAAGAGAGAAAACTTTAAAAAATATGTATACATATTTTACAATTATATACAAGTATATAACAGAGAGATAGAGTGAGAGAGAGCGCTTTTGTATGAACAATTTTTATGACTGGCGTTATATATTTGAAGTAATTACCTACAATATAATTTTTTTTAGAGTTCAGGGTTCTTACATTTAGCCTAAACAATATTTTGACTATTAATTATTTTGGATTTATTATTTTATTATTTTATGTGATGGGATACATTTGGATTGGCCATATAATAAGTCAAGTGAAACTTCTTAAAGGGCTTTACATCTTAAAATAAAAATAGAATTGTATTACTATTAACTCCTTCCAAACCAGTATGAATACGGCCCACAAGTAGCCACACCAACCAAATTCACTCATTCCACAAAACTAAGGAGGTAAGAGACAATGAGCCACAGACCCACCACAGATTTCATGTCTAAGTATCTGTTCCAGGAAAACTACCCACTTCCTAACCATATTAACCAAACTCACCCATTCCACAAAGATAGGAGGGAGAGAGACAACAAGCCACACTTTAAGGTTTGGGAGCACTTCAGAAATTAATCAAGTTGCTTAGTATCTCCTAAATCTGCGACTGACTGCACTCTCTTGCAGCAATGGAGATAAACACACACACTCAAATTAGTTATCACTTAATATTTTCAGCAACAAGACGTCTTATCTTTTTTTCCCACCTTTTCCACAATATATGTAGATAATTCATAGTTGATTTTCAAAGTTGACAATGATTTTAGTTAAAGGGACACTGTACCCAAAATTTTTCTTTCGTGATTCAGATTGAGCATGACATTTTAAGCAACTTTCTAATTTACTCCTATTATCAATTTTTCTTCATTCTCTTGGTATCTTTATTTGAAATGCAAGAATGTAAGTTTAGATGCCGGCCCATTTTTGGTGAACAACCTGGGTTGTCCTTGCTGATTGGTGGATAAATTCATCCACCAATAAAAAAGTGCTGTCCAGAGTACTAAAACAAAAAAAAAGCTTAGATGCCTTCTTTTTCAAATAATGATAGCAAGAGAATGAAGACAAATTGATAATAGGAGTAAATTAGAAAGTTGCTTAAAATTGCATGCTCTATCTGAATTACAAAAGAAAAAATTTGGGTTCAGTGTCCCTTTAAGACATTTCAATATAACAATGATTAAGGTTACATTTTCTATCAAGTTTAACATATAGAAAAATTACTTTACAATTTTTATTATAATAACATTTTATTTTCTATCCATTTCTGTGTGATAGAATATTTGTTTTGCTCCCTTTTTTTGTGGTTATTTAAAGCATGTTATTAATTGAAACAGTAAGAAGAGGGTGCATTCCTTTAGTCCGTAGGGATTTACTAGTTTGCAGACTTATAGTGAATATTTTCCTACAAAGACTATAAATGTGCAAAACAAAAAGTTAAATATATAGGGCCAGGTTACAAGTGGAGCGCTAAATATCGTATTCTTTGTAATACATTAGCGTGCGCTGGTATTACAGTTTTGTGCCATGTGAAGACAAGACAACAAAGACAACTCTGCAAGACAACAAAGAACTCATTTCTATAGAATGCTACCAGCTTCCTCAGGAGCCCATTCCTGACATTTCTCTCCAGCCTCCATCTTCAGCAGTAGGCCCTCTTCATCTAATTGTGCCCACAACTGTGAGTGCTATCAAAGTTAAGTATGTGGGCTTTTTTTCTGGTACTCAGTTCACATGGGCTTAGACATGCCCGAAAATTCCAAGACTGGTAGTCTCATTTTATGAGCACAATAACATGAGGATGTAAAGTACTGTTCTAGTTTATGGATTATGGATACATAGATCATAATCTTCAAGTGACTGGTTGTAGCATGATCAAACCCCCTCTTTGGTTGATGGGATGCAGCATATTGTAATGTCTTAGGGGCTGAATTATCATTGTGCGAGCGGACATAATCTGATATTGCGGATCAGGTCCACTGCACATCGATAAATGCCAACAGCATACGCTCTCGGCATTTATCATTGCACCAGTAGTTCTTGTGAACTGCTGGTGCAATTCCGCCCCCTTCAGATTTGCAGCAACTAGCAGGGTGTGTCAATCAACCCGATCATATTTGATTGGGTTGATTTCTGCCGATGTCTCCATACGGAGCTTGATAAATATGCCCCTTAGTCTTTAACCTGTGGGGAATTTTTCTGTTGCCCTTTTAATATGGATATTCACTACCTGCTGACATCTTGATGTGCCCATTCTTGTGACAGTGACATTTTAATAGTATTGCTAAGTATGGCACACAACAGTGTGATTCCCTCACTGGTGAGTTTAAAAATATGGAAGCAGGAAGTCTATATTTATTCAGTTCCATGCTGTGTACAATTCTGACATAATTAGCTTTTTCTCCTGTTACAATAAGGTATTAGTTGTATAGTAATTTATTGAGAGAACATCAATATATTCTTCTGCACTATGTGTTTCAGGAACAACAATAATAGCATAAGGATACATTTATGAACTAATATACATTAAAACAAAGTTACCATCAGCCAATGAGAAGTATTAAAAAACAAACTCATACAGCTGCATTATATTTAATTTAAATTCTACATGTCTAGTTGCTACTCTTTAATATCCATGACAGAAATATTTAAGCATAGTGTCCCTTTAAAGGGACAGTCTAGGCCAAAATAAACTTTCATGATTCAGATAGAGCATGCAATTTTAAACAATTTTCCAATTTACTTTTATCACCAATTTTGCTTTGTTCTCTTGGTATTCTTAGTTGAAAGCTTAACCTAGGAGGTTCATATGCTAATTTCTTAGACATTGAAGGCCACCTCTTTTCAGAATGCATTTTAACAGTTTTTCACCACTAGAGGTTGTTAGTTCACGTATTTCATATAGATAACACTGTGGTCGTGCACGTGAAGTTATCTGGGAGCAGGCACTGATTGGATAGACTGCAAGTCTGTCAAAAGAACTGAAATAAAGGGGCCATTCGCAGAGGCTTAGATACAAGATAATCACAGAGGTTAAAAGTATATAAATATAACTGTGTTGGTTATGCAAAACTGGGGAATGGGTAATAAAGGGATTATCTATCTTTTAAAACAATAAAAAATTCTGGTGTTGACTGTCCCTTTAAGCCTTGGCTATTTCAGAAATGTTTTAGATCCTAAGTTCTCAGTTTATCACTTAATGCATAAATGGTCAATCAGGGAAAATTGCATGATTCTGAAGACCATTTTCTCTGTATAAGAAATAAAATGGAGGCAGCAGTTTTTCATCATATAGTTTCTGTATCAAATTACTGCATTTTTCGCTACTGAAAATGACTGTGATTTGTATGAATTGCTGAAAAAAAATATTATTTTTCTTCAGGGCAAATGGATTAGAGAGGCTCCCCAATTGGCAGTGACCTTTTCCAACATGAGTGCACGGCCTCAATTTCATTCCACATCTGCAACCTTTTGAATATATTTAACCGATAGTGTCTAAAGAAAATGGCACAAACAGTATATCTTTTGTAGAAAATTAGTTAACTATAATGTTTCTCTGCTACATTCATCTAAACATAGCTGATATTAATTTCCTTATAAAGTATTACGATAAAATATGTACATTACTTTCAAGATTAAAGGGACCATAAAGTCAAAAGTAAACTTAAAGGGACAGTCTAGTAAAAACTAAACTTTCATGATTCAGATAGGGCATGCAATTTTAAACAACTTTCCAATTTAATTTTATCATCAAATTTGCTTTGTTCCCTTGGTGGTGTTTTTGAAAAGCTAAACCTAGCTAGGCTCAAACTGATTTCTAAACAGTTGAAAACCGCCTCCTAGCTCAGAGCATTTTGAAAGTTTTTCACAGTTAGACTGTGCTAGTTCACATGTGTCATATAGATAACATTGTGCTCACTCCCGTGAAGTTATTTGGGAGTCTTCTCTGATTGACTACACTGCATGTCTGTCAAAGGCACTTAGATAAGGAGGTTGTCTGCAAAGGCTTAGATACAAGTTAATCACAGAGGTAAAAAGTATATTAATATAACTGTGTTGGTTATGCAAAAACAGGGAATGGGTAATAAAGGGATTATCTATCTTTTTAAGTAAGAAAAATGTTGGTGTAGACTGTCACTTTAAATGGATGTTGATAGAGCATGACATTTTAAACATCTTTCAGTTCACTTTCTGTAATAAATTTTGTTTATTTCTCTTAGTTAAAGAGTAATACTAGGTAACCTTAGGAGCATACACGTGTCTTTAGCCATCTGGCAGCAGTATTTGCAACAATGTTTATAGCGATTTTAAACATAGTAACAGAGGCATAATCATACCTCACTGGGCCCCAGGGCATAGGCTGTGATGAGACCCCCCATTTCATCATTTACAGTTGATTGTGATCAGCACAAATCTCCCACCTGCTGTTGCTTCTGGTACCCAATATATCTACCCCTAAAAAAATATTTAATCTTCCAGCACATCTCAATAGGAGTCTGACAAACTTGTATCTGCCCAGATATATTACTACAAAGATTAAAACTTCCCTAGGCAGCTTCCTACATAACCTACCATTACGTTGAGCATTACATTAGTATAGTGGAAGATTTAAGTTAACTTTGCATGTTTCCATTTTCATTGCATCTGTAATAAATAAAAATAATAAAACCAGAAAGAATCATATTTTTGTTTAGAAAGTTAACACAGCAATGAATTAGATTAATGTATTAACTCACTACCATTGACCCAAAAATACTGTGACCAACAAAATTATGTAGAAATAGACACTTCAATAAAACTTATAATTTTGAAGAACATATATTGAAACATCAGATCTTTATGTTCTTGCTAGCATACATGCTTTTTCAGGTTAGGTACCAAGATTGACTATTTTGTTAAAGTCCAATCCATAATGTTAATTATGTCAGCAATTAGTGTAATTAGGATCAAGTAAACTGCATCAGCTTTGGCTGTCTAATCCCCACGGAGGAAATGTTATGAGTCAAATGTTGTGCCAATTAGATTTAAATAGTGGTAGTTCATATTACGCTGGAAATGCAAGTATTTTACAGTCTGTGGGCATAGGAAAATCTCAATTTTATTTTCCCAGTGTTTAATAATAAGAATACATTATAACACACACACACACACATTGCTCTATTTGGTCATTTTTATGTACCAGTTAAATTGTTTCAATCTAGAACAATGCAAAACTATTTTTAATGGCTGTTCAATTATTACTATAGCTACATTCATGTTGCTTTATATTTAGTGAAGGCCTCTCTTTTTAATTAATTTAAATGGAATACTCTCGTAATGCCTTAATATTATATGTCACTGCCAGTCTCGCTTAAATGCTCAAAATTGATGAACTTTGTGCCAGCCCTGGCTTTCCATTTTCAACCAAACTTCTCTTACACTACTTTTTACTACTGCATGGTCATGGTGGTACACAAGTTATAACATTAGGGCCTTGTCAACAGCATGCTTTAACATGACTATTATCTTTATAGGTGTAAGATGAACAAAACAGGGCACATATTATGTGGTCACCACTTTCCTTGTCCTATGAGCCGTGCAGCAGATGGATTGATAAGCAGGAACCAGCTTCTGGTATTGGTAACACACAGGGTATGTGCCAGTGAGGTTTATACACTTCTAAATGACATCTATTTTGGTCTTCTTCAAAATGAAATGAAGATTCAAGGGTCAAAATGCTATGATTCTTACTATGGGCCAGATCACATATGGTATACTAATAATTACCGGTATGTACATTAGCACTAGGCCTTGTGCAATTAAATTATGCATCACTGGAGAACACAGTACAAAAGTTAATAATTTTACTCAGATTAATTTACCTCTAATACTATAAAATGTGCTTGTCACATACTTATATGGGGATGCACAATGGGCCCAATATATTAAAGGACAGATGGACAATGTTACCGACCTGGAAACCTGTTCGCACCACCTTTAAAGTGAATTGCCAGCAAACACTGTATGTCTACTTCTGCCCAGACGTACCATTGCACATGGAAGTCCTTGAGCAACATGGTGCGAGAGCAGTACCTGCCAGATTTGTTCAGGGTGTTTTATGTCTGCAACCTCAGAGGTAGCAGACAGATTAAGAGCCAACAGTTGGCTGATGGATGCTCCTTACATTTTAGAAAGCAGGGTTGCATGTGTGATTTTGACCCACAATTGTACATGTATTAGTATCAAATCACATATAGTTTAGCATGTTTGTGGTAAGCAATAATCTTTTTGCACATTTATAACCTTGTTATTAGTATTTGTGCTTACAAATACACCTCTTATTAGTTATCACAAACTAAAGATGAAAATGTGATTTAAGTACATTAGCTAGGGTCACAAAAGGTTAACATACTTCCTGGTCTGTGATTGGTGTATTTTAGCAGAGTGACCTTCTGCTTCCATTACACTTGCTCAAATGTATGTTTAAATGCTAGCACAATGTGCAGCACTTGTATCTTTTTACACATGGTGGGTAAAATTTTACATATGTATAATAAATTCTCATGTGGCTCTATGTTTGTTATAATCAACTATGGAAAGAAAATATTAAACAGTAGGAAGTTATTTCTTCCCCAGACTGATGCTGATGACAGTAAAGGATGAGGAATTGTGTCCTTCTCAAATAAAGGACAGCATTGCATTTTACTCTATAAGAACCGAATATCTTGTTAAATTTCTAAGCAGCAATTATGTTTAATCTTAATGAGAGGGAGTAAAATTCAGGCAAAGCCCACATTCCAAGAGTTCCTTAATTATAAAAAGTCAGGGTTTGAGTGTCAAACATGCTGTGCTACTTCAAAACTGTGAAGGTACATTTATCATTAACTTCCCAAAATTCTAACACAGTTCAATGGTTAAACTCAGGACACCTGCGTAGCTGTTTGGTCTTCGATATGTGCGCTTAATTAGTGAGAATAGAAATAAAAGCTCTCCATGTAAATGAATGTCATATGCAGCCATCCTCTACAATAAAACATTAAGCTGCAAAGTTTCATTTGAGAAAGGCAGCAGGAGTTTAATATACATTATTTTTGTAATTGAAGAACAACTATAATGAGCGCTGCTGAATAATCCTCATCAAATGCATATTCCAAACTTGTACATACATTATCTTAGTTCTATCAATATATGGTAATAAAAAAACAACTTAATTTGTCCATAATTTGTAAACTGGCACAATATGACATAGCATTTATGCTAGTATACTAATTAGTACATTTAATTTAAAACACTGAGAATTGTGGATGTATATTGATTTTCACAATTAAGAGAACAAATATAAACTATTAGCAATGTCTAAACAATTATAAAAATCATTTTATATTAGAAAAAAAAATCACATATATTAATTTCATGATGTAATTTATTATTATCATTATTATAATTATTATATAGTTCCCGGGGTATTCAAGCCTTTTGCTAGTCAGTGTTTTTGATTAGCTGTACAATCCCAATTTGAACATAAATAAGTTGCTAGTAGTAAATGACGAATAGCTGCATTGATATATATGTATAGAGAGTCCATGACCCCTCATGCCACCCTATTAATATAAATCTGGCAGGAAGTATTCACTGTGTATATTTTATAGTGGTATCTTGCTTGACTTGAGCATTGTCCAATGTGTAGCATTAATCAGTTCCAACAATGATTACACATAGAATCCTACGACCAGATACACAAATCAAGTCTAGTGAAATAGAAAATAAAAGTGATTTACAGTAAACACTGACAAAATAGAAAATTACTGGATGACGCAGAAAACTGATTTTCTACCACACAATGTTCATAAGCAGGATTTCTGCATCTAGCTCACAAGAAACATATATAGGTAATGTTTTATATGTATCTACTTAAAAGCACATAACCCTGGATTTCTTATACCCAAGCAAGGTGATTTTTAAATGATTACCTATTTGTGGCCCATGAGGACTGGGGCTAGGCATTGCCCAGCTATAACCTAATGTTCTGTAGACTGATGAGTCCCTAGAGAATGAAACGTGTTTTTATGTATTCACACTTCTGGCTTAATGTATTATTCAAAGTTAATTGTTATCAGAAACTGCAAACCAATAGGTAAAATGATGCTGCTCTAACTGGAGTTTCCATACTTAACCATGTCTGTGGATTTTCCTGAAGGTGTTGTCCTGTCCAATGTATGCTCACACCTCCTAGGGATGCACAAATGGCTCTGCTCACATTTAAAGTATTTGGAAGTGAATTGCTTTGGCCAAATGCATGCATCACAGTGTTTCCTGGGTCAATTTTTAATAAATATAAAGGCAATGTCAATATCTATATAGTTTCTTAGAACCTTTATTTTTCTTCATTCCCTACCTGCTTCCTGACCTTTCTATATCTTGCCTGCTTACTGCCCTGTGTGTTCCTTACCAGCAGGCCATATCTAACTATCGGCTATAGGTGACAGGATATTCCTGCAGGTTATTACCTTCATATATGATCCCTAATCTTTTTGTGTCTTATCCTGGCTGTACCTGGCCACTTGCTACACATACCTGTTACATTTAACCCTTGTTTTTGTCTATCTCATGTCACTGTCTGAGGTCCTATCTATCTATCTATCTATCTATCTATCTATCTATCTATCTATCTATCTATCTATCTATCTATCTGTAGTTCCAGTCTTAGACATGTTGTCTGTTCTTTGTTGTCTTTTCTACCTGCATACTGTTGATTTGTTATTTGTTGCAGTCTATCTACAACTTTCTGATAAAAGTATATAAAACTATATTCATTATGGGGTTTTTTTCTGGGATAACCTCTACTCTTACAACTGAACAGTTTATTCTGTTGTTTTTACAAGAAAAGAAAGGTGGGAAGGTAATTAGGTTAATCTGCAATCTATTATGACTTGCTGGTTTCTTCTTGTTCATATTGTCATGGCATAGATAGGATAATTGGTGAGAGGGTAGTCATGACTAGCTATGGTGGTCTATTATAACATGGCCATTTATTACAAGTATATGACTGTGCTCAGCACCTATAAAGCATGGGCTATTACGACTAGAAATGTAATTGTATATTATGATAATGTTAAATAATGTTGCATCTATTGTTATAGACAAGGTGAAAAATGGGTTTAAGTACAGTGCTGCATGGCACCATCTACTCTTGAGCAATGTGTACGTCATTAAGGGGTTGTACAATTCATTTAACCAGGGAAACATTCAAGTTCATCAAACATATTTTGATCAGTGCCACTGCCAACCCATAATGGTTTTGTACTAAATAAAGGGTCCTCTGCATAGCAAACATCATACCCAGAGGTTGCTACTTCATCAAGGAAAACAATTCCTGAAAATACACCAAAGAAAACAAAAAAGGAGGGGCGTCTGCCAGTACTCCACACACCCAGTCATCTTCTCCCAGGTCATAGAATATCACAATCCACACATAACTGGATTATTTATTTTTAATCTGAAAGCCCTGGTCAATGATTTTTTTCAGGAACATACAACGATTGAGAAAGTCATGTTTAAATAATGAGGAAAAAAAGGTGATAAATTGAGAAATAACTTTGCTTATCATAAATCAGAACAACTGGAGTGGAACATTACAAATGTATAAAAAGATTACAAGTGAAGCAGTATTTAATGCTCCTGAACACACGCTAACTCTGCTAGAAGTAAGGTTTTTGCACTCATCGGGTAGCAATCCTATAAACCGACACACGTAAAAAGAATAACTTTGAATATTGCGCACACTTTAATGTATTCCCCCATAGAAAGTCAAAAAAACTAATAAAAATGGGAAAAACCCTTACACCCTACTATAACAAACCCAATTGCATATTCTCAAGTGACATTTTCTTCAAGCTAAACCGACTTTAAAATATTAATATTTCCATTCCAATGTTCTTTACATATCAGAATATGTTCTATTTATTCATAAATACATATCTCTACATACTGTATATCTGATGGTATTTTGGTACAATATATATATTTATATATACTGTATGTATAGATATATACATATATATATATATATATATATATATATATATATATATATATATATATATATATATATAGGAATATCTATAAATACTTAAACATATTCTGTGCAGAACATTGGAATGTGAAATATTTACATTAAACACAGTGTAACACTTTATTAAAATTAATATTGCATAAATATGCTTTTTTATGTTTTCATCTACTTAACAGCAAAGGGCTCCAATGTACTCATATGTATGTCTTTCTGTGTGTATATATCTATTTCTGTGTTTAATACAGTGAAAGGCAGCGCAATTCAATATGCTGGTTCGGATTCCTAATTTTAATGTCCTATCTAGGATTAATATCATGTAAGTGGTCAATTCAATTAGCGGTCCGCTTAATCTGATTGACTTTGGATTGCTAAAACACTGGCTGTTATTTGCAAATAGAAGGGGAAGTGTGTGCCACATATTTTCCTTGGGATAATTTAGAACACACTTTTTTCACTCAGGGGTTGAAAGATGAGTTTTTTTTTCACTCCAATCTCCATCTGATATGGATACCAATAGACTCACTTTGGAGGACACTTTCATAAGACAGCAGGAGACATTTAACATTAGCGATATTTTTTTATTGATGGAACGCACTCTTATCAAGGAATACCGTATCTGGTGGGATAAGAGAGCGCTAGAGAAATATCTTCTACTTGAACTTATACCAAGAGGCTTAAGCCTGAATAAGTTTCCTGCTTTTCAAGTTGATGACTATGATTTTGTCAATGAATGGAACGCAGCACTCTCAGAGTGCTCCAAAGTCTTGATGGGTATTATTGTTAAATATAAAGATATACAGTTGACAAAAATAAGAGATGAAGTAGCCGGTATACAATCTAAGCTAAATGAGTTTGTAGACCATCCTAAATATAACGATCTAGACAAGCTATTAAAAGAGAGTGTTGATAAATTCAGATTGGAGCTTGACAATTTCAGGCTCCGCAAATTCAATCGTGACAATGAGGATTACCTCAACAACAGAGTGTATATTTGGCATACAAACACTAGAAATTCTAGGAACAAGAGAAGGTGGGGCAGTCATAAGCAAAAACATGGTAGCAAAGAGAAGAAAGTCACTTTTAGTGATTCAGAGGGTACTGATCTAGAACACTCAGGCTATTCCTCCAGAAGTGGTTCAAGTGACCAATCAGATGAGGAGGAACAAATTGTTAAACCTAAACAGAAAAGTAAAAACACACGTAATAAAGGGGACACAACCCCAATTAGATCTGATCCAGTACAGACTAGAAATGCTAGACACAGAGATGAATCACAAGAGAATTCAGATAATAGACGCAGAGAATTTCTCAGTGACAATGAGAGTGATACTCCTAGAAATTAATGTACAAACTAAGTCTTGCTTAAAAACTAACACCCAATCTGTCCAACACCCTTTAGAATTGGTAGGGATGGAAACAGAAGGAGGAAGAGGAAGAGGTCGAGGAGGAAGTCAGAGGGGTAGCAGGGGCAGAGGCCAATACAACAAGTACCAAATCTGAAAATTATTAATCTCTCTAAAACCACTTTAAATGTTGAGGAGGAATCGGTTTTGGGCCTTGGTCTGGGATTTGTACCCAGCTCTAATTTTAATGTATTTGAGGCGATAATTGATTTGAATCGTCTGGTTAGAGACCTCACTTTGAGGAAATTTTTCTGGGGTCAAAAAACAGACGGGCCCCCAGCTGACAATCCTACATACACTGAAGATAGTGAAGGTATGAGGGAGATTAGTCCTATCATGGATATTACAGGTTTCAAAGAAGCATGTGATTATCTCACCCTTCACAATTTAAATTTTGAGTCTAATATACAGAGAGGTTTTCTAAAAACCACTCATGGTGGTTTTAAACCACGTTCTATCTTCTACCCCACCAGGGATAGGGGCCCCTTTCTAGAGGCCTTTCACCACAGGGTGGAAGAAGATATACAGACCCTCTCCAAATACCACAATGCTGCCCCCCCTAATCTGAGTAAATCACAGAAACAGGCTTTAGATAAACTTGCTAAACGAGATGACATTGTCATTAAATCTGAGTAAATCACAGAAACAGGCTTTAGATAAACTTGCTAAACGAGATGACATTGTCATTAAAGCAGCGGACAAGGGGGGCAGCATTGTGGTGATGGACAGGGAAGCCTATATAGGCGAAGCAATGAGACAAATAACTGATGATGAAGTGTATTTGGCCCTCCCTAGGGATCCCACTGATTTTTTCAAATCCCAGTTTTTGGATTTGTTGGACGATGGTCTGCAGGAGGGCATAATTGACAGAGACACGTTTGACTATTTGTTTGTTGAATCTCCGGTTATACCTATATTCCATCACCTCCCCAAGGTACATAAATCCTTGGAGGGGGTGAAGGGAAGACCTATTGTCTCAGGGATAGGTTCCCTTTTTGAAAAAATGTCGGGCTGGATTGAGTCACTCCTGCAGCCCATTGTCCAACAGATGCCATCTTATCTCAAAGACACAACTCATTTATTGACAAGTCTACATAAAGTGACCTGGGATGCTAATTGCTCCTGGCTCACTGTAGACGTAGTGGGCCTCTACTCTTGTATCCCTCACTTTTTTAGATTAGAGGCAGTTTCCTTATCCTTGGATATGTACACTAATTATGACACTAAACTAAAAAACTTCATCATGAAGGTTTTGGAGTTTCTATTAGGCCACAATTACTTTAAATTTGGTCATTCTTTTTTCCTCCAGAGACGTGGGACCGCCATGGGAGCAAAATTTGCCCCAGCCTATGCTAACATCTTTATGGGCTGGTGGGAGAGGACCCACGTCTTTGGGGAACAGAATCCCTTCAGACATCTAATTAGATCATATAAACGTTATATAGATGATCTGTTGTTTGTCTGGTTGGGAACCAAGAGTGAAATGGAAAGTTTTGTGGCCTATTTAAACCATAACAGTGTCAACTTACAGTTTACATATAACTTTGATCAAACACAAATGCCTTATCTAGATGTTAATTTATTGGGTGATCCTACTGGTCACTCAATCACGACTACACTTTACAGGAAACCAATTGCATCAAATAACATCTTACATGCTAAGTCCTGCCACCCCAAACACACGGGTTTTGGGGTGGCTAAGGGACAGTTTATAAGGATAAAAAGGAACTGCTCATCCAATGAGAATTTTTTAAGAGAGTCAGATATATTAAAAACACAGCTCCTGGATAGGGGATATTCTCTTAAAGTGGTCAACAGAGCCTTTCTGGAAGTCAACAGGTTAGATAGAGCACAAATGCTGCAACCAAAATGCAGACAGCAGAGGGCTTACTTTGACCAGACGAAATTTAAATTCATCACAAATTATAGTCCACAATTTGGACAAATCTGCCAAATCATTAAAAAACACCTACCAGTTCTAACAGGGGAGGACAGTCTTAAGGATATTGTTGAGGATGGTCTAAATTTTATTTCAAGGAAGGGACGCACTATAGGGAATATGGTAGCGCCTAGCCTCCTTAAAAAACCGACCAACTCAGGTAGCAGCTGGCTCTTGATTAAAGGACACTTTAAGTGTCATTTTCACAACTGCATAGCATGCAGTCATGCCAACATCACAGACAGATTTCAATCCAGATCCACACAGAGGCTTTTTTTCTCGAACAGTTGCACTAACTGTCGCACAAAGTTCGTGATTTACCTAGTGGAATGTACATTATGCCAGAAACAATACGTGGGGTGCTCCACACGAGAAGCCCGCTCACGTATACGTGAACACCTGAACAACATAGATAAAGAAATAGATGTGTCAGATCTAGTGCATTACTTCATCTATGAACATAATAAATCCGTAATCTCCTTTAAATGGCAAGTCATAGAGAGTATTCTACATACTCCTAGAGGAGGAGGCAGATTACATAGATTACTACACAGAGAAGCATTCTGGATATTCACCTTGAAAACAAGGAGACCAAAAGGTTTCAATGCAACTGGTGATATCATAAATCATTGGCGCCACAATAACTAATGATTTAACTTCTTAATATGCATATTGTCCCCCTCATACACATGGGTCATACCAATATCGCTTATACTGTTTTTGAAAATACAACATGTATTGTTAGTTATTCACTATACAAATATTCATTTGAATTCTTGGTTTATTTGAAGGCATAAACCCCTAAAAATATGTACAGATAGCGATATCATTAGATTGCTACTAGCTTTTTTTATTCACTCTTTAGTGCAAAATTATAACTCTTCACTATCTGTGTTTAACAAACTGACTATGAGGATTTCAGCTCTGTAGAAATTTATATGCAGTTATAATGGTTATAATGTTATTCATTCACGTGGAGTTTGTATCAATGTGCAACTAATCACTTTGTCCCTAACTAGTATATCATATTAGCTATATTCATTTAGCTTAAATTTAAGAGTCAGAGGATGTAATAATGTTTTTATTTGTATGTCATTTTGAAGCTAATCAGTATGCAGTATTCCACAGCTGTGCACCGCTTTACTACAATTGGACCTGACTATTTAAGGGTGCAAACCAGATGCTCATTATGGTCTATGATTAAGGCTACCTACCAGCCGAAACGCGTAAGACCGACTGGCCAAGCTGTGGATTAATGGCATACTTTTTTTACTTCCAACTTACTTGCTTTTCTTTCAACACCACAGCCTTTTTTGAGTGATTTTTTGTTAGTGTTCTTTTATCCAATAAACTTACCCCATTCGTTTAAAGTGGCTCGCTGGATTTTTGTTCTCTTTATACATATATATATATATATATATATATATATATATATATATATATATATATATATATATATATATATATATATATATATATATATATATATATATAGGAATATCTATAAATACTTAAACATATTCTGTGCAGAACATTGGAATGTGAAATATTTACATTAAACACAGTGTAACACTTTATTAAAATTAATATTGCATAAATATGCTTTTTTTATGTTTTCATCTACTTAACAGCAAAGGGCTCCAATGTACTCATATGTATGTCTTTCTGTGTGTATATATCTATTTCTGTGTTTAATACAGTGAAAGGCAGCGCAATTCAATATGCTGGTTCGGATTCCTAATTTTAATGTCCTATCTATGATTAATATCATGAAAGTGGTCAATTCAATTAGCGGTCCGCTTAATCTGATTGACTTTGGATTGCTAAAACACTGGCTGTTATTTGCCAATAGAAGGGGAAGTGTGTGCCATAAATATTGGCATAACTACCCAGATAATAAAATATACAGTTGAGCGCTCATCAGGTATACCAAACGCTACAGATTGGAGTGATCTGTAAAGTCAGAAGTAACGTAAGTAAGGCAGTAAGAGGATTGGCTGCCTCCTGGTCATGTGATTGAGTGCTGAGAATCTGAACACACTAAACGCAGCTAACAAAGTTGCGTGAAGACAAGGTACTGTGCTTTGAATCTCCCCTTGCTTGCTCTACTCAGCTCAGGTTCCCCTGCCCCTTGTTTTAAACATTTCATAAAGGATGACTTTTTAACCCTGAAGTTGGGATTTTGTGGTCTTTGAGCATATCGACTGCTCTACTACATAACAAAGCTGACCCTCCACTACCCTTTATTAAGAGGATTTGTACAACCTTATTTTAGGAAATAGTGTTTTTTAGAGAACAGAGCTCTGTGTTTAAATGTATGTTTTTATGTATGTGTGAAGATTGTGTATGAAATCAGTAATTTGACACTGGTGTCTTTTAGTCTAATTTATTTTTAGAGGCCCCATATGCTTGTTGATGATCTAATACGTGTTCCCTTTTTTATATACTCTTTCATTAAATTTATGAACCCATATTTTTTGAGTAATATCTTCCTTTAAATATAAGAACTCACATCAATTGAATTGAGCACTGTCATGATATTAATCCTAGAAAGGACGTTTAAATTAGGAATCCGAACCAGCATATTGAATTTGCGATACCTTTCACTGTGTTTATTACTGGCTTTTCTTTCACAAATTAATTTGAGATAATTTGTATCTTTTAAGGTTAGCAGAGTTTTGGATTATAAATTTCTGGAAAGATTACACTATTGCTTTTTTTGTTTGATATTTCTGTGTTTATATGTGTATATATGTCTGAAAATACATATTTACAGATAATAAATAAATACATAAATACACATGTACACACATATAAACATAAATAAATACAGCGATATACATATTTAGAAGTATATGTTTGTATCTCTACGTTAGAGTTATTTGCCTGCCTTTTTTTCCCTAACATCTGAGACCTCATATATTTGAGCCCTTATAACGTTTTTCTGCAATTTTTTTTATATTTGTTTAGATAGACTTATTATGAGTTTAACCATACTTTATAATCAGTGACGTACAGTGACGTCAGAGGATGGTGAGGCAGTGGCTAGGATACGCCTTCATTCTTTAGATATCCTTTGTTGAAGAAATAGCAATGCACATGGGTGAGCCAATCACATGAGGTATCTATGTGCAGCCACCAATCAGCAGCTACTGAGCATATTTAGATATGATTTTCAACAAAGGACATCAAAAGAATAAAGAAAATTAGATATTAGATGTAAATTGGAAAGTTATTTAAATTTGCATATGGGTTTCATATGGGTTTCATGTCCCTTTAAATGGTGTCTTGGAAAACTGGTCAACTTAGTAAACATCTGATTTTAGTCTAAAAGGATTGTAACAGAAACTCTTGCCAGATAACACAATGCTTGCTCTGATTATGAGATCTAGAAATCCATGCCCATTAAAATATGTTTAAAACATACATTTTACTTTAATGCTGCAAATTATGCTTATAGATTCTTTCATTACATAAGGGATGAGAGTCAGAGGGGGAGGAAGAGAGACAGAGAGAGAAAGAGACCATGGGGAAGAACAACACATAAGGAGAGAGATGGATAGATAGAGAGAGAGACACACACACACACAAAAGGGGGGGGGGGAGAGGGACCACTGCATTTTAAAGTAATAAAACAGCAGAGCTACAGAGAGTTCAGAAAATTAGTCTATAATTTAGTGTGAAGTACAGAGGCAAGCTGCTAAGTTAGTGGGTGTAAAGTTTGAGTAAACAAAATACAAAAACGACCCTGCTATAAAAGAGTAAACAAACACTAAACCACATTCATTAAATTATCATTTTCACTAACAGAATCTTTCAGTAAAATCTTACTTTAACAAGATGTGGATGAAACACTGCTCTCTGTGCCTCTTTTCCTGCTCTGTAAGGATTCAGGAAGTGACAGTGGCACATTCCACTGCACTTAGAGGGGAAGAACAGAACTCTCTTTTTCACTTTAGCAAAGCTAGCAGGTTCACAGGACAGCAACAAAATATATGAAAGTTGTTTTTTTGCATTTTTGTTTTATATGATTTAACATCCAGCCCCAATCCTATGTTCCACTTACTAATGCCTCTCACTGGATTGGTTCAGCCCAAATAGGACTGCCTCAAATAAGCAGTTAATGGGCCATGCAATGATCTTAACCACTTGCATCCGGTAGATGGCGCAGCATGTTGTGTAATGGTGGGCAGACCTGATTGTGCCTCTTCATTGCACAACATATAGCTGTCAGAAAAAAAAATGCTGGGGGAAAAAATTTACAATTTTTTTTTTAAAGCCAATAAAAAAAAATATATTTTTGCCCATATGAGAGGTGAAGCACTGCCTCACCTGCCTCTAGTGACTGCACATCACTGTTTATAATGTATTTTTGATGTGTTTTGTGATGTTTTTTATGTTCTGCAAAACAGTTAACCAGAGCTCTGAGGTCACGGAAATCATTCTAGTGTAAATGGCAATTGCGCTGACACGTTCGCATTTACTTTCAACTTGTAATACCAGCACTAAACCCGATGTGCACAAACACCTGCGATAAACCCCTTTTCGCTCACGAGTAACATACAGGATTACATACATCAAAAGATCACTTTTAAATCCACTTAAATACTGCAAATGATTTGTCAGTAAAACATGGTAGATTGTCAATAGAGAACTAGCAAAATTACAATTTTCAAAAAGTGCTGTCTGTGGCTTTTAGCTCAGTTTGGTGCCGAATTAATTAGAGTAAAAGTGCAATAAACAAATATCTGTGCAAATGCAGATGATATTTGTTTCTTGTGCTTTTACTCTACTTAATCCAGCCCTAAAATGAGCCACAGACAGTGCTACTTTTGGCATTTGTTTCCCTAATGAAAAAAAATATTTAAACCACAACCACCACTAACCACAACACCTATGATTTCCCTTCCTTTGATATGCTTTACTATAAGCAAATTTGCTAATATCTCAGGGTATAAAATTAATAATGACAACTGCTAAGCTATTTGCCATAACACACTAGGAAACTGCTTGAGTTTAACTTTAACTTTTTATGGGCAGATAAGGATATGTGATACCTGGGAGTTATACTCACAAATAAAATAGATTCATTTTATCAACTTAACTACCT
Source organism: Bombina bombina (assembly GCF_027579735.1). Lineage (NCBI taxonomy): Eukaryota > Metazoa > Chordata > Amphibia > Anura > Bombinatoridae > Bombina > Bombina bombina. Next base: position 281,453,427 of record NC_069502.1, read on the forward strand.
CCCCTTGTTTTTGCAAATTTAAAGCATGTTAATAAGATGGGATAAATGAAATATTTCTCTATATGGTCGACTGATTGTGATTAAGATGTCTATACTCCCAAAACTGCTGTACATATTTAGATTTCTCCCCATTACAGTCCCAACTAATGTATTATGCAAGCTTCAAAAAGACCTCATCTCTTTCATCTGGAAGAAGCAAAGACCGAGAGTTAATAGACGAACTTTGTGTCCCCACATGAAGGGAGGGGGGATGGTTCTTCCAGATTTACTTGCATATTACAGCCCCAACAAAACTGTGGCATAATGGAACAGACAATATCCAATGGGTTCAGTTAGAATCTGATATGATAATGATCTCCCCCATTTACAAATTGCTCTGGTCTGATAGATCTCATAGTCCTCAAGCATGGAGGACTTTCTCTTCCATCTCCCACACTATTTCATTATGGGATTCTTTGAAATCTAAATTTTCTTTAATTTCAGACAGATCTAGGGCAACTCCATTGGTAACCTTACCCACTACTTTTGATAACACCCTCCAACACAAACAGGCCAATAGAGGCCTATATCGCATTGCTGATGCTCTCAAGGGCCATTCAGTTCTAAACTATAACTAATATGTAGAACTTAATAGATAGGATCAGTCCAGTTGGTTTCAATACCTTTAACTTTGAGCAAGAGTATTTGAGGTATTGGGCAAAAATACACCCGGAGCTGACACTTACTTACTTACTATGTCTAGCCACAAAATGTATATGCAGTGCCATTTCCAACTTATATCCACTATTTAATATTCCTGCTACAACAACCAAACTCCCCTTTATGCAAAAATTGGAAACCTATTTCAATTTTAACTGGTCAGATAAGAAATGGTGTGAAACGGGGCTCTTCCTTCTCGATTTGCGCTTATCTTAAGGAAAACTATATGCAGATGGTGTTTAGGTGGTATTTCCATCCTTCTAAATTACATGCTACTGAACCAATTAAAATAAAATGCCTTAGAGGCTGCAACAATAGGGGGTCCTATTCGCATATTTGGTGTCACTGTTGTCAAGTAGCTAATGTTTGGTCACAGGCCTCTATACTACTAAACTAAATCTTTAATAAGAACATTAATCTGTCTCCTACCCAAGCCATACTTCATGAGTCATTACTGGGATTCAGCCCAAAAGCCCATAAACTTGCTTTTATTTGTACTAAGTTAAATATTGCTCGCTATTGGAGGACAGTAATTCCATCATTTCAACTCATCGAATGTAAGTAATTCCATAATTTATTAACTCATCTGTTGACTTATTAGATATTAAGGACCAGTTTTTATTTTATTGGGAAGCCTGTATTATGTATATAGAAAACAAAGACAGACGGCAATCCTCACACACACAAACACCCATAACCCCTTAAATTGTCTCACGCTTCAAGTTAATATTTTCTGGATAAATAGGACTCGGCTGGACCCCCTCATTAGCATTTCTTACCTTAAGATACATCTGTATCTATTACTCTTTTTATATTTTTCACTTACACAAGTCCTACTTTTACTTCTAAAAAGATACATGTCTTTATGTAGATCGTCTATTTTGCATTCTTATTTATGATTGATTGGTACTGTGAGTGTTGGTCATATACTCTAGGCCATAAAGTTTATTCAGATTTTGTTTAGAACCTTGATAGAGGGGACAAGGATAATAGTCTTCACTTCATGAAACACATTTTTAGCAAGCTTTTAGTGGCAACTTGGCTTTATAATCATATTAAGGAGACAGTTAGTTAAAAATTAAATTCTCATGATTCAGGTAGAGCATTCAACTGTAAAACACCAATAAGCAGCAAACTCCCAGTAGTGCATTGCTGCTCCTGAGAATACCTAGGTGTGCTTTCAACAAAGAATACCAAAAGAATGAAGCAAATTAGATAGTAGAAGCAAATTGGAAAGTTGTTTAAAAGTACACGCTCTATCTGAATCATGAGAGTTAGGCATGTGCATTTGGACTAATTGGAAGCAAATGCCGAATATTGCATCCCCTATTGGCGTTCGGCTCTTTTTGGAGCGGAGTTTCTTCTTGTGAAAGTGCAACACACTAAGATAGGGATTTGCACAGATCTTAGTGTGTTGCACTTTCACAAGAAAAATCCCAGCTCTGAAAAGAGGCGCATGGTGCTGGCGGACATACGGTATTTGTTTGCTTCCAAATAGGCCAAACACACATGCCTAATGAAAGTTTGACTTTAATATACTTTAAATTAATCAAGCACTAGTGATGTATATATTGGTTTGTGAAGGTCTATGAATATTTCTGTGAAACTCTAAGGAAAGCCTGTGATGTGTTTATTTCTTATCATTTTTTTTGTATGTTGTATCATTTACTAATTTAAATTTGATTAAATTGAATAGTTTAGAAAAAAACAAACAAACAAAAAAAACTGACAATTATCCAGTATCTAACATTTTATATTGAAACAAATGTCAGCAGGGGTATTTTTTTTTATTCCTATGTGTGCTTTTCAAATGAAGCCTTAGGGTGTGAAAATGTGCCACACATCCCAGGGTGACCTTGCAGAAGTCCCTACGAAGCTTGTTATTATTTAACACTCAATATAGGATAATTTATCAGCTGATCCTGGAATGACAAACAACTAGCATGACAAATATAAAGTGTTCATTATAGAAACATCTCAAGACTTTATTTATATGTGGCTTGTGTCTTCAATCCATATAATTATCCTTTTTTATTCAGTTGCAAACCCTTTAATTATATTTGTTGCAGTAAAAGGACCACAAGTGTGATTCAATAAAACATTGAACACTGTATGGGATGTTCAGTGCAACAGCTCCACTTAATGTTTAATGGAGAAAGAAGGATAGGCAGTACTTCCTTCATTCTCTTTAAATGAATGATAAAGTTTGTCACACAAATTCTACAGTTCTAGTCAGGTATTACAGACACAACAGTAGCTATGACTCTATAGATTACAGGGTGAAACCCAATAGGTTTATTAAAGCAGCAGGCAACTTGACAAAGGCAAAGTTGGCATCAAGTGTGTCCTCCCTGCATGGCTCAATAAACCTGTTCGTTTTCACCTTGTTCTATTAAGTTCAGTCACTCTGTATCTAGTGTAGAACTACGTATAAAGATAACATTCAACTGTGGAAAAACTTTTGTTAATGCTCATATTTACTTAATCATTTAAACTGATGAAAATTATAAGGCTGCTTATTTGTGTTTTTAAAAGGGCATTGTAATGAAAAATGTTCTATATTTCAAGTAAAAATTGTAATTTAACTTTTGCAGGTCACTTATTTATTTTGTCCCTCTTCTAATTTAACTCTGATTCCTGTTAGAGGTGGAAGTACAGACTTAAAAGGACAGTCTACACCAGAATTATTATTTTTTTAAAAGATAGATAATCCCCAGTTTTGCATAACCAACACAGTTATATTAATATACTTTTAACCTCTGTAATTATCTTGTATCTAAGCCTCTGCAAACTGCCCTTTTATTTCAGTTCTTTTGACAGACTTGCAGTTTAGCCAATCAGTGCCTGCTCCCAGATAACTTCACGTGCACGAGCACAGTGTTATCTATATGAAATACGTGAACTAACACCCTCTAGTGGTGAAAAACTGTTAAAATGCGTTCTGAAAAGAGGTGGCCTTCAAGGTCTAAGAAATTAGCATATGAACCTCCTAGATTAAGCTTTCAACTAAGAATACCAAGAGAACAAAGCAAAATTGGTGATAAAAGTAAATTGGAAAATTGTTTAAAATTACATGCTCTATCTGAATCATGAAAGTTTATTTTGGCCTAGACTGTCCCTTTAACAGTGCTATATATTCCACACAGTCCTTGGTCATACAGTCAGGGACAGTCTTCTTAAACATGGTTAATGGTTAAAAAGATAGATAATCCCTTTATTATTCATTCCCCACTGTTATTTTAATGCACATTTTACCTCTATGATTACCTTGTATTTAGGCCTCTGCAGGCTGCCCCCTTATTTCAGTTCTTTTGACAGACTTGCATTTTAGCCAATCAGTACTGACTCATAAATAACTCCACGGGAGTATGCGCAATGCTATATATATATATATATATATATATATATATATATATATATATACACAAGTAGTGAAGAAAAGATTCGATCCTCAGGTCAGAATAGGTAATTTAAAACGTCTTTATTTTATTTCCATTAAAAAGTCCCTGGAGGGGTACTATACAGCAAGAGAACATAGAGCACTGTGTACTCAAGCTGACATGTTTCGGCTGGGTGCCGTAATCATAGCTTGATTGAGTGCATCAGTGCTAATCATTTAAAAGACAATGTATATATGGCACACATGTACTAGCTCTGTCTAGCTGTGAAACACTGGTAAACTTCACTGAGATAAGAGGCGGCCTTCAAAGGCTTAGAAATTAGCATATGAACCTACTTAGGTTTAGCTACCAAGGGAACAAAGCAAATTTGATGATAAAAGTAAATTGGAAAGTTGTTTAAAATTAAATGCCCTATCGGAATTATGAAAGTTTAATTTTGACTTGATTGTCCTTTTAAGTAATGTAAAACTATCCCTAATTGGCTTCAGTAGAGAAAGACACTTTTCACTTATTTCTTTCTTTATTTAAACAACCAATATATATATATTAAAAAAAACTTTAATTTTCTCAGGCTTAACTTGCTTTGAATACATAATTCTATCTAGCATGTATTTCATAAATGCCCCTTTAACTGATGCACTTTGTTATATGATAAAAACAACTACCATGTCCCTTTATGTGGAAATAATTAACTTTTATTATGTGTCCAAATCACCAGTTTGTATTTATTGGTAATCCCATATGGAATCATACAATTTAGCAGGCTGACTACTTCAGTCCATAGTTATAAGGTTCCGAATAATGAGCTTATAATAGAAGATTTATCATATTTTACATTCAAAGGGATATTAAACTCAATATTAAATCCCCCATTAAATAATTATCTATACTAAAAAACTGTATTGTCCTTTTATTATTTATTTTGTATGCTTTTCCTGTAACTGACCTCATTAATAATTGGCTGTTCTAATCAGCCAATAGGATTTAAGCAGCTCTAATTCTATTGTCTGATTCATCATCCAATAGAACAAGAGCTGCTTAAATCCTATTGGCTGATTTGAACAGTCTATAGAATTTAAGCAGCTCTCATTCTATTGGCTGATTCAGATTTTTCAGCCAATAGGAATACAATGGACGCCATTTTGAATCGCGTACCTTGCATTGAAGATTCAGTATAAGGCGGCGACTGTACGAAGAGGATTCTCTGCGCCGTATGTTTTTAGGATGGACCCGCACTCTGCCGCCGGAATCAAGATAGAAGATGCCGCCTGGATGAAGACTTCTCGCAGCTTGGATGAGGACTTCTCTGCCGGGATGAAGATTGAAGAGGTCGCCTGGATGAAGACTTCTCGCCACCTGTATAAGGATTTCTCCGCCGGGATGAAGATTGTTCAAGCAGGATTTCAAAAACTGTAAGTGGATCGTCGGGGGTTAGTGTTTCGTTTTTTTAAAGTTTTTTTGGGTAGGTTTTATTTTTAGATTAGGGTTTGGGCAGTAAAAAAGCTAATTGCTCTTCTAAGGGCAATGCCCATACAAATGCCCTTGTCAGGGCAATAGGTAGTTTAGGTTTTTTAGATAGTTTTTTTTTTACTTTGTGGGTTTGGGTGGGTGGGGGTTTGTAATGTTAGTGGGTATTTGTATTTTTTTTTTTCAGAAAAAGAGCGGATATCTTTAGGGCAATGCCCTACAAAAGGCCCTTTTAAGGGCCATTGGTAGTTTATTCTAGATTAGGTTTTTTATTTTGGGGTGTTTTTTATTTAATGGGTATTAGGAATAATTTTTATTATTTTGGATAATTTTGTTTATTTTTTGTAATGGTAGGTTTTTTTATTTTTTGTAATGGTAGTTGTTTTTTTTTTTGCAATTTTTAGGTTTTAGTGTAGGTAGCTCAGATTTTATTTCACAGGTAAGTTTGTATTTATTTTAACTAGGTAGTTAGTAAATAGTTAATAACTAGTCTACCTAGTTAAAATAAATGCAAACTTACCTGTGAAATAAAAATAAAACCTAAGCTAGCTACAATATAACTATTAGTTATATTGTAGCTAGCTTATGTTTGATTTCTCAGGTAAGTTTGTATTTAGTTTTAAATAGGTATTATTTAGTTAATAATTGTAAATTTAATTTAGATCTATTTTAATTATGTTAAAGTTAGGGGGTTTTACGGCTAGGGTTAGGTTTAGGGATAGGGTTAGGTTTAGGGGTAGGTGTAGGGGTTAATAGTTTAATTTTGTGATGTGGGGGCTGTCAGTTTAGGGGTTAATAGATTTATTAAGTTAATAATTGTAAGTTTAGTTTAGCTCTATTTTAATTATGTTAAAGTTAGGGGGTGTTAGGGTTATGTTAGGGTTAGGGATTAATATTTTAATTTAGGTTGTTTTTGCGATGTGGGGGGCTGGTGGTTTAGGGGTTAATAGGTTTATTTAGTGGTAGTGATGTGGGAGGCAAGAGATTTAGGGATTAATAGCTTTATTTAGTTGTGGCGATGTTAGGGAGCGGCGGAATAGGGGTTAATAGATTTATTATAGTGTGAGTGATGTTGTGGTGCGGCGGAATAGGGGTTACTAAATTCAGTATAGTGTCAGATTAGGGGTTAATACCTTTATTTAGGTGGTGGCAATATCGGGAGTGGCAGATTAGGGGTTAATAACTGTAGGCAGGCATCAGCGATGTCAATGGCAGCAGATTAGGTATGTTTAGACGTAGGGTTTATGTTAGGGTGTTAGGTTTAAACGTTATTTTCTTTTTCCCCATAGACATCAATAGGGCTGCTTTACAGAGATTTTCTTTCCGCGATCGCAGGTGTTAGACTTTTTTCTGAACCAATCTCCCCATTGATGTCTAAAGGGGAATCGTGCACGAGCACGTCAAATCAGCGCTTGTTTTTGGTGCGGTATGGAGCTTAAAAACCCCATATCGCCCACACAAACCTGTTTTTTTTTTTAAACTTGTAATGGCAGCGCTATAGGGGATTACATAACGCCACTTTTGTTGCGTTCGTTAATTTCCCTATAGCACTCAAAACTCGAAATCTAGCTGATAGAGTGTAAAATGTAAAACATATTTAATTTTATTTATTTATCAACACAAACTTTTGGTTTCCTTTGTTGAAACTTAATTTTCTTTTATTAAGAGCATATCTAGATAGGTTCAGTAGCATGCCCAGGTCTTGAGCATTATATATTAGTAATGTCTGCAAAATGTTTGTAAACAAACATATACGACCCAATGTACTAAGCTGGGGATGCTACATTGGTGGTGCAGACTGCTAATCACAATTTGTTTAGCAGCAGTCATGTGACCACTGCTTTTTGTAACTTCACCACCTCTGAGGTGGCAGAGATAAATAACCCCACATTTAATTGTTGAGTGTGATTGACAGGTTGGGTGAGAGTAGAGGGTAGCGCTGCACAAGGAAATACTTGTGCAATGCTAACTAAGGGCAGCAGGAGTACAGTATCCACTGTCCACATGCTGCAAAGATGAGCAGTCAGGTTCTCAAGTCGGGAACCTTGTCTGTTTATCCATTAGTACACGGGGCTCATAGTGCTCAAATCACATGCACACTTCTCAGCCTATCTATGCTTCCCTGAAGGGTGAATTTTTAACAAAGGTTACCAAGAGAAAGAGGTAAATTGAAAAGTTTTTTATTTATACTTGCAAGCTCAATCTGACTCATAAAAGCAACATTTTGTGTTCCATGCCCCTTTTAAAGTTTTATAAATGTAAATTATAAATAAATATATATACATAAAGTATATATATATAGAGGGACAGAAATATACTGTTTCACCAGCAAAGCATATGTGAAAAAAATGGAAAAATTTACCTTTTTTCTAAACCTGAGCTGCAGAAAATATATAAGTTAATATACAGTAATCTAACTTTTCCCTAATAAAAACGTAAGAACTCAAGGAAATGTTAATATGTTTGTGTTCTTATATATGCTAAGCAAATTAATGAAAGCTTTGTAGCTTTTTGGCATTTCCACGGACACAGGAAAGACTTACGCAAGGTCAAATGCAAAGTAATCTTGTATCCGTACACTGAAAGTACTGGAGCTGTGTAGATGAAAGAGGAGAGATATGAAAACAGAAGATGTAGGTGGTAGGGACAGCTCAGATGATAAAGGTCACTGAAAAAGAAGCGAAAGATCATAGGGCAGAGAAACCCAATTAGCAGATCAAAAAGCCGCAGAAAAAGCGGTTCTGAAACAAAGAAAGATAATTATGATGATAAGTCAGAGAGCAGCAAGAGTGTTGCAAAACAAAAAGAAAGGTATAAAAATGAAAAAAGCAATCAGATAAAAATATGTGTCTGTAAATTACCAGCTGTGCCCAGAGAAATGATGGTATCTTGTACACCCTTGCTGCATTTCTCTTCCTTGAAGATGAGTAAATTCTTTATACAAGAGTTCCCTTTATCATACCACTTGCCAGCATGCTCTCTAGTACAGAGGAAAGATGCAAAAGAAAATACTTGCAATCCAATAAATTAACAATAAAAGCAATATTTCTTAAGCAGAATTTAAGAGAGAAAATAAGTAACTTTAAAAAAGGTACCTATCAACAGCTTCCATGAGTCACTCATTAGAGCAAGAAGGATTAATGTGGGAATTAAATAAGAAATTGTCCAGTTGTCCTTGCTGTGCCGTCCTCAATGATCAGATCTCATTAATTAACTAAACAAAGGCTTGCAGCCAGTGAAATCTGTACAATATACTTGCCTGAAAAAGCCCGCTGGGTATGTCTTCCAGCGGTGTAACGTTAACCTAACATTTGCCTTTCTAAAGTCAAGGGCTTTAAACTGTCAAGTGATTTAATACAGCCACAAACATTCTGATCCTGCCTGGGCTTATGCTATTGTTCTTAAAGCAACTAAGAGACATTTAAATTAAATCCAGAGACCTCCCTGGAGCAGGATCATTGATTGTGTTGTTATCTATATGGAGTTTTCTGATCAATGTAAAACCTAATGAGAAGACTGGAAGAATGGATGGCATCTCTTGGTAACAGTCCGGATTTTGCATAGCACGGCTGGGATCAAGCTTTACAATCAGAAACAAATGCATAGATGGAAATTGATGATTTTTTTTCCTACCTTATTAGCTGAATGAAGTAGATTTAGTAAGACAGATATATAAATCAACCATAAACCTGTCTGATGGACGGTCCAAGATGATCAAGTGCATTGGGCTTAAAAGCTTTGCTGATATATTCTCCCCTCTAGTTGCAAATCATTAACAATATGCTTTTTTTCTGCAGGGCAATATTTTGCAGTGGTCATTAAAGGGATACTAAACCCAATATTTTTCTTTCATGATTCAGATAGAGCATGCAATTTAAAGAAACTTTCTAATTTACTCCTCTTATCATGTTTTCTTTGTTCTCTTGCTATCTTTACTTGAAAAAACAGGAATCTAAGCTAAGGAGCCGGTCCTTTTTTGGTTTAGAACACTGGATAGCACTTGCTGATTGGTGGGTACATCTAGGCACCAATCAGCAAGCACAGCCTTGGTGCTGAACCAAAAATGGGCCGGCTCCTTAGATTACATTCCTGCTTTTTCAAATAAAGATAGCAAAAGAACAAAGAAAAATTGATAAGAGTAAATTAGAAAGTTGCTTAAAATTGCATGCTCTATCCAAATCCTAACTAATTTAGGTATTATCCCTTTAAGTAGTAGTGAGACATTCAAACCTTTACAAATTAATTAAAAATACCATTAGAAAACCTATTTGTTAAAAAAAAAAAAAAGGCTTTCTAATGGTATTTTTAATTCATTTAAAATTCCTTTTTTTTTTTTTTAACAGATTCAAATAGACCCCAGTGTTTGTTAAGTGGTAGCTTTGGCTTTTAACTGTACAACAAGATATAAATACTAATCTTAGTGTTGACCATTATAACCTACACAGTAAAATTATAGTTATTTTACAAGTATTACAGTCTTGAACTACTCAAGCCATTAAATATATTAGCTTCTTTAAAATACACCACTTGGTATTTCAATACCTATATTTCCTTCTTCTAGCATGGAAAAGGATAGGGCGTGATGCAGAATAACTTTCTTGTGTTTTTTTTTTTTTACCGCAAAATACACGGAAACAACTCTCAATAAGTCAGCAGTAAAGTAACGTTTCATCACAAATTCATACATTAATTAATGTAGAAAACCAATTTCAGTGCCTGCATTTTAAACTGTGTTTGTGAGCTTATGTATTCATATTTAATTTTATAAAACATGCAAAAAACAAGATGTGATGCTTAATGTCCTTATATACATACACATATACATCTATAAAGCATAGGTCATATTTTTTATACAGAAGTGGAAGTGTATAGTATAAACATGTTTTTTATGATGGGTTTTCATGTTTAAATGTACACAAAAATGTGTTTTAGAAGGTTTTGGGGGCTCATGTAAGCTGTTGTCAAAGAATGTGGAAAACTAGTTGTATTGTGGATAGGTTGATAAAGCACTGAGAGACTCATATTTTTAGGGGTACTGGAGCAGTGATTGCAATGTAGCACAATTAATATTTTATAGATCAAAGTAATCTCAAAAGTGATATAATATGTATATTCACATATTGATAGTGAAAGCTTTTTGAATCTTAACAAATATTGGACATGAGTGGGATCTGGGTTATAGAAAACTTAATTTATGCTGACAATTTCATTTCTTTCATGGTGGTGAGAGTCTGATTCATTACTCCTGGGAATTACTCTTCTCTACAACTAGGAGGAGGCAAAGATTCCCAAACCTCAAGAGCTCTATAAAACCCCTCCCACCTTACAGGTAGGTTTTCGTGAATGTTTGCTCGCTGGTTTAATTGCTTTGGTATTGCAAGTTGAAATTAAACACGATCACTTGAGCAAAATCATAATCTATGGTAGAATGATTACCGCATCCTCAGAGCTGTCAACTGTTTTGCAAAGCAAAAAAGTGTCACAAAACACATAAAAAATACATTACAAAACAAAGTTAAACTCATAATAACATTATTAAAAAAAAAATTGCACACAAAAGTTATAAGGGCTCAAAGATATGAGATCTCAGGTGTAAAAAAGGCATGCAAAGGGCTTTAACATATAGATACTGTCAGGGTTTCACCCTGCTTTGTTTGCTATTTGCTGCTGGCTGCCATTTTACTTACACCTCTCACTGAATCTGATGCAGAGTGTGTAACGCTGCTCACTCATCTGGCACTCTTTTATAGCCAAACTGGTGAACATCATCAGTGTGAGACAGGTTGCAGTCCCAGGATTATGATGTCACACTTATTATTTAAAGGGCCTCTGTTCAGTATGCTTTTGCCCTTGCGTTGTCTCAGACTTGAATGTTAGTTCCTGTGTTCCAATTCCTGTGTATTACCTGGCTTGTCTGCCGTCCCTTCTGGTTCCTGATCCTTGGCTTGTTCCTGACTCTCTATTTTCCTAGTTCTTGATCCCGGCTCATCTGACTACTCGCTTTGGCTCCTGACTCGGCTTGTCTGACTACCATCTCTGGCTTTGACTCCTGGCTTGTCTTTTGGCTTGTGGACTTTTTATTATTTTTTGTTATTAATAAAAGTGTGATTATTTTTTCACTATAGCAAAAAAGCCAAATAGTGCTTCACTTGTAATCTAGCCCCAAATGAGGTACAAAAAAGTAATACAACTAAAATAAAGAAGCAGGAAATAAAAGATGTGCTCAATAAAAATCTAGTCTTGTGGACTCTCACCACCATGAAAGAAATTAATTTATCAGGTAAGCATAAATTATGTTTTCTTTCATACAGGGTGTGAAAGATTACTCATGGGAACTAATACCCAAGCTGTGGAGTCCATGAGTAATAAACACAAAGGGTGGGATTTAAAACATATATTTTCACTGAAAAACTAAATCCGCAACCAGACAAAAAAAAAAAAAAATGGCATCTTTTTCTTTCTTTATTTTTATGTTCTTAAAAATTTGTAAATCAGACTAAAAATAAATCAAACTGAGACAACTGCTTATAGGACGTTCCTACCAAAGGCTGTCTCAGATGAAGCAAAGCATCAAAATAGTAGAATTTTGTAAAAAGTATGCAAAGAAGACCAAGTGGCTGCCTTGCAAATTTGGTCAACTAAAGCCTCAATCTTGAAAGCCCAAGAAGTGGCAACTCACCTTGTAGTATGAGCAGTAATCCATTTTGGTGGAGGCTGACCTGCCTCCAAGTAAGCCTCATGAATCAAAAGTTTTAACCAGGAAGCCAAAGATACAGCAGAGACTTTCTGCCCTTTCCTAGGACCAGAAACGTTAACAAACTAGTAGTTTGTCTGAAATCCTTAGTAGCATCAATATAATATTCCAATGCTCTAACAACATCCAAATTATGCAAAGATCTTTCTGAAGCACTCTTGGGATTAAGACACAAAGAAGGGACAGAAATTTCCTGAATTATATTGTCTGAAGACACAGCCTTAGGCAATAAGTCACATTTAGTCCTTAAGACTGGCTTATCTTTATGAAAGATTAGATAAAGAGGTTCACAAGAAAGAGAAGACAATTCCAAAACTCTTCTAGAAGAAGAGACAGCCAAAAGAAATAAAACCTTCGAAGAAAGAAGCTTAATATCCACTTTATGCATAGGCTCAAAAGGAGGTGCCTCCACAATCTTTAACACCAAGTTAAGACAACAGGGAGGAGAAATTGCACTGATTGTAGGCTACATTCTTGCCTAAGTCTTAACAAAACCATGAATGTCTGAAAGATTAGCAATCTTCCTATGAAAAAAAACAAAAAACAGAAAGTGCAGAAATCTGCCCTTCAGAGAATTGGCTGATAGGCCCTTATTCAAACCATCCTATAAGAACTGCAAATCCTAGGAATTCTAAAAGAATGTCAGGAAAAGCCATAATATATACACCAAGAAATAAAAGCCTTCCAGACCTTATGATAAATATTCCTAGTCACAGTCTTACGAGCTTAGAAATTTGAGATCAGGAAGGAAAAATTGACCTTGAGACAGAAAGTCTAGATGCAGAGAAAATGGCCAAGAAAGGCCAATGGAAATCTAATCCAGATCTGCATACTAAATCCTGTGAGGCCAAGCTAGGGCAATCAGGATTACAGATGACTGCTCTAGTCTTGGAAATCACTCTGGGAAGACATAAAGCAAGATAAAATGACCAATGAGTTACTAGAGCATCCAAAACTTTGTCTAATGGTTCCCTGGACCTCACAAAGTACAAGGGAAGTTTGGTGTGTTCAAATAAGAAGCCATCAGATCAGATCTATCTCTGTGAGACCCCAAAGATGCACAATCTGATTGAACACATCCTGGTGAAGAGACTATTCCCCTGGATGCAGAGACTAATGACTGAAAAAATCTGCTTCCCAGTTGTTCACTCCTGGAATATGAAGAGCAGAGACTTGACAGGAATTGACTTCTTCCCATGAGAGCATCTGAGACACTTCCCTCATGGCTAGGAAAATGTGGGTTCCCCCTGACGATTGATATAATCCACTGCTGTGATATTGTCCGATTAAAAGCGGACATGATATTCCCTTTTACACAGAGGCCAAATGTGAAGAGCCCTAAAAATAGCACAGAGTTCTAGAATATTTAGTGGCAATGTCGCTTACCAAGAAGCAAAACCAATTGTGCTCTCAGAGACCTCAAAGAGCTCCCCAACCTTAAAGAATTGCATCTGCAGTGACCACAGTCCAGGTAGGACAAGCAAAAGAAGCCCCCTGAATAATGAACTGCTGATCCAGCCACCAAGTGAGAGACTGACGTTTACTGTGATCCAGAAAAATCTTTTGAGATAGCTGAGCACCACTGATGAAGCATAACAAGCTGATGTGAAATGAGCAAATTGAATTTCATCTTAAGCTGCAAACATGAGACTCAGAACTTCCATACAATGAGCAACAGAGGGAAAAGAGAGGGACTAAAGGTTCAAACAGATTTACACCAATCTTAGCCTTCTCTGATCTGTTGGAGAAAGATTTATGGAGACTGAATCTGGCAATGTTCCTGTGAATTGGAACATGAAAGTAAGCATTCTTTTAATCTATTGTGGATATAAACTGACCTTAATGAACAAAAAGGCAAAATAGTCTGAATAGTTTCCATTTTGAAAGTAGGGGTTCTGACAAACTTGTTCAGAGCTTTCAGATCTGAAAGTGCCTTCATTTTTGGAACAATGAAGAAATTTAAATAAAATCCCATCCCCCGTTCCTGTAAAGGAACTAAAACAATCACTACCTTAGTTTCCAGATCTGAAAATGACTGAAAAAGGTATTCCTTGAAACAATGGACAGAAAAAAACTTCCCCTGTGAAGTCTTGTTCTGAATCCTAGTCAATAACCCTTTGAAACATTCTTTAGAACCCAGGGATCTAAAACAGACTGAAACCAAGCTTCCTGAAAAAGTCATGACCGCACCTTCATTCAGACTTGGAAATAGGGGTGGACCAACAGACACTCATCTACCAGTAAACAACCAGTAGAAAGCCTAACCAGTACTGAAACATATTAGCAGAGGTTATGGAATAGGAGTATATTGTAGATCAATAAGAGGCAAAGACCAATTATAGAAGGTCTGTGATAAATTTCCCATGAGGTGAAGAAAGAACCATACCCCATATACATACTTCTAACAAGCACTGTACTCTGAGGGCAAACAGGACTCAACATGTTACATAACCTGAAAATCCCTTTCTTTGAAGAATCAAATGCACATCTTCATTCTTCGACCACCTTCACAGGCGTAATGGATAATTGACTCTCACCACCTGTGTGAAAGAAATCAAGGTTGCTAGCTACTTGTTATATTTGCAAAAAGAGTGTATTTGTTGTTTTTTTTTTGTTTGTTTGTTTGTTTTTGTCGGGGGGGCCGGGTGGAGGGGGGTTGTATATAAAAATAGTTATATAATGGTGTACTTCTATTGTAAAGTTATTATGTTCCTCTACCAAAACACTAGATTTTGGAGAATTAGCATGATTAGTCTAATCATATAAAAGTGGTTTGCGCTATTTGTGCCTACCACCACTGCTACAAGCCTGTATTCTACAGCATAAGAAAACTACAAGAAAAAAAAACAATCATAAAAAGTCCTTGGAATTAATTACTTGTTTTAGTGTTTATTAAGCACCATTCTCATGACCTGAAGCTTCAAATGCACAAATGCAGATCAGGACAAAAAAAAAACTTTGTGAAAGGTAAAATATCTTTATAACAAATATAAATCAGAATATTAACTGGTAAAACGTATTATCTTTCCAATTGTTTCACTGCTTGCAACTATGTTCGCCTCAGGTGATAATTGTATTTTGCTAGGATTTACTTTTAAATTATCTTCCCAGATGGCAACTCTACAGTTATACCAATAAAATAACATTAATTGAACCCTTCAATCAGTCACACTTATTTGTAATATTTCTTTTTTTAAATGTACACTATATACAACAATATACATGGTTGGAAAAAATATAATTTACAACGGAGTGTGTTGACGTTCCAATCCATCAGAAATTCTGAGCAAATTACACAGTAAATCTTTTCAAATTAATTTCGAATTGAAATTTACTAACCAGGCAATTTTGTAAAGCATTTATGGTAAATAAACAAAAAATATCCTTCAGCACTATTATATTTCCCTCATGCCTCAAACATGCACATCTAACCTCAAAAAATCTTCTCTCAATACATCATACCCATCCAACTACAGCCCTATTTCCTTACTCCCCCTTACTTTGTAACTTCTGGAAAGTCTTGTAAATACAAGTTTATCACATTTTCTCACATTAAACTCCCTACTTGATCCATTGCAATCTGGATTTTGCCCTAACACTCTACAGAAAAAGCAATTATTAAGGTTACTAACAATCTAATTTATGCAAAATTAAATGTCCATTTCTCTCTGTTAATCCTACTCGATATGCCTGCAGCCTTTGACACTGTTTACCACCCTGTCTTGCTCCAAACCCTCCAATCCCTTGGCATCTGTGACACAGCCCTCTTGTGGTTCTCATTTTACCAGTCTAACCAGAAATTTAGTGTAGCCTTCTCTGGCACATCCTCTGACCCTTTACCACTTTCTGTTGGGGTACCACAAGGCTCTGTCCTTGGTCCCCTTCTCTCCTCATTTTATACATCATCCTTAGGCTTCTTAAAAAAGTACCATGGTTTCAATATAGCATTTTGCCCTTTCTTGCTAACTCCTGTCACTAACTGTCTTTCGAATATTTCATCCTGGATGTCCACTCACTACCTTAAAGGGACAGTCTAATCACAATTAAACTTTCATGATTCAGATAGAGCATAACATTTTAAACAACTTTCCAGTTAACTTTTGTCTTCATATTTGTTTTCTTGGTGTGTTTTTTAAGCTAAACCTAGGTAGGCTCATATGTTAATTGCATTTTGACAGTTTTTTACAGCACTAGACTGCATTAGTTCATGTGCGCCATATGGGTAGCATTGTGCTCACTCCCCGTGGAGATATTTATGAGACAGCACTAATTGGCTAAAATGCAAGTATATCAAAAGAAATAAAATAAAAGGGCAGTCTGCAAAGGCTTTGATACAAAGTAATCACAGAGGTAAAAAGTATATTAATATAACTGTGTTAGATATGCAAAACTGGGAATTAGGTAATACAGGGATTATCTATATTTTTAAACAATAAAAATTCTGAAGTAGAGTGGCCCTTTAAGCTAAATCTCTCCAAAACCGAGCTCCTTATTTTCCCCTTCCAAAATCTCTATCCCCAAAAATGTTCTTTAACTGTTGATAACAACATCATTACCCCAACTCCACATGCACAATGTCTTGGGGTCACACTTGAATCTATCTTTCACTTCCCACATCCAATCTTTGGCCAACTCCTGTTGTTTCCACCTTAAAAAATCTCCAAAAATTTGCCACATCCTCAAACAAGACACAACTAAGACTTTAAACCACTCCCTTATTATCTACTGCCTTGACTATTACAACTCCATCTTCTTCAGTCTACCTAGCTACCGTCTATCACCCTTACAATCCATAAAAAATGCCTCTGCTAGGCGGATCTCCCTTACATGTTGCTCCTCATCTTCTGCACCTTCCTGCCAATCCCTTTAATAGCTTCCTCTAACCTCCAGAATAAAACACAAATCCTGACATTCAAGGCTCTCAGTATATCTCAACCTTGTCTCCAGATACTATCCCTCCCGTCCCCTTTGCTCTGCTCATGACCTACTTCTCTCCTCCTCTCTTGTTACCTCTTCACATTCTACAAGACTTCTCCAGAATAATCCATATTTTGTGAAACTTTCTGCCTTGATCCACAAGATTCTCCCCTAGTTTGCAAAAGAGTCTACTGTTCAGGGATGCATATATTATACACAAATATTTTCTTACCTTAGTTCCTTTCCTCCTTTTATCACCCCCTGTAATACCCCTTGGCATGTAAACCAACAAGCCCAGCTGTTGTGTAGCTCACCTTCAGAGCTGATTTACAACAGTGCAACTCTTGGCAGGGCCTTCTATCCATTTGTCTACCATAATTGTTACCTTGCATAATAAACCTATGTTTATAGTGCTGAAGAATCTGTTGGCACTCTATTAATGATTGATAGTAAAAACCTTACATGTTTTCATTTGTTAGGGCATGTGATTTTAAGACTGTCTCTAGTCTACATGTATGAAGCAGCGTAAGCTGCAATTTTGCACATGCGAAGAGAACTTGCCTGAGGAAACAGAGTGGTGAGCTCTGAGAAACGCGTAGCGTGTTTTACTGATTGTTTTTATGTTCATTTATTTATTTTTATAAAACTTATTTTTGATATACTTCTGGAGTCTCCTATCTTTTATTTGCTACATTGATCCATTGCTTGCCAGAGTGTTATGTGCGCTGGGCCACCATAATATACCCAGCTTGCCTCATTAGCACTATAGTGTGCTCCATAATATGTGAGTATCT
This sequence comes from Bombina bombina, assembly GCF_027579735.1. Lineage (NCBI taxonomy): Eukaryota > Metazoa > Chordata > Amphibia > Anura > Bombinatoridae > Bombina > Bombina bombina. Next base: position 281,471,459 of record NC_069502.1, read on the forward strand.
CTCTAAAGGGATCATTTGGGTTTACAACTGTATCAACTGATTTGCACTAGGAGTCGCCCTCTGTATATTTTTCCAGTTTTCCATAATTGTTACCTTGCATAATAAACCTATGTTTATAGTGCTGAAGAATCTGTTGGCACTCTATTAATGATTGATAGTAAAAACCTTACATGTTTTCATTTGTTAGGGCATGTGATTTTAAGACTGTCTCTAGTCTACATGTATGAAGCAGCGTAAGCTGCAATTTTGCACATGCGAGCCTGCTTCCCACAATGTAAGAAGCACCAGTCATTAGACTTGTGATTCTTACACTCTTAGCCACCTCTGAGGTGTGTTAGAGAAATCACACCAAACTCGCCTGCTCGGGTTTATTTAACACACCCTTTTTTGCTCAATCAGTAACGCAAGATAAGGGGCGGGCATTACACAGTCATGTAATAATACAAACGGACTAAGAAGGTTTTTCACAAAGGGGTTAAAAACATTGTTAAAGTATTGCTTAGGACCCAAGGAGAAGCTAATGATGATTCTATCAGAAGCTCTACTTGCACAGCAGGGTTGTGCAACAAATTAGAGCATGTAATTTGCAATGTTAGTGTAGTTAAAGGGACAGTCAAGTCCAAAAAAAACTTTCATTTTTCAAATAGGGCATGTCATTTTAAACAACTTTCCAGTTTACTTTTATCACCAATTTTGCTTTGTTCTCTTGGTATTCTAGTTGAAAGCTAAACCTAGGAAGGTGCATATGATAATTTCTAAGCCTTTGAAGACTGCCTCTATTTTATTTACTTTTCACAGCAGGGGAGAGCAAGCTCATGTAGGCCATATAGATAGCATTGTGATCACGCCCGTGGCTAGTGGCAGACACTGCACTAATTGGCTAAAATGCAAGTCAATAGATAATAACTAAATGTCATGTGATTAGGGGCGGTCAGAAGATGCTTAGATACAAGTTAGTCACAGAAGTAAAAAGTGTATTAATATAACAATGTTGGTTTAAAAAAAAACTGGGGAATGGGTAATAAAGGGATTATCTATCTTTTTAAACAACAAAAATTCTGGTGTTGACTGTCCCTTTAATGGGCAGGGCCGGACTGAGACCAAAAAAAGGCCCAGGCATTTTAGGGTAAAGAGCCCCTACTACCGCTCACCATTTTTTATTTAAAAGATCACTCAATGCAGTAGAATTACATAATCAACAAGTACAAAATAAATAGACAATGCAATAGCACTTACTCTGAATTTTAAATAAGCAGTAGATTTTTTTTGACAAATTTATTTTTTCTCCCATTTTCTGGCCCATTTTATGTGATTAGGTTTTCATGAGAATACTAATCAAATACCCCCCAGAAAGTGACTCATAATTTATCAGGTACAGCGTATACAACAGTGTAAAATAAGGTGAGCTCCCTAATATATAATTGAACTTAGTACAACACATTGGACCAAACTTTCATGGAATATGTGATACTTTTGCAAGCTCATTAGTTATTGCTTAAAATAGTAACTATAGGGTTCTGTGACACTGCTCATTAGGTATGTGAGAGAGGTGAGCTCTGTACGTGCCTTGCTTCCCTAGTGGCTATGTTGGTATGACTGAACAATTTCCCAGAATGGGAAAATCTGATAGTGTTCCCTGTTACAGATTCTCAAGTAGAGTAAATTACATGTTTTTTTAAATAACATTGTGTATCACCTTTGTTATGGATAACTCCAGTTTAGGAATTTTAAGCTTCTATGAAATCAGTTTGTTTTTCATAATGAAGATAAAAGCAATAAAAACTATCGCAAAGGTTTATTTTCAAGCATGCCTTCAAACCATATAATAGTCTTTAGGTAAGCCTACATAATAGGTATAAGGAAGCCACATTTGTAATATTCTTACATATGTCTGCTTTATGTGTTTTTGTTTACTAGCACATCAACTGTGAAGACTAACATCATATGCAGGTCATATTTGTTACAGACTTGTATTGAGTTTGCCTTGAAAACATGTTGTTTACATCTCATAAATTGCAAGGCTGTGCATTCCCATTGTTGCAAGGGATTTATCCTTGATGTTTGCCCTAGATTCCCTGCTACCTGCCATACAGTAGATATAGCATCACCCAGTTTGTAATATGTATACTGATGGTAGACTCAGAATCTATAAAATTGGTTGTAGCTAGCCTAATAATCATTATTTTGTTGAATTAGGCTAGCTACAAGTTTTATAGATTCTGCCATCAGTAATCAGTATCAGTATAACGTATACGGTTAAAGGGCCATTAAAGTCAAAATAAACTTTTAAGATTCAGCTAGAGCATGCCGTTTAAAGACACTTTACCTCCATTATAAAATTTTGCACGTCTTTTTATATTCACACATTCTGGGGAACAAGATGCTACTGAGCATGTGCACAAGCTCACAAGGTATACATATACTAGTTTATGATTGGCTCAAAATGGGCCAGAAAATGGGAGAAAAAATAAATCTGTCTGCTTATTTAAAATTCAGAGTAAGGGGTATTGCATTGTCTATTTATTTTGTACTTGTTACTTATGTAATTGTACTGCATTTAGTGATCTTTTAAATAAGAAATGGTGAGTGGAAGGGGGGGGGAGTGGGTCTCTTTACCCTAAAATGCCCGAGCCTTTTTTTGGTCCCAGTCCGGCCCTGATTCACAGGATGTCATTTACATTTATAAAAGAAAAATACGTAATTTTAAGATGATAAGTTATGGGAAGTGACGCTGCCTGTGTTACCCAGCACTTGTTCAGAACTTGCCTTACAAAATTAACTTTCCAACTGAACATTGCACTCTTGCAAAATCACATTGTCTTAATGGTCCATTTTACCTGCTGGAGTGACTCAGTCTGGGCCTGGAGTGAATTCACACACACAGTAGCATGTGGGTAACTAAGTACAGCGCGGGTCTTCTCGCTGACGTGACGTCAGATGCAGTATCACGTGATGTCCGTCAGTCTCACTGCACAGATCAGAAAGCAAGCTGTACCCCCACTGCCAGCTGCTAGGGCTCTAGAGTCCAGCTCCAGCTCAGTAGCACTAGCAGTCTAGCAGAGTCGCAAGCAGAAGAAGGGGTGCCGCCGTTGGTGGGGGGTAGAGTGTCACTGTTGGCTGTGTGGGTGGGGGCAGAGCTAAGGTAACTAGCAGACCAACAGCCGCAACATCAAGTCACAATGAATAAAATAAGAGTCGCAGTAAAAGGAAGCACTCGGTCTGAGGTAATGGTGGGCAGGGCTAAGGTTACCGGCAGCCCATCTATGGTCAGTCCGGGCCTGGTGAAGGGAAATAGGGGATATGTTACAAACCTTGAAATATACTATGAAATATATACTATGGAATTCTATAAAGCTGATTATAAATACTTTTTTTTTAAAAAAGAACTCTAATATAAGAAGGGTTAATTAGTTGAAGATGGAGCTTACATTCAGCAGTAATTTGCAGAACACTACTTTATAGAATATACTTCAGAAAGACATAATAAAGACAAATATTGTACAGGAATTCAATAATGTCCTACAGATACGTAAGGCTATTTTGAACATAAATTAAACTTACACTACTGAGGGAAATATGGGTAGTCTTGATTGGTCCTTATCTGCAATCAATGTCAATGGGTTTCATTTATTAAGCTGTGGATCCAGCTTGGGATCATAAGACCACAGATGCTGCGGACTTACTATAAATCATTGCAGACCGTTTCTTTAGAGATGATTGGCAAGCTCTGCTCTTGCACAATTTTTAGGTCAAGAGTAGGGGGTGGGGCTTCACACACAAGGAATTGTGCAATGTTAAATGCTAGCAAACAACAGCTGCAGCTTTTCAATCCCTGAACCAAAGTAGACTGGTTATTTAGCTGGGAACTATGTCCGCACACAGTATGATTAATGGCGCCCAATGAATTTTTAAAGTAATGAACATAATTTCACAGTGCTTGTAGTGAACATAGAACTATAAAACTAGTGGCTAATGAACTTATCAGGTAATAGTTATTAAATTGTCCTAAATTGTATATATTTCTACACATGTAAAATAACACATGAAAAAACATTTTATTAGTTGTGATAGCTGTCTATAAACATTACATTTCATCTCACACTATTTTAATATAGATAGTGATGTCACCTCAATATGAGTTTTAAATATGAGAACCCGTAAAAGTTATTTTCTAAGCAAACAAAGATGTTAGCAATTTTGTACCAATACTTAGGGGAATTGTTTGAGCACAGCCATAGAATAATATAAAGGCTATTTATATGGTAATGAGTTTTTACCTTTAACCCTATGTGGATTTAGAGTGACAATAAACAGCCAAATTGGTAGCGACTACCTGTACTACGAAAATTGAGAGAAAATAGAATTATATATTTTACGGCATATACGCTATCAGTTTAACCCATTCAGTACTTAAAATTAATTAATCTATTCTGTTTTGTTCATATGTAAACACTTCAAAGCAAGTGTACTAAAAACCCTTTTTGAGAGTTGGCAGATTTTAATATGTGAGCTTGCAAGCCTAAGGGGGTAGGGAAGATTTCTCATTTTTATGACTCTTTCTTTTCATTTTTCTTTCCTATTATTTTTCCGGCCGTTGTATTGTTGTAAAACACTGCACCAAGTGATTGCAAAATTTAATTCAATTGACATAAATGCATGCTCATATTATTTATTTTTTAGAAAAAGCAATCTGCACTTAGGACTAGATTAAGAGTGGAGTGTTATTTATTGCTCCTGCTTGCACGTTAACTCCACTAGAGTTGCACGCATCAGGTGGCACGCATATTACAAGTTGAACGTAAAAAAATATTTTGCTTGCATGGTAACCTAACACGCACAAAAAGCTAAAGTTAGAATATCGCAACCGCATTAACGTATTTCCCCATAGACTTCAATGGAGTGCAAAAAGTGGAAAAACAACTTAACAGCCAACAAGTCTCGCAAACCCGATCGTGTCTAATCAAGTGAGCTAACTGGACAGAAAATATTATGCATCTAATGCTTTTTTGGTAAAATATAGCTATATATATATATATATATATATATATATATATATATATACAGTATATATATATATATATATATATATATATATATATATATAATAGGTATAGATATATACAGGTATATGTATTAATATATCTATTTATAAATACAGTACATAGAACGTATTCCACTATGTGAAACATATTGGAATATGAAATATTTACAATACAGGCACAGTTAAAAACTTTCGGCTAGATTACGAATCTTGTGTTATGAGTAAAAAAGCAGCGTTAAGGCACATAAGGCTGCTTTTTTACTACCGCTGGTATTACGAGTCTTGCAGATTTAGGGGCATCGCACACTTTTTTGGCCTTACCGCAAATCAACATATAGTCTATTTTCAATGGGACTTCCATTGCGCCGGTATTACAAGCTTGTCCTGGGAGGCCAAAAAGTGAGCGGTACACCCTATACCGTCAAGATTCTTAACGCATTCTAAAGTCAGTAGTTATGAGTTTTACACTACAACGCTGTAGCATAAAACTCATAACTAAAGTGCTAAAAAGTACACTAACACCCATAAACTACCTATTAACCCCTAAACCGAGGCCCTCCTGCATCGCAAACACTATTAACCCCTAATCTGCCGCTCTGGACATCAACGCCACTATAATAAACATATTAACCACTAAACCGCTGCACTCCCACATCGCAAACACTAGTTAAATATTATTAACCCCTAATCTCCCACCCCTAACATCGCCGCCAGCTACCTTAATTTATTAACCACGAACCTGCCGCCCCCAACGTCGCCGCCACTATACTAAATTTATTAACCCCTTAACCAAAGTCTAACCCTATCACCCCCTAACCCTAACTTAAATATTATTAAAATAAATCTAAATAAAACTTATTATTATTAACTAAATAATTCCAATTTAAAACTAAATACTTACCTGTAAAATAAACCCTAAGCTAGCTACAATATAACTAATAGTTGCATTGTATCTAGCTTAGGGTTTATTTTTATTTTACAGGCAAGTTTGTATTTATTTTAACTAGGTAGATTAGTTACTAAATAGTTATTAACTATTTAATAACTACCTAGCTAAAATAAATACAAATTGACCTGTAAAATAAAACCTAACCTGTCTTACACTAAAACCTAACCTAACCCTACAATTAAATTCCCTAAATTAAATACAATTAACTAAATTCAATACAATTAGCTAAATTACAAAAAAAAACACTAAATTACAGAAAATTAAAAAATTACAAGATCTTTAAACTAATTACACCTAATCTAATAGCCCTATCAAAATAAAAAAGCCCCCCAAAAATAAAAAACCCTAGCCTAAACTAAACTACCAATAGCCCTTAAAAGGGCCTTTTGTGGGGCATTGCCCCAAAGAAATCAGCTCTTTTACCTGTCAATAAAAATACAAACAACCACTCCAACAGTAAAACCCACCACCCACACAACCAACCCCCCAAATAAAAGCCTAACTAAAAAAAAACTAATCTCCCCATTGCCCTGAAAAGGGCATTTGGATGGGCATTGCCATTAAAGGGGCATTTAGCTCTATTGCAGCCCAAACCCCTAATCTAAAAATAAAACCCATCCAATACACCCTTAAAAAATCCTAACACTAACCCCCGAAGATCCACTTACAGTTTTGAAGACCGGACATCCATCCTCAACGAAGTCAGGAGAAGTCTTCATCCAAGCCAGCAGAAGTGGTCCTCCAGACGGCAAGAAGTGAGCGTAGAGCAAAATTGTGCTCCATACCGCACTCCAATACCAGTGCTGCTTAAGTCAGCGGTGAGCTGGTTGTACGTGCTCGTGCATGATTTCCCCATAGACATCAATGGGGAGAGCCAGCTGAAAAAAAGTCTAACACCTGCAAAAAAGCAGCGTAAAGCTCCGTAACGCAGCCCCATTGATTCCTATGGGGAAACACATTTTATGTTTACACCTAACACCCTAACATGAACCCCGTGTCTAAACACCCCTAATCTTACACTTATTAACCCATAATCTGCTGCCCCCGACATCAGCGACACCTACATTATACTTATTAACCCCTAATCTGCCGCTCCGGACATCGCCGCCACTATAATAAGCATATTAACCCCAAAACCGCCGCACTCCTGCATCATAAACACTAGTTAAATATTATTAACCCCTAATCTGTTGCTCCTAACATTCCCGCCATCTACCTACTTTTATTTACCCCTAATCTGCCTCACCCAACGTCGCCGCCACTATACTAAAGTTATTAACCTCTAACCCCCCTAACTTAAATATAATTAAAATAAATCAAGTTGGGTGAGGCAGATTAGGGGTAAATAAAAGTAGGTAGATGGCGGGAATGTTAGGAGCGACAGATTAGGGGTTAATAATATTTAACTAGTGTTTATGATGCAGGAGTGCGGCGGTTTAGGGGTTAATATGCTTATTATAATGGCGGCGATGTCCGGACCGGCAGATTAGGGGTTAATAAGTATAATGTAGGTGTCGGTGATGTCGGGGGCAGCAGATTATGGGTTAATAAGTGTAAGATTAGGGGTGTTTAGACACGGGGTTCATGTTAGGGTGTTAGGTGTAAACATAAAATGTGTTTCCCCATAGGAATCAATGGGGCTGCGTTACGGAGCTTTACGCTGCTTTTTTGCAGGTGTTAGACTTTTTTTCAGCTGGCTCTCCCCATTGATGTCTATGGGGAAATCATGCACGAGCACGTACAACCAGCTCACCGCTGACTTAAGCAGCACTGGTATTGGAGTGCGGTATGGAGCACAATTTTGCTCTACACTCACTTCTTGCCTTTTAACGCCGGGTTTGTAAAAAACTTGTAATACCAGCGCTGTATGAAAGTAAGCGGTGATAATAACGTGCAAGTTAGCCCCGCACCCCTCATAACACAAAACTCGTAATCTAGCCGTTTATTAATAATGAATATGGGATGAATAGGATTTAAAAAAATGTCAGCTACTTGACTGCAAAGGGCCCCAATGCACTTACATTTAATTTTTTTTGCATGCGTGTGCATGTATTTCCCCATAGAAATCAATGGAGAAAAAAAAGTGAAAAAACACCACAAGATTGCGCAAACACTATTGTATCTTTAAATTCCCCATAGAAGTCAATGGAGAAAAATAATTGTTGAAAATAAAACTAAAACCCATCGCACAAACAACATAGCATATTTGCATTAGCAAAAGTGAAATATTTACATAACATTTTATTAAATAAGAATATTGCATAAATAAGTTTTATCATCTTTTCATCTACTTTAATGGGGCCAAATTCTGAAGCTCCTTCAGGCTCGCCAGAAACAGAAGTTATGAAGCAGCGGTCGGAAGACCGCTGCTCCATAACTTGTCTGCCTGCTCTGAGGCAGCGGACAGAAATCAACCCAATCGAATACGATTGGGTTGATTGACACCCCCTGCTAGCGTTGAATCTACAGGGGGCAGCATTGCACCAGCAGTTCACAAGAACTGCTGGTGCAATGATAAATGCTGACAGTGTATGCTGTCGGCATTTATCGGTGTGCAGCGGACATGATACGCTACTTCGTATCATGTCTGCTCGCACTATAATAAATCTACCCCAATGTCTTTATGTGTGTACATATATATATATATATTAATGTTTTTATATGTGTATATATGACTGTAAATACATACTGTACGTATATACACATAAATACATTAATATATATGTACACAGATAGACATATATATATATATACATACACATACATACACACACATATATATGTATATATATATATATATATATATATATATATATATCTTTAGCAATGTATATGTATGTATCTCAATGTTAAAGCCATTATTTGGCTGTCTTTTTTCCCTAATACCCAAGATCTCCTATCTTTGAGCTCTTATAACTTATTTGTGCTATATATTTTTTTTTAAATAATTTTAATTGAACAGTGTTAATATGAGTGTAAGTGTGCTTTGTAATGTATTTTTGAAGTGTTTTGTGCAGATTTTTTGTTTCGGAAAACAGTTAACCACAGCTCTGAGATCGAGGTAAGGATTGAATTATAAATGGCGATTGTGCTTTATCATATGCAGAATTAGAGTTTTCTGTCATTTTAAGAGTTCTAAAGCTTTCCGATGATTTAAATGATCCTCTAGCACTGCAAGATCCCTAGCGAAACAGGGAGATTTTGCTATACTTCTCCAAGGGGGCGTTAACTGCATTTCCTTGCATTATGAAATGGAAAGACAAGCCTTTTGCAATATAGCACTGCATGACATGGCAGTTCTGCTGCATTAACACTTTGTGCTTTGTATTTTATATTATTTTATACTTCAGTTTTATTACATTTACACTGTGTACTTTCTATTTTGTATTTTATTTTATTTACAGCAGTGATTTTAGAAATTCTGAGTATGCTTTCACAGTTTTTGTGCAACTTAACAAATTAGTATCATACTTTGTATAATTATGTGTATCTTTACAAATTACATTGCAATTTGTATTTCTTATATTTAAAATGGCTTCAGTTTCCCAGAGTGCTTCATTACTTTCTATGGGCTCAATAAGCAAACATACTCTTGTCTGGAGAGAAATTTTAGTTCAGAATTCACATGGGCAGAACTTACTGAATTATTTAAGTAAAAGGGTGGATCCTGGAAGTCCCAGAGAGATGCCTTCCATAGAAAGTAATGAAGCTCTCTGGGAAACAGAACATCTGGGGTTGATATAAAGGCTCAATTTGCATCAATTACAAAGGAAACTGAAATGTTTTCACTACAATTACTTTACTTTATTTTGCCTATAGTTTAGTATGTATTACTTTTCTGTTAGTTAAATAAAGGTATTCTTATTTTTTAGCAAATGTCACCTGTGTACAGCTGGCAAGATAATTCAGTGAGACCAGCTTGTTTAAAATGCTTACACTATTTCACAAGACTTGTAAGACAACTTCAGACATACCCTGGTAACTCCCCTGTTCAGCCCAGGGAACTCCCCTGTCCCTTTAACTTTCTAAAGCTGTGTTTTATTTTTCAATAGAGAAAATACAAAGTGCAATGTAAGTTGTAAAAGATACCCAGAAATAAACAAATTATGATCCTTATTTGTTAAGTAACAGAACATTTCAAAAGATAATCAGAATTTGTAAAATCACTACTGGATCTAAATCTAAGTGTAGTACAATATAAAACATAAGCGCAAAGCTTAAATGTAACAATACTGAAAGGATCCAATCTGAAGCCTAAAGTAATATAAAATACAATGCACAAAGTGTAAGTATAACAAAACTCTCATATAATTCAGTGCTATTCTGCACTATGATTGTCTCTCTTTCAGATACAGACATAAAAGAGATCTCACAGTTCTGGAGATTACTGCCATTTTCTTTGAGTATTCAGTGAGTTCAGCCCCTGTGAAGTCTGCACTACAAGTTCTCCCTAAGGGCCTGATATTCAAAACATCACCGCTCAGGAGAGATATTCTAAGTCCCGTCGGTACCGCAAGGCCCATAAAAAAAATTTGAAACACAAATTTTAGCTTGAGAAATGTACTGTCCTTTATGTGAAAGAGAAACTCCTATATTATAATACAGGGTCTAAAAAAATCCAAAAGATTTTGTGTGATTTCTCTCCATGCCGGTAAGCTTTTGAATATCAAGCACTAAACAAGAGAATCTTTGATCACCAGGCCTTAAGTACCTGATGATCCAAACTTTAACGGATCAGATGTGGTTTTTCTCACTAAATTGTTGATGAACAATTTGTTACGATTTTTGATGCACATTAACAATTCAATTTTTTTTATTGCATGTTTTTGCGTGAATGAGTCAATTTGTTTTGTATGATTTTTAAAATTATGATTTTCATTGTCTACTTTTGTAATGTATGCATATTCTTCCAAAAGAAAATGCAGTATACGCTCCTAATCGAGAAATTGTGGCCGATTTATTATTGTGCGGACGGACATGATCCAATATTGCGGATCATGTCTGCTGCACATCGATAAATGCTGACAGCATGCGCTGTCTGCATTTATAATTGCACCAGCAGTTCTTGTGAAATGCTGGTGCAATACCGCCCCCTGCAGATTCGCTAGCAGGGGGTGTCAATCACCCCAATCGTATTGGATCGTGTTGATTTCCTGCAATGTCATAATCATAAATCGATCATCATAAATTTGCCCCATTGTATTTTTAGATTATTGATATTAAATGGCCTTGTAATTAAACACTTTTTTTGCAGTCTTCCTATAGATATCAGCATAGTCTTAATGTTATTAGAACAGATTAACACCCTGTCTGCTGTGATTGTTTTCAAATGGACAAAACCCATGTGCCAATTTGCTTATTTTGAGCAGCCAATCCAGACTTGTGTCTAGAAAAGACAAGGCCTGACAACGTCATTGTTCTAACAAAATCCATATTTTTTTGGCTTCAGTAGGAATCTTAAAATAACAAGCTGCAAACTAGGGATATACACATGAAATGGTATGTGGACACCTGACCATCGCATCCTTATGAGTTTGTTGGACACCCCATTCCAAAAACATGGGCATTATATGGAGTTGTCGCCCCCCCCCCCCCCCTTGCTCCATTGCGGCTATGACAGACACAAATCTTCTTGGAAGGCTTTCCACAAGATTTTGCAGTGTATCTGTGAGAATTTGTGCCTATTCAGCCAAAAGAGCATTTATGAGGTCAGGAACTGATGTTGGATGAGAAGGTCTGGCGTTCCAATTCATCACAAAGTTGTTAAATGGGGTTGAGGCCAAGGTTCTGAGCATTCAAACACAATGTATACCCCTTGTGATCAGTCACCCAGACTAAACACTTTGTGTTTCTAAGTTATGCTAAGACCATGGTCAAGACAATGCTTACTTCAAAAACTACATGTGTAGATAAACAAAAAAACATCCTACTTACACTGAATTATATGGGGCTCCAGCAGTCATTTACGCATCCTAATGCTATGATTATTCATCTCCTCATGAGCCTCTAATTGTCCTGTGTATGTCACTCATACAGCATTCACCGCTGTTGCTTCAGGGAAGCATCATGCTCTATTGCTGTAAGCCTAACCGGTTGATTTTCGTCTCTTGAAAAGTTCCCAATGACTATTAGTGAGGTAGGACAGCACAATCTTATTGCCTGTCAATAACTATTATCAACTGTAATCCACTCACTAATAAGAGCCATAGCACTCACCTCAAAAAAATCTCCATTGCAAAAAGGTTGATAAAAGAAACACTTCTTAAAATAAGAATACAAACTCTTAAAAACAGACATGCAGACATGATTCTTAGTCAGTGTGCCAAGATAATCTTCTGGAGTTATCAGTTTGCTTACATTACCAAAACAATGCTCTGAACAGCTATTCCCATTTGCTAGCTCTGAAACAGTTCAGCTGGAGACCCGTATCTCTTAATATATAAGAGTTTGAAGGCAAATACATTGTAAAAGTTACTGAGCAATGTTGGCTTATTTAAACCAAAACTACAAATGCTGACTACTCATAAAGTTTCCCTGCTGGGCAAGGACTAATATCCCACGAGTGATGGATTGTGTACTCTAACCATCTTAAATCCTTGTTAAAACTGGCATCTAGGCTGCTGTGTGGTCTGATGTGTGTGGTCTGATGAGTACACTTTTCCCTCAAGTATTCAACCAATCACTGTTCTGTTAAATTTGGGGATATGTTAAGACAAGCAGTTCCTCTGTAAAGAGACAGAAAATGCTTAAAAATGTTATCATGCATATTGAAGGGCACTATTTAAACAAGTAATGATAAGTTCAAGCTTTGTATTTTGATTCTGTAAATAAAAAGAAATGCAAATGACCCTTAAGGCCTGTTTGCTCACTGGCTGATAAGCAGATACTCAGTATTTTATAAGTTGACAATTTATACATTTACAAAATAAATAACACACAATTACGTTTTACAAGTTGTTAGATTAAATGTTTAAAGGGACATAATACTCATATGCTAAATCACTTGAAACTGATGCAGTATAACTGTAAAAAGCTGACAGGAAAATATCACCTGAGCATCTCTATGTAAAAAAGGAAGATATTTTACCTCACAACTTCCTCAGCTCACCAGAGTAAGTTCTATGTAAAAAGTTATACTCAGCTGCTGCCCAGCTGCAGGTAAAAAAAACTTAAACTGAATAGGGAAATAAGATGAGTGTGCACGAAAGCTTACTCCCTTAGCTGTCCCGGGACAGACATACTGATTTTCTGCTTAAAAGTCCTTTACAATGGGATGTGGCTACTGAGGAATTTTTTAGGTAAAATATTTTTTGTTTTTACATAGAGATGTTCAGGTAATATTTTCTAGTCAGCTTTTTACAGCTATGCTGCATCACTTTCAAGTGTTTCAACATTTGGGTATCAAGGCCCTTTAACCAAAGAATTTTTGATGCTCATGATAATTATATAGCACATTCTGTACTTTTAATGGGAAGCTTTAGCAAGTAGTGCACTCACTTGAGCTTGTATAACAGTTCATCATATTATACCAAAATACTGCTTTATTGCTTTCTATTGTTCATTCATAAACATGAAAGTGGTATAGCTAATAATCTAACCCACAGCTTCACTACTTTAGCAGAATTGTAGCACTCCACCATTATCAGACATGTATTTTAATGCGGTCCAGTATAAAAATCTAATATATAAGGCAAATTACGCACCTGCTGAATCCAACATGCATACTGTAAGGTGCACTAGATCACCACACACATGATGCTGACATAATGTCAACCAGTGCAAAGGAGAGTATATATGCAAGTTGTGTGGATTACAATCCAGAGATATTTATGCTCGATATCACTTGCATTTTTTACTTGATTTGTAATCTGGCTTATAGTTTTAAGAACATATATAGTATTTTAAACATTATAAAGGTCCCTAAAAGTATATCATGCACTGAAGCAAATGTGTGGTAAAACATGCTGTAACTTACACTATTTAATTCCAATTAAAATATATTTTTGGAAGTATCCCCATCTGGCTTTATTATATAGTATTAACATTTCCCCTGAAGATATAGCAGCCAATCTGTGACAAGCTTTAGTCTCTTCATCCCAAAATAGGTAATGGAAAAATAAGTTTTTGAATCTTTTGTGGCAATTAGATTGTTAAGCCAAAGATATGTGTTTAGTTTGCTCAGGAGATATAATTTGCTTGTTAGTGGTAGCAAGAACTTTTTAGTGACATGGTATTATTATTATCAGTTATTTGTAGAGCGCCAACAGATTCCTCAGCGCTATATAAAGGCTCTTTTACATCAGTAAGAATTTCAGTCTTCTTGAATGGTGGTTTAGTACTTTATATAGAGGGTTATGCAAGAATTTTATCTATGAAAACAATTGAAAAAATAAAAGAAGTTGCTAAAAATTCAGAAAAAGTAACATCAAGCATAATATAAAATTGCATATCTAATTTCCCCCTTGAAGCAGCAGGAGCTCTACCTAAAAAAGAAACTCTTGCCAGAATGGTACATCGACAGCAAACAACACCAAATGGAAACATTTTAAATGATGATTTAAGAAAAACAACCAGAGGAAAAGATTTCATCATGTACGAAAGTGAAAATTTAATCATTCTGTCTACTTAAAAAAAATGTAGATCTTCTTTAAAAAAAACAACACTGGCTCTGTGACGGAACATTTGACTCAGCTCCTTTAGGCTTTCAGTTGTATACAATACATGTTTTAATAGAAGATAACCATACCATACCATTAGTATACTGCATATCAAAAATAAAAATCAGGAAACTTATAATTAAATTTTTAGTATTAGAAAAGAAAAAAATCCAGATATCAATCCTATATCAATTACTGTAGATTTTGAAAGAGCAGCAATAAATTGCATGACAAATTTTTTACAAAATACAATAATTTATGGATGCTTTTTCCATTTTTCCCAATGCCTGTGGAGAAAAATACAATCTTTGGGCTTAAAAATATGGTATAATAATGAAAAAAATGCTCTGATCATAAAATGCTTAGAAGCATTAGCATTTGTGCCGGTGGAAGATGTAGTTGAAACATTTAATGACTTTGTAAAATCAATAGAAAAACAAAACAGTAACATTTTATCAGAATTTTTTAATTATTTTGAAAAAACCTGGATTGGCGAACTACAAGGTACAAGAAGAAGACCTACTTTCGATATTACGATGTGGAACACTTTTGAAAGAACAAAACTAGGGTTACCTAGAACAAACAACTCTCTAGAAGGATGGCACAGAGCATTTGACCAACGAATGTCTATAACCCACTTAAGCATTTGCAGACTAGTTTCAAAAATAAGAAAAGAACAAGCAGAATGGGAGTTAACAATTGAAAAAATTGATTCTGGAGTTGAACTGAGAAAACCAAAAAAAATATGAAATCATAAACAACAGGATAAAGAAAATTTTAGAAAAATACAGTGAATACTCAGTGAATACTCAAGATTAGACTTTTTAAAGGCAATAGCACATAATATATAAGATTTACTTAAATAAATCAAGATACATTTGGCCGAGGGCACATACGATCCAAAATTTTCTGTTACAATCAGTGACTCGGGCGCCGCAACTGCCTCTGGGAACCTATCCATGGGTCCCTACCCTCACGATGTACTTTTAACACATAATATAATTATAAGTTAATATATAGTATATATGTATGTATGTATATATATATATATATATATATATATATATATATATATATATATATATATATATATATAGCGAAGAAGATTATATATATTTATGTTATATATAAGTTGATTTCATTGTCTTTTGTCAGTCCACTATTAAAAATGTTTTAGCTAAAACCGTGATTTTTAAGCTTCATTCCCACCCAGCAGCCGGATAAATGTCTTTCGGAATATTATCCGTCGGACAAATGTCCGTCGGACAAACGTCCGTTGTATAACAGTCCGGCCACAAATGTTTATTACAAATAGATAAGGAATATCAGTGATTACGTAACATTGTGATTATTTGTGTGGGTTATGTTTGAAACATCTATGATCTAAACTTACTTTAAGTGGAATAGATAAGTTTGAACACTTTCCAACTGTGGCGATTATAAATACCAGCACCGTTTTATAAGGTTTTACAAGGTGTTCTTACATTATTTACCCAAAAGATACGTTATTGCAACAAACAACCCTTATAGTAACAAACTCTACCTAAGTGCAAATACCAACCAACAAGTAAGGGTGCCCTAAAGAATATGAAAGCAAATCAGGCTTAGATTATGATTCTTATATACACATCCACAGTGTTTCTCTGAAAAATAAGATAAACCTAAGAATTTAAGAGGTAATTGCCGAATTTCCAACTACACAATCCGGATATAAATAAGTTAATAAATCCAATACGGTGTGACTACTAGATAAATGTATATTTATATCCTTACTGTCCGAAAACAAAATATCCTTAATTAAAGGGACAGCAAACACTGTGATAAACTTGGATTTTCAAAGTGTGTTCTATTGCACTTCCAGATACATTACAATATTTACTTATCTAAAGGGACAGTAAGCACTGTGATAAATTGGTATTTTAAAGTGTGTGCTATTGAACTATTGTGCCTTAAGAATTTGTGTTAATTTCTTATTGACAATAATCGTTTGTCAATTTTTGATCCACATATTGTATTATCTCCAAAAAGTAACAAAACGATAAACCTGTGAACCACACAAGAACTAAATTGAATTGATTTTTATATTATAAATCAATAAAAGCTATTCTTAGACCACACATATTAGTTCAATACCAAATACACCCACCCAGTGTATAGAGTTGGGTCAACACAACTATTTGTCATCACGACCATATAATTGTGGAGCAACTTAGATTTTGACCCCTTCAATACCTAAGTGTACTATTTACATATGTCTGTATTCTATTTGTATTTTTAATGTCACATTTTTCATTTTTTAATAATTTTTAATAAAAGTTCAATTTTAAAACCATCACCTAACCATCACCCCATAAAATTATGATGTTCAATAAATTTATCAGGGGAGAGATGAGTGCTATTTAGATGCATCTGTTCTGGTCAATTTTTCTTTTTGACTTTAACCACACAAAAATATATATTGCCTTTTATTAATAATGCACACACTGACATGAGGACATTTACAAACGCACTATTACACTCATATACCTCTGTCTGTCTGTCTGTCTGTCTATATATCTATCTGTCTTTCTTTGCATTGCAAGGTATGGGCTAATTTGGCCAACGCAGAAAGCACAAAAACACTCTTTAGTCTTAGACAGGGTTAGTGACGGGAAAGAATGTCATGTAAATGACTTTGATCATGGTATGATTGTTGGTGCCAGATGGGGTGGTTTGAGTATATAAGAAACTACTGATCTCCTAGGATTTGTATGCACAACAGTCTCTGGATTATACAGAGAAAGGTACAAAAGACAAAATACAATGAGCTTCAGTTCTGTGGGTGAAAATGAGTGAGGAGAATGGCCAGACTGATTCAAGTTGACAGGAGCGACAATAAACAAAGAACAAGGCATTGCAACAGTGATCAGTGATATGAAGAAAAGAAGCATCAGCACACAACACTTCAAACTCTGAAGTGTATGGGTTACATCATGTCTGATGCAACATGCAGATGTCAGGGTCAAAATCAGAATCTGGTACAAACAACATTAATCCATTTATGTATCGGGCCTTGTGTCATAGGTGTTTTAATGGTGTGGGGAATACTTTCTTAGAACACCTTAGACCCTTTTATACCAACTGATAATCTTAAAAAAACAACAACATCCTAACTTTGTTGCAGACCATGTGTATGGCTACAGTCCACTCATCTTTTTAATGGTTACTTCCAGAAGGATAAAACACCATGGGGCTGAATCGGCCCCAATGCAGCTGTTTTCGAAACAGGAGTTAAGAAACAGCGGTCTTAAGACCGCTGCTCCTTAACTCGAAGACCACCTCTGAGGCGGCGTACAGCAATCAGCCCGATCACATACAATCGAGTTGATTGACACCCCCTGCTAGCGGCCGATTGGCCGGGAATCTGCAGGGGGAGGCATTCACCAGAACTGCTTGTGCAATGATAAATGCAGACTGCGTATGCTGTCGGCATTCAGCGATGTCGGGCGGACATGATCGCTACAGCGGATCATGTCCGTCCGACTCTTAATAAATCAGTCCCCATGTCACAAAGCACTTGTTATCTCAAGCTGGTTAAATTAATATAACAGTGAGTTCAGTATACTGAAGTCATCAATACTCAATCCAAATAGAGCACTTTTGCTCTATTTGTATCACTTTTGTATCTGGGTGTACGTCTTAATGGTATGATTGTTAAATTAATGATAGGCAAAGGTAGTTCAATTTGATTTGTAAATCTCACAGTTACAAACCACCTATGGTTCTGCCATGATTAAATGCCAGTATCACCCTGGCAATGTGAACTGGAGTTTAAACTAACACAAGATTGGTAGTATAAAAAGGCAATGTCCATATTCTTTATAAATAAAACATTTGTTATTATTATTATTATTATTATTATAATAAGAGCATGAAAACTATCTATGCATTAATGCAATCATAAGTGAATAAACAGCTTGTGACCTTATCTACGTTGTAAAATGTTAGAACAGTTAAAATTTGTAAGTAATGCTTTAGCGAACAACAACATGAGCTCAAGTAAATAAAAAAAATAAACCTGTATTCCAAATCAAATATCTAAAATATTCATGCAGTCCCTAGGCATTCATACATTCACTTATATAATTCATACATCCTTATTTATGGGTATAAAATAGTGTATTCTGATGGTAAATATAGTGCACCATCAAAAGAAGCAGTTTAAAATAAAAATGATATTCAAACAAACTATAGCTGAGCTATTTTGTGCATGCACACACACAGGCACACATCTTAACACCATTTTATGGGGAAATCAATTTTGTGTTTTATGTCCCCTTAATGTATCTTAGGAGGGTTTTTTTTTCTCAATATAATAAAATGTAAGCACTAGCAGATGAATTACAGCCCTAACACTGAGACTTAGCAAGACTTAAATGAAGAACTTATGTTATTATGAAAGCTACTATCACTTTTTGGCACAAAAACTAAATTACTTGTGTATATCTAGTGATGTAAAAACAGATGTGAAAGACAGTGGGAGGGACAGTCAAGTCAAAATTAAACTTTCATAATTCAGATAGAGCATGTCATTTTAAACAATTTTCCAATTTACTTTCATTAACAAAATGCGCCTAGTCGTTTTATATTTAGACTTTTTGAGTCACTAGCTCTTACTGAACATGTGCAAGAATTATATGTATTTGCATATGTGATTAGCTGTCACATGATACAGGAGTTGTAGAAATAGACATAACTTTGAAATTTGACAGAAAAAAAAAAATCTACTACTCATTTGAAGCTCAGAATAAGTGCTATTGCATTGTCTTGTTATCATGCATTTGTCAATTATGCAAATCTACCGTATTTACCAGTCCTTTAAACTCACAATCTGGGATGTACAGCTAAATTCCTAGATGACAGGTGTATACCAAGTGTCACTACGAGTCAACAAGTAAGCTGGTGTTATCTACGGCCCACCAAGTTATAAAGCCTAAATACCTAGATTGTTGTCATGGGACTATGCCACAGATTCCATCTCTATCATTATTGTTCAATTTTTCTGTACTTATTGTAATATCTGTGACAGGCACTGACCATTTATAAATACCCTCTTTATGCAAAAACTCTGAGGCATATTTGGCCAAGGTCTACTAGGCCCTTGTTAGGGTGCCAAGCTTTACTGCTCATACACTCTCTGAATACTTTATTCATAAATAGTGATGTTGCGAATAGTTCGCTGGCGAATAGTTCCCGGCGAACATAGCATGTTCGCGTTCACCGCGGCGGGTGAACATATGCAATGTTCGATCCGCCCCCTATTCTTCATCATTGAGTAAACTTTGACCCTTTACCTCACAGTCAGAAGACACATTACAGCCAATCAGCGGCAGACACTCCCTCCCAGACCCTCCCACCTCCTGGACAGCATCCATTTTAGATTCATTTGGAAGCTGCATTCTTAGTGAGAGGAGGGACAGTGTAGCTGCTGCTGATTTATTAGGGAAATTGATAGCTAGGCTAGTGTATTCAGTGTCCACTACAGCCCTGAAGGACTCATCTGATCTCTGCTGTAAGGACAGCACCCCAAAAAGCCCTTTTTAGGGCTAGAACATGAGTCTGCTTTTTTTTTTTTTCCTGTGTAATCTAATAGCAGTTGCCTGCCTGCCTGCCAGCGTGTGTGTCAGGCTCACAGCGTATACTGTGCCCACTTGCCCAGTGCCACCACTCAGATCTGGTGTAACAGTAGTGTAGATTTAAAAAAAAAAAAACACTTTTTTGACTGTGTTAAATAATAGCAGTCAGTTTCCTTCACACGTGTGCATTTCAGGGCCTGCCTGCCAGGGCACAGTGTCACCCCAGTGCAACTCATATCTGGTGTAACAGTAATGTAGATTTTAAAAAAAAAACACTTTTTGGACTGTGTTAAATAATAGCAGTCAGTTTCCTTCACACGTGTGCGTTTCAGTGCCTGCCTGCCAGGGCACAGTGTCACCCCAGTGCAACTCATATCTGGTGTAACAGTAGTGTAGATTTAAAAAAACCAACACTTTTTTGACTGTGTTAAATAATAGCATTCAGTTTCCTTCACACGTGTGCGTTTCAGGGCCTGCCTGCCAGGGCACAGTGTCACCCCAGTGCAACTCATATCTCGTGTAACAGTAGTGTAGATTTAAAAAAAAAAACACACTTTTTTGACTGTGTTAAATAATAGCAGTCAGTTTCCTTCACACATGTGCGTTTCAGTGCCTGTCTGCCAGGGCACAGTGTCACCCCAGTGCAACTCATATCTGGTGTAACAGTAGTGTAGATTTAAAAAAACAACACTTTTTGGACTGTGTTAAATAATAGCAGTCAGTTTCCTTCACACGTGTGCGTTTCAGGGCCTGCCTGCCAGGGCACAGTGTCACCCCAGTGCAACTCATATCTGGTGTAACAGTAGTGTAGATTTAAAAAAAACAACACTTTTTTGACTGTGTTAAATAATAGCAGTCAGTTTCCTTCACACGTGTGCGTTTCAGGGCCTGCCTGCCAGGGCACAGTGTCACCCCAGTGCAACTCATATCTGGTGTAACAGTAGTGTAGATTTAAAAAAAAACAACACTTTTTTGACTGTGTTAAATAATAGTAGTCAGTTTCCTTCACACGTGTGCGTTTCAGGGCCTGCCTGCCAGGGCACAGTGTCACCCCAGTGCAACTCATATCTGGTGTAACAGTAGTGTAGATTTAAAAAAAAAAAACACTTTTTTGACTGTGTTAAATAATAGCAGTCAGTTTCCTTCACAAGTGTGCGTTTCAGGGCCTGCCTGCCAGGGCACAGTGTCACCCCAGTGCAACTCATATCTGGTGTAACAGTAGTGTAGATTTAAAAAAAACAACACTTTTTTGACTGTGTTAAATAATAGCATTCAGTTTCCTTCACACGTGTGCGTTTCAGGGCCTGCCTACCAGGGCACAGTGTTACCCCAGTGCAACTCATATCTCGTGCCCTGAAGGACTCATCTGATCTCTGCTGTAAGGACAGCACCCCAAAAAGCCCTTTTTAGGGCTAGAACATGAGTCTGCTTTTTTTTTTTTTCCTGTGTAATCTAATAGCAGTTGCCTGCCTGCCTGCCTGCCTGCCAGCGTGTGTGTCAGGCTCACAGCGTATACTGTGCCCACTTGCCCAGTGCCACCACTCAGATCTGGTGTAACAGTAGTGTAGATTTAAAAAAAAAAAAAAACTTTTTTGACTGTGTTAAATAATAGCAGTCAGTTTCCTTCACATGTGTGCATTTCAGGGCCTGCCTGCCAGGGCACAGTGTCACCCCAGTGCAACTCATATCTGGTGTAACAGTAATGTAGATTTTAAAAAAACAACACTTTTTGGACTGTGTTAAATAATAGCAGTCAGTTTCCTTCACACGTGTGCGTTTCAGTGCCTGCCTGCCAGGGCACAGTGTCACCCCAGTGCAACTCATATCTGGTGTAACAGTAGTGTAGATTTAAAAAAACCAACACTTTTTTGACTGTGTTAAATAATAGCATTCTGTTTCCTTCACACGTGTGCGTTTCAGGGCCTGCCTGCCAGGGCACAGTGTCACCCCAGTGCAACTCATATCTCGTGTAACAGTAGTGTAGATTTAAAAAAAAAAAACACACTTTTTTGACTGTGTTAAATAATAGCAGTCAGTTTCCTTCACACGTGTGCGTTTCAGGGCCTGCCTGCCAGGGCACAGTGTCACCCCAGTGCAACTCATATCTGGTGTAACAG
The DNA here is from genome assembly GCF_027579735.1 of Bombina bombina. Lineage (NCBI taxonomy): Eukaryota > Metazoa > Chordata > Amphibia > Anura > Bombinatoridae > Bombina > Bombina bombina. The sequence continues at coordinate 281,493,838 of NC_069502.1, forward strand.
TAATGTAGATTTAAAAAAAATAACACTTTTTGGACTGTGTTAAATAATAGCAGTCAGTTTCCTTCACACGTGTGCGTTTCAGGGCCTGCCTGCCAGGGCACAGTGCTACCCCAGTGCAACTCATATCTGGTGTAACAGTAGTGTAGATTTAAAAAAACCAACACTTTTTTGACTGTGTTAAATAATAGCAGTCAGTTTCCTTCACACGTGTGCGTTTCAGGGCCTGCCAGGGCACAGTGTCACACCAGTGCAACTCATATCTGGTGCAACAGTAGTGTAGATTTAAAAAAAACAACACTTTTTTGACTGTGTTAAATGATAGCAGTCAGTTTCCTTCACACGTGTGCGTTTCAGTGCCTGCCAGGGCACAGTGTCACCCCAGTGCAACTCATATCTGGTGTAACAGTAGTGTAGATTTAAAAAAACCAACACTTTTTTGACTGTGTTAAATAATAGCATTCAGTTTCCTTCACACGTGTGCGTTTCAGGGCCTGCCTGCCAGGGCACAGTGTCACCCCAGTGCAACTCATATCTCGTGTAACAGTAGTGTAGATTTAAAAAAAAAAACACACTTTTTTGACTGTGTTAAATAATAGCAGTCAGTTTCCTTCACACGTGTGCGTTTCAGTGCCTGTCTGCCAGGGCACAGTGTCACCCCAGTGCAACTCATATCTGGTGTAACAGTAGTGTAGATTTAAAAAAACAACACTTTTTGGACTGTGTTAAATAATAGCAGTCAGTTTCCTTCACACGTGTGCGTTTCAGGGCCTGCCTGCCAGGGCACAGTGTCACCCCAGTGCAACTCATATCTGGTGTAACAGTAGTGTAGATTTAAAAAAACAACACTTTTTGGACTGTGTTAAATAATAGCAGTCAGTTTCCTTCACACGTGTGCGTTTCAGGGCCTGCCTGCCAGGGCACAGTGTCACCCCAGTGCAACTCATATCTGGTGTAACAGTAGTGTAGATTTAAAAAAAACAACACTTTTTTGACTGTGTTAAATAATAGCAGTCAGTTTCCTTCACACGTGTGCGTTTCAGGGCCTGTCTGCCAGGGCACAGTGTCACCCCAGTGCAACTCATATCTGGTGTAACAGTAGTGTAGATTTAAAAAAAACAACACTTTTTGGACTGTGTTAAATAATAGTAGTCAGTTTCCTTCATACGTGTGCGTTTCAGTGCCTGCCTGCCAGGGCAACAGTGTCACCCCAGTGCAACTCATATCTGGTGTAACAGTAATGTAGATTTAAAAAAAATAACACTTTTTGGACTGTGTTAAATAATAGCAGTCAGTTTCCTTCACACGTGTGCGTTTCAGGGCCTGCCTGCCAGGGCACAGTGTTACCCCAGTGCAACTCATATCTGGTGTAACAGTAGTGTAGATTTAAAAAAAACAACACTTTTTTGACTGTGTTAAATGATAGCAGTCAGTTTCCTTCACACGTGTGCGTTTCAGTGCCTGCCAGGGCACAGTGTCACACCAGTGCAACTCATATCTGGTGTAACAGTAGTGTACATTTAAAAAAAATATGGTGAGCTTTTTTCCTAATACTGTAAGTTTATTTTAAACAATACTGCTCTATGTTGTATTTCTTCTTTTTTCACAGGTATTGGATTTTTTCTTATATGGAGTTTATTGTATAATATATTTTTTTGATACCCAACTATCACTTTTTGATTGTTACTATATTTTTCATTTTTGGTGTAGTTTTGAATTTTGATTTTTTGTTTTTACCTTTCACTATTGGATTCTTTTTGGATCAACTTATATTTTTGGATTGTTATTTGGATCACAAGGATTTTTGATTATTTTTACCAATTGACTTATATCAATATTAATTTTTTCCACTGGACTTTTAAAACTTCCACTATTTAGTTATTTGGTCTATATCCACATTTTTAACACTGATGTTTTTTCTTTAACTTATTTTTTGTTTATAACACATTCTTGACTGTTATTTGTATCCCTTGATATTGCACACATTATTATCCTTTAGTATCATATTTTATCTTGTCTATGTGCCCCAGCCCCCCAGGGGCTAATACACGTATATTATCTTGGACGTATTTCCCATTTGTTTTTATACTCTTGTACCATTTATATTTTTGTACCATTTTTTATCATTGCTACTGTTATATTGTTTTTATTTAGTACTATGGATCCATGTACTTTTATGCTTTTTTAATATATGTTATTGATCATCTGTTATTATATGTGATATTAAATTTGTGAAATTTTAGTATTTTTAGCTTGTACTCCTCACTAGACCTGGCCTTTTTTAGGCGCTCCTAACACATCCCACCTATTTGTCTTCCTCTTTGGGTATCTAGAGACCCAATTGTTATAGGAGCTTTGGTCCTGGAAGTTAGCGCCGTCGGATAGACATTATTTTTGTTTATAGATTGAATAGCAGTTAGTTGTCTGCAAGCGTGTGTGTCAGGCCTACAGCGTATCCTCTGCCAACTTCTGCCAGTGCACAGTGCTACTCATATCTGTTGTCACAGTAGCTTGCACGCAGAGTACCACCAATCGAAAAAAAAATGACAGGAAGAGGCAGGCCACCCCGCAGGGGCCGTCGTGTTCCTGGTGCTGTGATTCCCTTTGGCCCTAGAATAATGCCCAGTGTTCAGAAGCCACGTACCCCGAACTCGAACATTTCTGAGGACATAGTTGACTGGCTAACACAGGACACCCAATCTTCTACAGCTTCCGCTCGGAACCTTAATGCACCATCCTCATCCAGCTTAGCTTCGGGCACCTCTCAAGTTACCACTCGCCCGCTTGCCTTCACCACCAACACTAGCACCACAGCCGCTTCACTTGATCTGTCAGAGGAGTTATTTACACATCAGTTGGAAGAAATGATTGATGCACAACCATTATTGCCAGAGGATGTAGATAACAGGGATATGTCTCAGTCAGGCAGCATTACACACATGGACGTATGGTGTGATGATGATGATGTTGTACCCGCTGCGGGAGTTTGGTCAGTCACTGTGAAGCGGGTGTAACCCTTACACTACCTGATCGATAAAACATCATACCTGATGTTTTAAAGCACGTTATTCCAAACAATTTAGGAATGTTAGGTGATTTATGCCCTTTATGGCTTAAAACCAGACTCTGCATCAACTATGTAATTTTCCATGAGAGTTTTGCCATGAATCCCCCTCCGGCATGCCACAGTCCAGGTGTTAGTCCCCTTGAAACAACTTTCCCATCACTATTGTGGCCAGAAAGAGTCCCTGTGGGTTTTAAAATTTGCCTGCCCATTGAAGTCAATGGCGGTTCGCTCGGTTCGCCGGTTCGCGAACTTTTGGGGAAGTTCGCGTTCGCTGTTCACGAACCCAAATTTTTAGGTTCACGACATCACTATTCATTAACTTTATATTAATTGAATGATCATTGGTTGACTAGGGGGTGCATTATCCCTTTATGCAACACTGACCTGCTATTTTGAGAAAGATTAGAGGCAAATATGAGTTTAAAGAGAGTTGGGGGCAGCAGAATCCCCAGTGCTCAAGGGAGCAAAAAAACAAAATACATTACTGCAATAACTTTAATGCCTACTTCATACAAGGACATGAGTAGCCTCTACAAAGACCCCTTTCATGTATTTTAGGTATCCCACTCCAGTGTTTTGTGGAAAAATAAAATGGGGTTATTCTGCTTGTTAAATTTTGTGGTTAACTGTCAATGTTTAGTTCCAGATGTACTAACAGTCTTAGAAAATGTCATTAAATTAAGTCAAAATATATTTTAGTACCTACACATTTTCATTAAAAACAACAAATCTTCCCTTAGTGATAACTGTCTCTTTAGATGTCCTGATTCCTCATTCTTTTTCACTGTCCCTCCTGGTTTTAATGTCAACCTATTTAACTGTGGCAGCCTGTGAGAAATCATTAACAGTAATGCTGTGTTGGTAGCCAAAAAAAAAACTAAAAATGTGAAACGTTAACATTTAACGAGGTGGAAACTGCATACTCTGACATCTCTTTCCAGAAGCTTTTCAATACTTTTAAAGTGATTCCCCAAAGAGATCATACATTTTTGTGGAACAGGTAGAACCTGACAGTATTGTTTAATTATTTTTTTATTTTCTTACATAAGAGTGTACAACCAACTCTGGACTAGATTACAAGTGGTGCGCTAACTTTAGTGCGCACAGTATTAAAATATAGCACCCACGTTAGCTGCATGCATATTACAACTGAAAGTAAATGCAACCGCACGGGCACAAACAATATTTGCCCTTTTTTGGTTAGGGTGACTGAAGACCTCACGTAAAGGGTTAGGTCTTAAAAAAAGCTGCAACAAACACAATAAATACATTATAAAATACATTTACACTCATCTATACACTATAGGAAAATAAAATAATGGTTAAAGAGTATATGGTATATGACAAGGTAATTGAGTGCAAAGGAATTTAATTTTATTTATATATATATATATATATATATATATATATATATATATATATATATATGCACACACAAACATATATATGTCTAAATATGTATATATATATATATAACATAATTTATGTAAGAACTTACCTGATAAATTCATTTCTTTCATATTGGCAAGAGTCCATGAGCTAGTGACGTATGGGATATACAATCCTACCAGGAGGGGCAAAGTTTCCCAAACCTCAAAATGCCTATAAATACACCCCTCATCACACCCACAATTCAGTTTAATGAATAGCCAAGAAGTGGGGTGATAAAGAAAGGAGTAAAAAGCAACAAAGGAATCTGGAAATAATTGTGCTTTATACAAAAAAATCATAACCACCATAAGAAAAGGGTGGGCCTCATGGACTCTTGCAAATATGAAAGAAATGAATTTATCAGGTAAGTTCTTACATAAATTATGTTTTCTTTCATATAATTGGCAAGAGTCCATGAGCTAGTGACGTATGGGATATCAAATACCCAAGATGTGGAACTTCACGCAAGAGTCACTAGAGAGGGAGGGATAAAAATAAACAACAGCCATATGCTGAAAAATTAATCCACAACCCAAAATCTAAGTTATTCTCATGAAGAAAAGAAAAACTTAAAACAAAAGCAGAAGAATCAAACTGAAACAGCTGCCTGAAGAACTTTTCTACCAAAAACTGCTTCTGAAGAAGCAAATACATCAAAATGGTAGAATTTAGTAAATATATGCAAAGAGGACCAATTTGCCGCTTTGCAAATCTGATCAACTGAAGCTTCATTCTTAAAAGCCCATGAAGTATAGACTGATTTAACAGAATGAGCTGTAATTCTCTGAGGCGGGGCCTGACCCGACTCTAAATAAGCTTGATGAATCAAAAGCTTTAACCAAGAGGCCAAGGAAATAGCAGAAGCCTTCACACCTTTCCTAGAACCAGAGAATATAACAAATAGACTAGAAGTCTTTCTGAAATCTTAGCACAAACTTACTTCACCACCTCCATAGGAGGCAAAGTTTGTAAAACTGAATTGTGGGTGTGGTGAGGGGTGTATTTATAGGCATTTTGAGGTTTGGGAAACTTTGCCCCTCCTGGTAGGATTGTATATCCCATACGTCACTAGCTCATGGACTCTTGCCAATTACATGAAAGATATATATATATATATATATATATATATATATATAGAGAGAGAGAGAGAGAGAGAGAGAGAGAGAGAGAGAGAGAGAGAGAGAGATCAGAAGCCACCAATAAGAAACTGCTACCAACGTCCTGAGCCAAAAGTGGGCTGGGTCTTTAGTTTACATTCCTGCTTTTTAAAAAAAAAAAGACACAAAAAAATTGATATTATGAGTCAATTAGAAAGTTGCTTAAAATTGCATGCTTTATATGAATCATGAAATAAAAAAATTGGGTTTCATATCCCTTTAAGAGGGAACCAGTGAGTTGCAGAAACCCTGAGGTCCCCAAATCACACTTTTTAGTTCTGTTTTCTCAAGAGGCTGCAAAAACTAGTACTACAAGTTGTCCATTCCTAATATAGAGTATGTAATCTCTGTGTGTCTGATGGTAGGTGTCTTTTCTGCTTGTCAATATTTATAGATGCCTATCTGTTCATTTGCCTGTCTTTGTGTCTGCCTATGTCACACACATAGTATAATTTTGCATGACCCCGAATGTAATTTTTGTTGTTATTTCACTTTATTACAGTATGAAGATCTAACGATTCTTCTTTTTTTATGAGAAAATCTACAAGAAATGTTTGAAAAAGTTCACATCTTTTGTGACATTGGGGTAACTCACAGTCAAAATGCTATAAACTAGCATGAAGGACAAGGCAGAGCTTGTAAAGATGTCACATAAAAGTCAATGCTGATGTATCTTTTCAGCAAGAGGAAAGAAATGAGTGCACAACCTGATCTCTGCATTATCAACTCTTTCTAAAGTCTTTGTCTTGCCATTATCAGAGCAAATGCCATTTCGCTGTAGCGGACATCTGTTAAATCTTCCTCTGTTAATAGAAAATGTTGCCTCTGGGACATTTCTGTGTTTTTTTTCTCTTTATAGCCCTCCTTCCTCTAGTGATAAAAGTCTCCTTGTTTTTATTTTCACAAAACAGGTGAACGTGCTCTGCTCCCATATAACCCACTAATTAATATGCCAAGAAGCTTGTTTCCTGAACAGGAGGAGTGTGACAAGATGTATCCATGAAAGTAAGGTACAATCTGCTCCTTAAGACTTTAAGCAGCATTATAAAGAGGATATGCAGAATTAACAGAGATGAGCTACCAAGTATCCCACATTTTGTGGGACTGTTACCTCCCTCTTTCTCTATCTTACTTAAGACCACATAAACCCTGTACAGAAATGCCCAGCAGTGCTTCTTCATTCCACTCCATTCTTTGTTTACCCTAGCAGTATGCACCTAAATCTCTGGACCACCAGAACACCATAAACCCTCCAACTCATTCTCAATTTCAGAAAAAAATGCAAAAGCTATGTGAAAATAGTGAAACGATCGTCAGAGTTAATGGAAGAACACTGACTGGTCACAGGGAAGGGCAAAATTGTGGTACAGCATTAGCCTAAAAGTCAATGTGGAGAAAACAGTCCTGTGTATACTGACTCAGACACACAAATGTGTTGCTACCTGTACACTTATACCCTAAGTGATTTGATGTCATGTTTCTTTTGTAATCTTTTATTAAAAACGTTGTAACCAGCACCGGGGAGTTCTGTGTATCCTGCATTACCCTCTTGTAAAGCACAATTCTTAAAGAAACAATCAAGTCAAAATTAAACTTTCATTATTCAGATAGAGCATGTAATTTTAAACAACTTTCCAACTTACTTCCATTAAAAAAAAGTGCACAGTCGGAGCATGTGCAAGAATTCACAGAATAAGCGTATATGCATTTATGATTGGCTGATGGCTGTCACATGGTACGTGTATGCATCTGTGATTGGCTTATGGCTGTCACATGGTACAGGGGGAGTGGAAATAGACATACCTTTTAAAAATGTCAAAACAAATCTACTATTCATTTGAAGTTCAGACTAAGTGCTATTGAATTGTCTTCTTATCTTGCATTTGTTGATTATGCAAATCTACTGTGATCCTTTAAAGCTATTGAAGCTCTGCAACATGTGAGTAGGATTGCTCAGCTGTATTGCTGTATATGGTGTAATCCTTGACACTACTTAAAAGTTTAAATAACTGAACTCCAGCGTTGGAAACTTGAGATGAGATTCCAACTCTAACTTCTTAATACATTGATTTTTCCTTAAAATTACTTTAACACATCTCAGACCTGATTCTCATCACAAAACCACTTGACAGTGCATATAGGGCAGTATTTTATTAAATGTAATTTGCCATGATTTAATATTGCAGAAGCTAAAATCTAAGAAAGGTATATAGTTTCCAAGCCAAGGCCGGCTACATAATTGGACCAGTTAAGACCACGGATCCAGCTGGCATTTGACAAAGGGAGTGCATTTTCCAACTAATAGTGTATTTAAGATACTCTTTTATGGAATGATTGACTTGGTATCAGCATTTTCTTCTTTGACATTTATATGTGCAAGTCTTTTAATCTTTAAGACTGCTGAATATGGTTGGGTTTAAACTGTAGTGGACAGAGATATGGAGAAACGTTATTTCATTGTTGGACTCAGGTAGCACAATGGCTTGAGTATTCCCTGCCCCACATTTATTACAAAAACATAGTTGAATGTGACGTATACATACTTGCCACAATAATTGTGTGTGACAATCAAATAGCTGTACATATCACATACAAACACTAGACTGCATACAAAATAGATTTACTGTAATCATATTATACTCAAGCTAGTCAAGGAACAAAATTGTTAATATTTTAAACCTACCTAAGAAGCATTTTATGATAATGAAAGTGTAGCTAAGAGATCACGGTTACTAAGGCATGTGTTAGTGTACCATGGCACCAGATAAAAACCTTAAGGCAAGACACTCTCCTGTTTTATACAAATGTTTATATGGTATAAGTCTAAGAACATCATATCAAGCAAAATGCCTAATTAAATGTATTTTATCAGACTTACAGTTGCATCAAATTCAAACAGATCAAAATCCAGTTGTGAACAAACAAAAAATTGTTGTTTCTTGTTTTATTATGTATAAACATTTTAATAGAAGAGAATTTCTTAAGTCTAATATCAGATGTTCTATAAAATTGTTAAATATGATGTCTATGTTTAGTATTTTAAAGACATAAAACACAAACTTAAATTACCCTTAAAATACCATACATTAATTCTTAAATATTTCCAACTATTCCCTCCTCTTTCCCTTTTATCTGGTTATAGTGTAATAAAACAGTAAACAAATCTGCCTAAATTGATGCCTCTGATTGGCAATAACAAAGATGATTAGGAATATCATTCCCAGGACTCCCCAACAGTATTAAAGCCCAGTCAATTTTGCTTGAAACATTATGGGCTAGATTAAAAGTGGCTCGGTATATTGCGTTTTCGCAATTGCGAAAACTCCGCTACAGTTAAGCTTTTTGCTCTAGTCAGGTTGCACTTGTATTACAATTTAAAAAAATTTATTTTTATTTTGTGCAAGCAGTAACCCGAGTAGCACAAATATCAACACATCCAATTTTGCATATTCCCCTATTGAAATCAATGGAGAAAAAAAAGTGGAAAAAAAGACCCGACTATCGTGGAAACACCATAACATATTCTCATTTGCGCTAACCCAACCTGAAAATATGAATATTTTATATTCCAATGTTCTTAACATAAGGGAATATGTTCTATTTATTAAAAAAATACATATTTCTACATATATCTGATGTTTTTTACCAAATATATAACTGATTATTTATATATATATATATATATATATATATATATATATATATATATATATATATATATATATATATATATATATACACACACACACACAAATACATCTTTAGCAATGGCGGCTTTTCTTTTCCAACACCAGAGATCTCCTATCTTTTGAGCCCTTATAACTTTTTTGTGCAATATTTTTTAATAAACATTTTTATTAGATGGTGTTATTAAGAGTGTACCTGCACTTTGTAACTTATTTTTAAGGTGTTTTGTGCTACTTTTTAGTTTCACAAAACAGTTAACCACAGCTCTAAGATCATGGTAAGAATTGCAGCCTAATTTGCTCAACTTGTAATATAAGCACAATTAAAACGGATTGCGAAAAGACGATAATACTTGCGCAAAAATGTTTGCGCCTCACTTGTAATCTAGCCCTATTGTTTAAAACACGTAATTATATGTTTTTATTTTTTGTATATATATATATATATGCGTCGGAGGTCTTCAAGATGCTGCCGCTCCGCTCCAGATGGATGTCGATAGAAGATGCCGCCTGGATGAAGACTTCAATCGGATGGAAGACCTCTTCTGCCCCGCTTGGATGAAGACTTCAATCGGATGGAAGACCTCTTCTGCCCCGCTTGGATGAAGACTTCTACCGGATCATGGACATCTTCAGCCCCCCGCTTGGGCTTGGATCAGGACATCGGAGGAGCTCTTCTGGACCGATCGGTGAACCTGGTATGGTGAAGACAAGGTAGGAAGATCTTCAGGGGCTTAGTGTTAGGTTTATTTAAGGGGGGTTTGGGTTAGATTAGGGGTATGTGGGTGGTGGGTTGTAATGTTGGGGGGGGGGTATTGTATGTTTTTTTTTTACAGGCAAAAGAGCTGAACTTCTTGGGGCATGCCCCGCAAAGGGCCCTGTTCAGGGCTGGTAAGGTAAAAGAGCTTTTAACTTTAGTAATTTAGAATAGGGTAGGGCATTTTTTATTTTGGGGGGCTTTGTTATTTTATTAGGGGGCTTAGAGTAGGTGTAATTAGTTTAAAATTGTTGTAATATTTTTCTTATGTTTGTAAATATTTTTTTTATTTTTTTAAACTTAGTTCTTTTTTATTTTTTGTACTTTAGTTAGTTTATTTCATTGTAGTTATTTGTAGATATTGTATTTAATTAATGTATTGATAGTGTAGTGTTAGGTTTAATTGTAGGTAATTGTAGGTATTTAATTTAATTAATTTAATGATAGTATAGTGTTAGGTTTAATTGTAACTTAGGTTAGGATTTATTTTACAGGTAATTTTGTAATTATTTTAACTAGGTAACTATTAAATAGTTCTTAACTATTTAATAGCTATTGTACCTGGTTAAAATAATTACAAAGTTGCCTGTAAAATAAATATTAATCCTAAAATAGCTACAATGTAATTATAATTTATATTGTAGCTATATTAGGATTTATTTTACAGGTAAGTATTTATTTAATAAGAGTTAATTAATTTCGTTAGATTAAAATTATATTTAATTTAGGGGGGTGTTAGGGTTAGACTTAGCTTTAGGGGTTAATACATTTATTAGAATAGCGGTGAGCAGATTAGGGGTTAATAATTGAAGTTAGGTGTCGGCGATGTTAGGTAGGGCAGATTAGTGGTTAATACTATTTATGATAGGGTTAGTGAGGCGGATTAGGGGTTAATAACTTTATTATAGTAGCGGTGCGGTCCGCTCGGTAGATTAGGGGTTAATAAGTGTAGGCAGGTGGAGGCGACGTTGAGGGCGGCAGATTAGGGGTTAATAAATATAATATAGGGGTCGGCGGTGTTAGGGGCAGCAGATTAGGGGTACATAGCTATAATGTAGGTGGCGGCGCTTTGCGGTCGGCAGATTAGGGGTTAATAAGTGTAGGTAGTTGGCGGTGACGTTGTGGGGGGCAGGTTAGGGGTTAATAAATATAATATAGGGGTCGGCGGTGTTAGGGGCAGCAGATTAGGGGTACATAAGGATAATGTAAGTAGTGGCGGTTTACGGAGCGGCAGATTAGGGGTTAAAAATAATATGCAGGGGTCAGCGATAGCGGGGGCGGCAGATTAGGGGTTAATAAGTGTAAGGTTAGGGGTGTTTAGACTCGGGGTACATGTTAGGGTGTTAGGTGCAGACTTAGGAAGTGTTTACGCATAGCAAACAATGGGGCTGCGTTAGGAGCTGAACGTGGCTTTTTTGCAGGTGTTAGGTTTTTTTTCAGCTCAAACAGCCCCATTGTTTTCTATGGGGGAATCGTGCACGAGCACGTTTTTGAGGCTGGCTGCGTCCGTAAGCAACTCTGGTATCGAGAGTTGGAGTGGCGTTAAAAATGCTCTACGCTCCTTTTTTGGAGCCTAACGCAGCCTTTATGTGGACTCTCAATACCAGAGTTATTTTTATGGTGCGGCCAGAAAAAAGCCAGTGTTAGCTAGTCGGGTCCTTACCGACAAAACTCTAAATCTAGCCGTTAGTGATTTACTGATAGTTTCAATATATTTTCCAACATCATAGCACTTGAATACATACTCTAACACTTTCCCCTCACTTACCATTCCTAGTCAATCAAGCATTCATCCATACAATCATACTGGTTTTCATCAATAAATAATGTGTGGCTTGTCTAATTAACCAATTCATTATTGTTGTGTGTAAAATTCTAAAAAGCCAATTTCATAACATTCAATTTCCTGTGAGTTTTATAGTTTGAAGGTGCCATTTTTATTTATTAAAGCCCTTTAAAAATATGTGTATGAGTCTTGTGCAAATACTGGTGATAAGAGTGTTTTCTGATATATTAGAACAGGATATCTTGGGGTTCTCAGTGATATGTACTTGATGAATTCATGTGGTGCAAAGTAATTTGAAAATAACCAGAAAACCTATGTATTTCTAACAATTAAGGGCTTGCTTCCGTTGAGCCACAAATAGGTTTGCAAGAGGTTGGAAACCGATAAATATGCTGTCGGAAGCAATACCGTTCATCAACTGCTTCTGATGGCACGTTATACCTCAATATCGGCAACCGGGGTACAGCTGCCGAAATATTTTCGCATACCATAGAAAGTATTAGAAGTCGTTAAGTATTCATTTACCCCAGGTTTCTAATGAAAGCTCAAACCGTTAATACACTGTCGGATGGTGTTTATACATTGAGAAAAATTACACCCAGCTCAACTATTTCCCATTGAAATTTAAAAAATAAAAAACTTTGCAAGTTTTTCAATGTAGATTTTTTTTTAGTATGTAATATTTATTGTTGTCCAATGTATAGGAATAGTTGCACTTCATTTGTATGGATAGATCAGTATGTATTTAAATATAAAAATATATGCAAGCACATATATCCAGAATTCAAACTAGACCTATGCCTAGGGCAGCAATGCATATTACATAAAGTGGAAAATATAATTATAATAAAAATTAGTATTTGCTTATAGTTAAAAAATATGTATTATAAATAAGTATCTTTGTTTTTTTTCTCTCTAGGGGTGATCACATGTAAGGAGCACAGACCTTAAAAGTAAATTTGATAGTGTAATGTTGGGTTACCATAGCAACTAATTTATTTTCAAGAAATCCGATATCGGATGGAAGCGTTAATACAATGTTAACTTACACCTACACGAAAATAGCGACTTCATGCAATGCGCAAAATATTTCAATGGAAACCTGGTACTAAAATGTAGCCGTAAACTACTTTTAGCTGTTGGCCACTTTGGTAGCTTACGGCTCCATTTTTAACGACTCAATGGAAGCGATCTCTAAGTTGGCTAAGAATTAGTAAATATCTTATAACAATATATTAATCTGATGTATTCATGTGGTGCAAAGTAATTTGAAAACAACCTGAAAACCTATTTATTTCTAACAATTAAGAAGGCTAAGTAAGAGTAAATATCTTATAACAACATATGAATTTGTCTAAAAATCTTCTTGAGAGGTTTTGAATACACACAAAAGTACTAAAATAAATAAACCAGTTTTGTTTGTTCCTTGTTTATTATTATTGGCCATTTATGCAATACAGACAAACTATTTTATCAGAAGATGTTATAAAGGGTAACTGTTGAGATTTTTTTTTAGCTGAAATTATTCTCTTATGTCCTGGGGCAATGTCAAAAAATGAATGTCTTTAACATCTATGAAGCAGTCAATGACGGGTTACCTAATCCCTAGGTTTTAAGGAGGTATCAATATTTTTTTTTATTGTGAATGCAAAGGAACACCATTTCAAACTCAACTTTTTCTAGTCAAAACATATATTATGAAGGCAGTTTAAATTGATTTTAGAACTAACTCTAAAAAAAAAAAAAAAAAAAAGTAATAACCCTTTAAGTGGCACATTTTGTGAACTGAGCCTTGAAAACCTAGCATAGGACACATAACACAATTGTGGTCTTCGGTAAATTTGAAATCTTTGCATAAATTCTAATTATTATTATTTTTAATAACGGCACCCAGAGTTTCTCTTAAACCAAATGACCACAACCAAACAACAAATAAAGAACTATAACAATTTAAATTATTTAGGAACAAAATACAGAAAGTTTAATGGCTATGAATCCCATAAAAGAAGTGAAAAATAATTGAGAGGGGTAAGCGAAACCTTCTTGCAGGTATCTGTACACTCCTGGGATAATAAAAAGGAATATATGGTAATTAATTTTGTAAGAATTTTCTTTTACACTTCCATATCCTGCACAATATGTGATCCTTAAAGGGACACTGTACCCAAAAAATTTCTTTCATGATTCAGATAGAGCATGCAAATTTAAGCAACTTTCTAATTTACTCCTATTATCAATTTTTCTTCGTTCTCTTGCTATCTTTATATGAAAAAGATGGCATCTAAGCTTTTTTCTAGGTTCAGAACTCTGGACAGCAGTTTTTGATTGGTGGATGCATTTATCCACCAATCAGCAAGGACAACCTAGGTTGTTCACCAAAAATGGGCCAGCATCTAAACTTACATTCTTGCATTTCAAATAAAGATACCAAGAGAATAAAGAACATTTGAAAATAGGAGTAAATTAGAAAGTTGCTTAAAATTGCATGCTCTGTCTGAATCACAAAAGAAAAAAAATTGGGTACAGTGTCCCTTTAAAGCAGTGCCTCTTACATGAAAGCTTGGCCTGAAGTCTGCCAACCAAGTTCTAACGGATTGCCCTAGTCTTGAGCAGTGTTCCCTGTAAGGCAAGTTTTGTGAGCGACCCAGCAGTGAAATAGTTTATAAGGGAACCATACCTTGCAGTCTACATTGTGTAGAGTATGCTAATTGCTCTAACTAACTGTTTCACTGTTGGTCCGCTCACAAAACTGACCTTAGAGGGAAAATTGGTCTTGAGTGAATTGCATATGTGGTTACTGGAACAGGTGAGTAAACAATGTGCTGCATGATACTATAATATCTCTTTTATGATTGCTACAAATTCTCACCATATATGATGACATTCTAGTCCCACTTACCACCAGGGCAATCAGCTAGAAATTGAGTGACAGCCTTTGAGCCTAGCTATAAAATTGTAAGCACCACTCTGAGTCCCCCCAAAAAACTGACCAGCAAGACTGTATGTGCATGAAGTTTAATTATACTTTCAGTTACAAATCTTTCTGCTTTTCGCTCTCTGTGTCACTTCTCTCTTCTGAATAAGTAAAACAGACTTCACACACAGTCTCAATGAAGCCTGTCACAACAACCTTTGATCAACAGAACAGTTGACTAAGTAATCAATCAATATGGCTACTCCCAAGAGAGACAATTAGCAATAATATCAGATAAAATATTGAATTAAATAGGTATAAATATATGTAAACACATATTAATGACATCACTTCACTAAAACAGTTTTTGGAGAAATAAATCTCTAAAAATTATTCATGGTAGTGAACATCCATTAACACAGCTGGAGAGTGAGTAATTCAGGTAGGAGTTATTCCTACAATATTAATTGTAATTCATTGTCTAGTGTATTTTACTAAGTATTTTGTTCAAAATAGTTAATGCTTTAGAAACAATTGTAAGAAAATTTGAAAGAACATCTAAAGATTTTTCTTTAATGTTGCAACCATGATAGACATCAATGTTTCAGTGTTAAAGACAGTAAAGAATGACTAGATGAACCAGCTTTTAGACTTTGATAAGCACAGGAGCAGAGGTGGTTCTAGAAAAAGAACCTATAAGAGGGCAAACATTTGATGTAGAGAGTCTTATAGATATACTTAGGTGTTGTGGGGTTAGATTCAGAGTGGGTGGAGTGGAATTAGCAGCAGGATAGGAATTTGCTCCAGTCGAACAAGCTGTTTCACAAATTGAATCCATCACTGACAAGAAATACTATTTCTACCCACATGGTTTCTATACACACACACACATATATATATATATATATATATATATATATATATATATATATATATATAGCAGCAGCCATTGTTTTTCAAGTATGACTTGTGATTTTCCTATGATCGTGTACAACATGGATTTTTAAATAAATAAATCGAGGTTGGAAATGGAGAAGCCTGTTTGCATCTTGTTTTTCTTCCTATATATATATATATATATATATATATATATATATATATATATATATATATATATATATATATATATATATATATATATATATATATATATACAGTTGTGCTCATAAGTTTACATACCCTGGCAGAATTTATGATTTCTTGGTCATTTTTCAGAGAATATGAATGATAACACAAAAACTTTTCTTTCACTCATGGTTAGTGTTTGGCTGAAGCCATTTATTATCAATCAACTGTGTTTACTATTTTTAAATCATAATGACAACAGAAATTACCCAAATGACCCTGATCAAAAGTTTACATACCCTGTTGATTTTGGCCTGATGTAAACTTATGAGCAAAACTGTATATTATATATATATAGTAAGAGAGAAAGAGAGCAATAATCCATTTAATCCACGTTCATTCTCCTTATTAACTTTCCGGTGCACTGTACAAGAATTATAGATTCATTTTGAAATACCAAGAATCATCTTTGTCCTTATCTGGAAATTCTACAAAAATTCTACAATTATACATCATTAAAAAATGTAGCCATGCCGTTTCAGCTTATTTGTCAAATGGAGCAGCAAATAGAATATTATATATACAGGTATACATAGCTTTAGTGTTTGAACTATGGGTTTTTTGATTATGATTAACCACCGGCAGAAAAGTTGCCCATCAATGTCTGCCCATATACTGTTAATTGCTGTACCCACCGAAAGGCTACCAAATTTCACAGAAGAGCCATCAGTAGGTCAAAAAGTGCCAACCTTTTCCATTCCTTCCTACCAATTGTTATAGCCATCTTTTAAAATTAACTATAAAATAATCTTTCAGTTTAATCCACCTCTGACATAAATTAATAATTATACTCATTTGTTTTTGGCATGATTACAGGGTCTGTAGTGACTGTAGGGATTTCAAACAAAGGGGTTAAAACCTTGGAAAGGACACATTACAAAGGATACACAGGACAGGAAACTTAATTGAGATCATTAATCACTAACAGTGGACAGGTGTGCAATATTCTAAAGGGATAACAGGATGGGGATGCATTGCCTATTGTTAAAATATACCATAATGGCCTTCATAGAACGACTCATCTAGAATGTATTCCTCAGATGTTGAAAGGACTTTGATCATCACACCGTCACGCAATACCACCACAAGAGCATTATAGAACTGTAAAGTTTTCAAAATGGAAAAAAAATACTATGGACCAGATTACAAGTGGAGAGCTAATGAATGCTCCCGCTAGAGCAGTGCTTTCCAAACTGTGTGTCGGGACACACTAGTGTGTCGGCAGCAGTGTGTAGGTGTGTCCCTGCTTCAGCACAATTTTTTTTAAATTTAATTTTTACAAATTTTTTTTTTTTTGGTTTCTGACTTTCCGCCTGCCTGCTACGTATATCACATGTTTGACACAAGATTGATACCTAGTGGGTCACAGATCATCTTAACCAATTGGAGCAGCTCAGTGGGAATTGAAACTATTCCCATTGGCGGCTTTGGCGGCACATTGGCTCCTGACTGCACGTGTAGTCTCCTTAATTGGCTTGTGACTGCATTTGTAGTCATTGAGTGGGACAGCAGTGTGTTTGCAGTGCGGGCAGTAGTCAGTAGGGCTCACGGAGCTCTGAGGGCGGCAGCTTAAATGCTGAGCTGAAGTCAGTGGGGTTTTTTTTGCAGCTAGCTCCCAGTAGTGCATTGCTACTCCTGCTCTTGATATATGATAGGAAGTGGAAGCTTTAGAAATGCTTGATGATGAAATGCGAGTGTCTTTATGTAATATTCCCCCAAATATTCAGAAATTGTGTTCATCCCATCAACCTCATAAATCCCATTAAAATAGTAAGTAGCTATTGGTGTTATTAAACTTTTTTTAATTCTTGCACATACATACTGTTATTTGTAAATACATATTATTATTATTATATAATTTATGTATGTGTCCTTATATTTTAAAACAAGTTAGTTTAACCTCCTTTTTGCTAGTACAACTGAATTAATTACCGTGTCGCGATATGATGTAGGTTTAAAAAGTGTGTCACCAACATGAAAAGTTTGGAAAGCTCTGCGCTAGAGTGTTGTGTGCTAGAAGTAAGCTTTTGTGCTCGTCGTATTGCACCCATAGTATGAATTGAAAGTAAACTGTTTTTACTTACGTGCTAAACCAACGAGCGCAAAAAGCCTAACTTAGCATATTGCGTGCGTGTTAACGTATTAGCCTATAATAGTCAAAGAAGCAAAAAAAGTGGACCAAACACCCCACTCTCGCGCAAACCCTTTCGCATAGTCTCAAATGCACAAACCCAATATGAAAATATAAATATATTACACATTAAAATGTGCTTCACATATCAGAATATGTTTTATGTATTCATAAAAAAAATATTTCTACATATATCTGATGTTTTTTTGGTACAATATATATTTATACCTATATATATATATATATATATATATATATATATATATATATATATATAGATAGATAGATAGATAGATAGATAGATAGATATACACATACATGGTTAGATATAGGTATAGATATATATAGGAATATCTATTTAGAAATACTTAGAACATGTTCCCCTATGTGCAGAACATTGGGATGGGAAGTATTTACAGTTAATACATAGTTAAAACCTTTATTAAAAATTAATATTGCATAAATGTGATTTTTCATGTTTTAATCTACTTAACTGCAAAGGGCTCAAATGCACTTATATACAGTACCCCTCAAAAGTGAGTACACCCCTCACGTTTCTAAATATTTTATTATAACTTTTCATGTGACAACACTGATGAAATTACAATTTGCTACAATGTAAAGAAGTGAGTGTACAGCTTGTATAACAGTGTAAATTTGCTGTCCTCTCAAAATAACTCACAGCCATTAATGTCTAAACCGTTGGCAACAAAAGTGAGTACACCCCTAAGTGGAAATGTCCAAATTGGGCCCAATTAGCAATTTTCCCTCCCCGGTGTCCCCAGTGTCATTTTACTCATTAGTGTTACAAGTTATCAGGTGTGAATGGGGAGCAGGTGTGTTAAATTTGGTGTTATCGCTCTCACACTCTCTCATACTGGTCACTGGAAGTTAAACATGGCACCTCATGGTAAAGAACTCTCTGAGGATCTGAGAAAAAGAATTATTGCTCTGCATACAGATGGCCTAGTCTATAAGAAGATTGCCAAGACCCTGATACTGAGATGCAACACAGTGGGCAAGACCATACAGGACAGGTTCTGCTCAGAACTAGCCTCGCCATGGTCACGGCCGTCTTTAACGTGGGGCAAAAGGGGAAGCTGCTCCGGGCCCAGTCTTTGTTGTGGGGCCCAAAGCAGCTGCCCCTTGTTCTATGGCTAGTTACCAACCAAGAAGCAGCCTCTTTTTGCTCTACATGTGCCTTTCACAGAGAAGAACTTTCCTGATGCATATCAGTCTGATCCTGACATCACAGTACAGTCCAGCCCCAAAATACCAGGCAATCCCTCTCTGAACGAGAGAAACAGCAAAACCCCAGATGTTTGTTTTGGCCTATTGTGGGCATCATCAGTGAGGTGCAGCCATATCTCTCTAGGCACACTGAGCAACGGGTCCACGTCTGGATTCCTGTATCACACTTAGGGAGACTTGCATAAATAAAAAGAGAGATGCGCTCAACCTGGGAACGAACAATAGCATAATAGCTTGTTCTATGGCTAGTTACCAACCAAGAAGCAGCCTCTTTTTGCTCAACATGTGCCTTTCATAGAGAAAAACTTTCCTGAAGCATATCAGTCTGATCCTGACTTCACAGTACAGTCCAGCCACGAAATACCAGCAAATTCCTTTCTGAACTCGAGAAACAGCAAAACCCCAGACGTACGTTTTGACCTATTGTGGGCCTCGTCAGTGAGGTGCAGCCATATCCCTCTAGGAACTCTGAGCAACGGGTCCACGTCTGGATTCCCACATCACACTTAGGGAGATTTCCGTAAGTGTCATAATTTGCATAAATAAAAAGAGAGAAGTGCTCAACCTGGGAACGAACAATAGCATAATAACTTATTCTATGGCTTGTTACCACTCAAGAAGTAGCATCTCTTTGCTCAACATGTGCCTTTTACAGAGAATAACTTTCCTGAAGCATATCAGTCTGATCCTGACTTCACAGTACAGTCCAGCCCTGAAATACCAGGCAAAAACCTCAGACGTACGTTTTGGCCTATTGTGGGCCTCGTAAGTGAGGTGCAGTCAAATCCCTCTAGGCACACTGAGCAACGGATCCACGTCTGGATTCCCTCTTCACACTTAGGGAGACTTTGCTAAGTTTCATAATTTGCATAAATATAAAGAGAGAAGCGCTCAACCTGGGATTGAACAATAGCATAATAGCTTATTCTATGGCTAGTTATCACCCAAGAAACAGCCTCTTTTTGCTCAACATGTGGTAACTAGCCATGGAACAAGCTATTATTGTTCGTTTCCAGGTTGAGCGCTTCTCTCTTTTTATTTATGCAAATTATGACACTTAGGGAAGTCTCCCTAAGTGTGATGCGAGAATCCAGATGTGGACCCCTTGCTCAGTGTGCCTAGAGGGATATGTTTGCACCTCACATGCACATATAAATACATAATACATATGTATACATATATAGACAAATTATATATATATATATATATATATATATATATATGCACACATACACACAGATATATATATATATATACACACATACACATAGTATTTGGACATGTATGTATCTCAATTTTTAACCCCTTAAGGACAAGGCCATTTTTCAATTTCTTACCCTCAAGGGCCAGGGATATTTTTACATTTCTGCTGTGTTTCTGTTTAGCTTTAATTTTCCTCTTACTCATTTACTGTACCCACACATATTATATACTGTTTGCCTCACCATTAAATGGACTTTCTAAAGATACCATTATTTTCATCATATCTTATAATTTACTATAAAAAGAATGATAAAATATGATGAAAAAATGAAAACAAAAAAACACTTTTTCTAACTTTGACCCCCAAAATCTGTTACACATCTACAACCACTAGAAAACACCCATTCTAAATAGTTTCTAAATTTTGTCCTGAGTTTAGAAAAATCCAATGTTTACATGTTCTTTGCTTTTTTTGCAAGTTATAGGGCAATAAGTACAAGTAGCACTATGCTATTTCCAAACCATTTTTTTTTCTTCAAAATTAGAGATAGTTACATTGTAACACTAATATCTGTCTGTCAGGAATCCCTTAATATCCCTTCACATGTATATATTTTTTTTAGTAGACAACCCAAAGTATTGATCTAGGCCCATTTTGGTATATTTTATGCCATCATTTCATAGCCGAATGCGATCAATTAAAAAAAAAGTTCACTTTTTCACAAACTTTTTCACAAACTTTTTCACAAACTTTAGGTTTCTCACTGAAATTATTTACAAACAGCTTGTGCAATTATGGCAGAAATGGTTGTAAATGCTTCTCTGGGACCCTCTTTGTTCAGAAATAGCAGACATATATGGCTTTGGTGTTGCTTTTTGGTAATTAGGCGGCCGCTAAATGCTGCTGCACACCACACATGTATTATGCCCAGCAGTGAAGGGGTTAATTAGGGAGCTTTTAGGGAGCTTTTAGGGTTAATTTTAGCTTTAGTGTAGTGTAGTAGACAACCCAAAGTGTCAATCTAGGCCCATTTTGGTATATTTCATGCCACCATTTCAATGCCAAATGCGATCAAATAAAAAAAATTGTTACATTTTTCAAAATTTTAGGTTTCTCACTGAAATTATTTACAGTTAGTGCAATCATGGCACAAATGGTTGTAAATGCTTCTCTGGGATCCCTTTTGTTCAAAAATAGCAGACATATATGGCTCTGGCATTGCTTTTGAGTAATTAGAAGGCCGATAAATGCCACTGCGCACCACATGTGTATTATGCCCAGCAGTGAAGGGATTAATTAGGTAGCTTGTAGGGAGATTGTAGGGTTCATTTTAGCTTTAGAGTAGAGATCAGTCTCCCACCTGACACATCCCACCCCCTGATCCCTCCCAAACAGCTCTCTTCCCTCCCCCACCCCACAATTGTGCCAGCCATCTTGAGTACTGGCAGAAAGTCTGCCAGTACTAAAATAAAAGGCTTTTTTTATTATTATTTTTTTTTATTTAAAAAAAATAAAATAAAAAATAAAATAAAATTTTTTCTGCATTTTAGGATCACCCCTTAGCCCCCAACCTCCCTGATGCCCCCTAAACAGCTCTCTAACCCTCCCCCCCCTCTACCTTATTGTCCGCCATCTTGGGTACTGGCAGCTGTTTGCCAGTACCCAGTTGTCCATATAATTTGTTGTTTTTTTAAAAAAAAAATATAAATAAAATAAAAAACATTTTTCTGTAGTGTAGCTTCTCCCCCTCAATGCCCTCCCCCCCTCCCCCTCCCTTTCCCCTCTCTCTCCTTTCCTACACTATAATGGCCGTGCACGCGCGCACTCCCGAGCCCCGCCTCCTTGCATGCTCACGGACACTTTCATCATAGGATCCAGAGCACGCACTGGCGATGGGCCGCCCTCCTGCCTCCCAGCATTGACTCCCACCCATGAACGATCGGCACCATCGCTTGCCAATGCAGAGAGGGCCACAGAGTGGCCCTCTCTGCATCGACAACTCTGCAATTCTATTTCTGCTGTGCCCCACTCGTGGGGCATGCAGAAATAGCGCAATCTCGCTATTTTGAGTGAGATCGCGGCAGAGAGAAGCCCAGGACTGCAGCGATGTACAGGGTACGTTGCTGGTCCTTAAAGGGGAAGTAAACCTAGAAAATAATGTTATATAATTCTGCACATACTGCAGAATGATATAACATTATATTAGCGCAAACTTTATGCAACATAATATTGCAGCTGATAATTGATTAAAAAGAGGGTTTTTCAGACTGCCTCTCTTTTGCTCTACTGAGCGGGTCTGGTTTTTCCCCTGAGCGCATCTGGGCAGCTGTCTAGTCACAGTAGCTTCTGATGTATTTTTGATGTGTGTTGTGCAACTTTTTTGTTTTGCAAAACAGTTAACCAGAGCTCTGGTCGTGGTAATCATTGTAGCATAAATCATGATTGCGCTCAAGCGATCGACTTTACTTTCAACTGGTAATGCCAGCGGTAAGCCCAACGAGCCCAAACCCCACGATAAACCCCTTATCGCTCACGCACAAACGTTTGCGCTCTTATCCTAATCTGGCCCTATATTATCTTTTTTTATTAATACATGAGCAATGGAAGATTTAAAAAGGGCAAAGGTTGTGTGACTTTAGTGGGTGTCTTATGGCTGCACATCACAGTAAAATTAGATTGGAGTCCCCCAGGCGCCTATCAAACGGAGGCAAAGGGGATTAGCAGTGATGATTAGTGGTCGAGTTAGAAAAATTACTTACCACTCAGGCAATTGTTGTTTTACAATGTCAAATATTAAAACTTTAATATGCATAAAAAATTCAAATCATATATCTTGATGTACACAATAAATATCGATGTGCACAATAAATATCATGGATCAATGAAAAAAATTGGCAGATAAATATGATAAGATATGATACAATAAAAACAATGCAATAAAAACAATAAATCGGAGTACAATATAGGGTTCTCTGACACTGGAAAAACACTCAAAATGACACTTGGTGTGGATGATAATATTTGTTGTTAACAATGTGTTGTGACACACACAATTAAAAAATTGTGAAAAAATGAGAAAAAATGAAAAATATAAAAAATATATGAAAAACGTGGAAAAAATGGGTAGTTGGTGGATAAAAATTGTGAAAATTCTTTTAAAATAGTGAAAATTTTTAAATAAATAGTCTAGTCCATAGAGTTCATCATGAAGTGTGGTAGACCTTGAATGCGAAGAGAATAGATGTTACGTGTAGATTTAAAGCAATAAAAAATTAAAAAACATATATGTATAAATCCAGTAATAGTCAGGGGAGGTGTAGATCCACCTTTTGAGAGGATAAGTTTTGAAAAAATTTATGTGAAAAAAAAAAACTGTGAAAATGTCCAAATCACGCAGTGGTGAATAAATAAATGAGCAAAAAATAGCAAAAAGATAGTGACAAGAAATATAGTGCTTGCAACTAAGGGATTCCTAGAGAATGCACAGTGTAAATTTCTGAAAAACTCCGAGTATATGGTAAACCGGATATCAACCTAAAAAGAAATGAAAAACAACATAGCGCAATAACGTTTTCACAATGGGAGTAATAGAGGAAATAGGCTTACCAATCGGTCAACGCGTTTCGGCCCGTGATAGGCCTTTATCAAGACTGATTGTAAGGTAAGATTGGTAGCCTTTTAAAGCCCAAGTACCGGAAGTGTTACATTGATGCACTTCCGGTTTCCATTTGTTAAGACATAAAACATAAAATAGTTAAAATTGGGTATAATTCACCAATTATACTTTGAGTAAAGAACGAGTTTGATTTATAGAGTGCACATACATTGCATATACTAGATCTGGTAAAGTCCTATTTTTTCCCTATGATATATATAAATAATGATGAGTATATATATATACATACAGTATATGAGTGTATGTATTTATGTAAACATTTTGTGATTAATTGTATTTATTGGTTAAACAGGGAATTAGTATTGAGAGCATCTTTACATTGTAATTTATTTCTTTAATTTGCTATTTGTATTGGGGCAGAGTTTGTATTTTTATTAGTATAATTTGATATGAATCCAGGAGCCTTGAAACCAAATATCAATGAAATTGTGATGTAAAGTTCCACTTTGTTTGGAGCAAAGCACTGCACGGCTGGCCATCCACTGAATACAAGGGGGCCTTTCTATCAAGCTCCGTATGCAGTTATGAAGCAGTGGTTATGAAGCAGCGGTCACAAAGACCGCTGCTCCATAACCTGTCCGCCTGAGCAGGCGGACAGATATCGCCGCAAATCAACCCAATCTAGTACGATCTGGTTGATTGACACCCCCCTGCTGGCGACCTATTGGCCGCAAGTCAGCAGGGGGCGGCGTTGCACTAGCAGCTCTTGAGAGCTGCTGGTGCAATGCTGAAGTCTGGCCGACCTGATCCGTACTGTCGGATCAGGTACGCCAGACTTTGATAACTTGGGGCCAATGCCTTTAATTCATACTTTCACTATACAAAAGTGCACAGAAAAAAACTGGACTACATTAAAATAAACTAGTGTGCAAAATAAACTTGTTGTGCAAGACATATAAGGAATAAATGTGAGAAGTGTGAGGAACTTTAACAATGTTCAATCTCTCTTTGCTTTAAACGCTCTAGTTCACTAACAGGATTTGAGTATGGGGCATATTTATCAAACTCCATACGGAGCTTGATGTCCCGTGTTTCCTGCGAGCCTAAATGCTGCTCCATAACCTTTCCGCCTGCTCTGAGGTGGCGGACAGAATTCGCAAGAAATCAACCCGATCGAATACGATCGGGATGATTGACACCCCCTGCTAGCAAAAGAAACTTGGTGTGCCAGACATATAAGGAATAAATGTGTGAAGTGTGAGGAACTTTAACAATGTTCAATCTCTCTTTGCTTTAAAAGCTCTAGTTCACTAACGGGATTTGAGCAAGGGGATATTTATCAAGCTCTGTCTAAAGACCGCTGCTCCATAACCTGTCCGCCTTCTCTGAGGCGGTGGACAGACATCACCAGAAATACAATCGGGTTGATTGACACTCCCTGCTAGCGGCCGATTGGCCGCAAATCTGCAGGGGGCGGCATTGCACCAGCAGTTCACAAGAGCTGCTGGTGCAATGATAAATGCCAAGAGGGAATGCTGTCGGCATTTATCAATGTGCAGCGGACATGATCCGCAATATCGGATCATGTCAGCTCGCACATTAATAAATAGGCCCCTAAGTGCGTTCTGGGGTGGAGTCCTAAGTGCGTTCTGGGGTGGAGTTTATTCAGTTCTATTTAGTTTATATGGATAGGGTTAGGTCATTCTCAGGCACAATTTTTGTAGGGTATAAAAAAACAATCAAGAAAATTAGCAGGGGATGGGGATGGATTAGAACACATTTTTATTAACGTCTTGTAGAACAAAGTATAAACATTTTTTTAAAACCAAATAAACATCTTACTGCATTTCTTTCAATCCCCAAACCCCACCCACCATCTGCTTTAGCTGGAGGAGCCATTCTGGTTTCAGTCTGCAAACAACGAGGCTTGTTAGACTCATTATGTTAGTATTAAGTGCATTGTGTTACAGCTATTATCTGTACACACCAATTATGGAAAAACATGTAGCAGGGTTAGCCTTGCCATATGCAGTTTGCATTTCAACCTCAGAGAAAAACCACACAATTTTCTGAGTTAAACTACATGGAAAAGGGGCAATATAAATAATGAATATATAGTGCAAATGTGTTTTACTCTCTCAAACTAAATATTTTAAGCAATATTTTAATGTAAAGTATACTGGAGCAGTGAATCCCATATCATTTCAAGCAAGTTTCTAAATTGGATGTTTTAACTAAATAAACTAAATAAAATAATTAAAGGAACACTGAACCCAAATTTTTTTCTTTTGTGATTCAGATAGAGAATGCAATTTTAAGCAACTTTCTATTTTACTCCTACTATCAAATTTTCTTCATTCTCTTTGTATCTTTATTTGAAAAGCAAGAATGTAAGTGTAGATGCCGGCCCATTTTTGGTGAACAGCCTGGGTTGTCCTTGCTGATTGGACAGCACCAATAAACAAGTGCTGTCCAGGGTCTGAACCCAAAATTCTATGGCTCCTTAGCTTAGATGCCTTCTATTTCAAATAAAGATATCAAGAGAACAAAGAAAAATTGATAATAGGAATAAATTAGAAAGTTGCTTTAAATTGCATGCTCTATATAAAAAATGGATTCAGTGTCCCTTTAAGGAGCACTCAAGCAAGTTTACTTCAGAGATGGACAATCAAAACTATTATAGGCCCTGTAAGCTTCAAGATTTGCCTTTAGGATGTTGACTAAATTAAAATACAAGTATAATTTTAATTGCGCACTGCACACTAACCTCTTTTGCACACTAATACTACACTGTGTCTGTACATTTAGACAGTGGCATCACTAGGGGGGGCGGGGGGGGCACACCCGGGTGACACCCTCCAGGGGGTGACACCAAAAAAAAAATTTTTTTTTTTTTTTTTTTTTTTTTTTAATTTTATTGAAAAATGCATAGATTTTTTTTTATTAGAGGGGCTGGCATTTGTGAACATTGGTGGGACTGGGGAAGATGTAGACACACAATTTTTTTGCCCCTTGAGCCAGTGCTGCAATTTCAACAAATAGTTTTCCCAGCTGCTTTTGCTTGTTTGTACTTTGCTTCTCCCCTGCCCAATTTCGCTATGAATGTTGTGGGCATGCCGTGGGGCTTGCAAAGTTGCACTGCTAGCCTAAACCTGCCTGCCTATCTGTGCTCACTGCTCAGTGACATGTGGAGCAGTGGAGTCACTCACTGCTGTGCTGTCTCTCTAAACGGGAACTGGCAAATCATGAGGGGATGCCTGGCACCTGACCGCATGACTGTTTGACACTGTCTTTAAAGTGAAGGAGCCACGTATGATGCCCACCAGACCATTACGGTTACGGTACACTAAGTGCACACTGAACAGGTAGGAGGGCGGGCGGGGGTCTGGGGTGGGCAGAGTGCAGAGGTGATTGGCCATAAGAAGCGGTAGGCACGTGGCCCGGGGCTGTGCACTGACAGGCTTGGAAGAGAGTCAGAGAGCAGAATTTTCATAGTTTGCACCTAAAACTTTTCTTTAGTGATTTATTTTAGAGTGCTCTGTTTATCTTTCATTTGATGCTCTGCTGAGCCAGGGAGCATCTCTAGGCATGAGCTTCATAATTAATGCAGTGCAGTTTACATATTTTGTAAGTGTGTGTCTGAGTTTTTGTGTGTGCGTGTGTCTCAGTGTTTTTGTGTGTGTGTTTTTGTGTGTGTGTCTGAGTGTGTTTCCGAGTGTTTGTGTGTGCATCTGAGTATGTTTTAAGTGTGGCTGAGTGTTTGTATGTGTGTGTGCCTGTGTTTTTGTGTGTGTCTGCTTTCTGGGGGGGGGGTGACACCATAACTTACCGTACCGGGTGACACCAACCCTAGTGACGCCACTGCATTTAGAGAAAACAGAACAATGCTCTGCAGCTATTAAAAGGAAACAGCTGCTTCTCTCTGGAAACAAAGGTCAAATTTCCAGAATAATTAATATTGTTGGATACACTCCTTATAAGCCAATCAGATTTGTTTGCACTTGATTTGAGACTACGGCCTCTATGTATCAGGCCGTCTACTTACCTGCATTCGCCGGCCTAATACTCTTGCCTAAGCTGGCCTACCATCGCCGCTGCAGACCTGAATATGTTCGCCAAAGTTATCAAGAAAGCTGTCAAGAAGCCACGCACAAAGTACGGAGCGATGAGCAGCAGACTGTTGTTAACTGACAGTCATCGATCTCGCTGCTCATCGGCTTCTTCGCAGTTTTCTTGCTAGCCTGTCACTAAGCACCCACACTAAACTATACTGTTTTACCCCCTAAACCGCCACTCCCGGAGCCCCCCGCACCTAAATAAAGTTATTACCCCTAAACCGCTGCTCCTGGACCCCGCCGCCACCTACATTATATATATTAACCCCTAAACTGCCGCTCCCAGAGCCCACCGCACCTAAATAAAGTTATTACCACCTAAACCGCCACTCCTGGACCCTGCCGCAACTATAATAAATATATTAACCCCTAAACCGCCGCTCCTGGAACCCGCCGCCACCTACATTATATGTATTAACCCCCCTAATTACAATTATTAACTAAATTATTCCTATTTAAAACTAAATACTTACCTGTAAAATAAACCCTAAAATAGCTACAATATAACTAATAATTATATTGTAGCTATTTTAGGATTTATTTTTATTTTACAGGCAACTTTGTATTTAATTTAACTAGGTACAATAGCTATTAAATAGTTATTGTACCTACCTATACCTAGTTAAAATAACTAAAAAATTACCTGTAAAATAAATCCTAACCTAAGTTACAAATACACTTAACACTACACTATCATTAAATTAATTTAAAAAATAACTACAATTACCTAAAATTAAATACAATTAAATAAACTAAACTACAGTACAAAAAAGAACAAACACTAAATTACAGAAAATAAAAAAAAATTACAAGAACTTTAAACTAATTACACCTAATCTAAGCCCCCTAATAAAATAAAAAAGCCCCCCAAAATAATAAAATGCCCTACCCTATACTAAATTACAAAGTAATCAGCTCTTTTACCAGCCCTTAAAAGGGCTTTTTGCGGGGCATTGCCCCAAAGTAATCAGCTATTTTACCTGTAAAAAAAAAATACAACCCCCCCAACATTACAACCCACCACCCACACACCCCTACTCTAAAACCCACCAAAACCCCCCTTAAAAAAACCTAACACTAACCCCCTGAAGATCACCCTAACTTGAGCCATGTTCACCCAGCCAGGCCGAATTCTTCATCCAAGCGGGGCAGAAGAGGTCCTCCATCCGGCCGAAGTCTTCATCCAAGCGCGTCTTCTATCTTCAATCATCTGGAGGGGAGCCATCTTCCATCCAGCCGACGCTGAGCCATCTTCTTCCAACAACGTCCTAACACTGAATGCCTGGTCCTTTAAATGACGTCATCCAAGATGGTGTCCCTTGAATTCCGATTGGCTGATAGGATCATCATGATTAAATCAACGAATTGGATTTTTCCTACCTTAATTCTAATTGGCTAATAGAATCCTATCAGCCAATCGGAATTCGAGGGACGCCATCTTGGATGACGTCATTTAAAGGACCAGGCATTCAGTGTTAGGACGTCTTTGGAAGAAGATGGCTCTGCGTCGGCTGGATGGAAGATGGCTCTGCTCCGGATGATTGAAGATAGAAGACGCTGATTACTTTGGGGCAGTGCCCCACAAAAAGCACTTTTAAGGTCTGGTAAAAGAGCTGATTACTTTGCAATTTAGTATAGGGTAGGGCATTTTATTATTTTGGGGGTCTTTTTTATTTTATTAGGGGGCTTAGATTAGGTGTAATTAGTTTAAAGTTCTTGTAATTTTTTTTATTTTCTGTAATTTAGTGTTTGTTTTTTTTGTACTATAGTTTAGTTTATTTAATTGTATTTAATTTTAGGTAATTGTAGTTTATTTTTTAAATTAATTTAATGATAGTGTGGTGTTAGGTGTATTTGTAACTTAGGTTAGGATTTATTTTACAGGTAATTTTGTAGTTATTTTAACTAGGTAGCTATTAAATAGTTAATAACTATTTAATAGCTATTGTACCTAGATAAAATAAATACAAAGTTGCCTGTAAAATAAAAATAAATCCTAAAATAGCTACAATAAAATTATTAGTTATTAGTAGCTATTTTACGGCTAGATTTAGAGTTTTGTCGGTAAGGACCCGCGTAGCTAACGTCGGTTTGTTTCTGGACGCACCATAAAAATAACTCTGGTATTGAGAGTCCACATAAAGGCTGCGTTAGACTCCAAAAAAGGAGCGTAGAGCATTTTTAACGCAGCTTCAACTCTCGATACCAGAGTTGCTTACGCAAGTGGCCAGCCTCAAAAACGTGCTCGTGCACGATTCCCCCATAGGAAACAATGGGGCTGTTTGAGCTGAAAAAAAACCTAACACCTGCAAAAAAGCCGCGTTCAGCTCCTAACGCAGCCCCATTGTTTGCTATGCGTAAACACTTCCTACGTCTGCACCTAACACTCTAACATGTACCCCGAGTCTAAACACCCCTAAGCTTATACTTATTAACCCCTATTCTGCCGCCCCCGCTATCGCTGACCCCTGCATATTATTATTAACCCCTAATCTACCGCTCCGGACACCGTCGCTACTTACATTATCCCTATGTACCCCTAATCTGCTGCCCTAACATCGCCGACCCCTATATTATATTTATTAACCCCTAATCTGCCCCCCACAACGTCGCCTCCACCTGCCTACACTTATTAACCCCTAATCTGCCGAGCGGACCGCACCGCTACTATTATAAAGTTATTAACCCCTAATCCGCCTCACTAACCCTATAATTAATAGTATTAACCCCTAATCTGCCCTCCCTAACATCGCCGACACCTAATTTCAATTATTAAACCCTAATCTGCCGACCGGAGCTCACCGCTATTCTAATAAATGTATTAACACCTAAAGCTAAGTCTAACCCTAACACTAACACCCCCCTAAGTTAAATATAATTTACATCTAACGAAATTAATTAACTCTTATTAAATAAATTATTCATATTTAAAGCTAAATACTTACCTGTAAAATAAATCCTAATATAGCTACAATATAAATTATAATTACATTGTAGCTATTTTAGGATTAATATTTATTTTACAGGCAACTTTGTAATTATTTTAACCAGGTACAATAGCAATTAAATAGTTAAGAACTATTTAATAGTTACCTAGTTAAAATAATTACAAAATTACCTGTCAAATAAATCCTAACCTAAGTTACAATTAAACCTAACACTATACTATCATTAAATTAATTAAATAAAATACCTACAATTACCTACAATTAAACCTAACACTACACTATCAATACATTAATTAAATACAAAACCTACAAATAACTACAATGAAATAAACTAACTAAAGTACAAAAAATAAAAAAGAACTAAGTTACAAAAAATAAAAAAATATCTACAAACATAAGAAAAATATTACAACAATTTTAAACTAATTACACCTACTCTAAGCCCCCTAATAAAACAACTAAGCCCCCCAAAATAAAAAATGCCCTACCCTATTCTAAATTACTAAAGTTAAAAGCTCTTTTACCTTACCAGCCCTGAACAGGGCCCTTTGCGGGGCATGCCCCAAGAAGTTCAGCTCTTTTGCCTGTAAAAAAAACATACAATACCCCCCCCCCAACATTACAACCCACCACCCACATACCCCTAATCTAACCCAAACCCCCCTTAAATAAACCTAACACTAAGCCCCTGAAGATCTTCCTACCTTGTCTTCACCATACTAGGTTCACCGATCGGTCCTGAAGAGCTCCTCCGATGTCCTGATCCAAGCCCAAGCGGGGGGCTCAAGATGTCCATGATCCGGTAGAAGTCTTCATCCAAGCGGGGCAGAAGAGGTCTTCCATCCGATTGAAGTCTTCATCCAGGTGGCATCTTCTATCGACATCCATCTGGAACGGAGCGGCAGCATCCTGAAGACCTCCGACGCGGAACATCCATCCTGGATCCATGGAATCAGCCAATCAGAATCAAGTTCAATCCGATTGGCTGATGGAATCAGCCAATCAGATTGAGCTCGCATTCTATTGGCTGTTCCGATCAGCCAATAAAATGCGAGCTAAATCTGATTGGCTGATTCCATCAGCCAATCAGAATATTCCTACCTTAATTCCGATTGGCTGATAGAATCCTATCAGCCAATCGGAATTCGAGGGACGCCATCTTGGATGACGTCATTTAAAGGAACCGTCATTCGTCGTTCAGTCGTCGGCCAGGATGGATGTTCTGCGTCGGAGGTCTTCAGGATGCTGCCGCTCCGTTCCAGATGGATGTTGATAGAAGATGCCGCCTGGATGAAGACTTCAATCGGATGGAAGACCTCTTCTGCCCCGCTTGGATGAAGACTTCTACCGGATCATGGACATCTTCAGCCCCCCGCTTGGGCTTGGATCAGGACATCGGAGGAGCTCTTCAGGACCGATCGGTGAACCTGGTATGGTGAAGACAAGGTAGGA
This sequence comes from Bombina bombina, assembly GCF_027579735.1. Classification (NCBI taxonomy): domain Eukaryota; kingdom Metazoa; phylum Chordata; class Amphibia; order Anura; family Bombinatoridae; genus Bombina; species Bombina bombina. The sequence goes on from NC_069502.1 coordinate 281,526,475, forward strand.
AGATCTTCAGGGGCTTAGTGTTAGGTTTATTTAAGGGGGTTTGGGTTAGATTAGGGGTATGTGGGTGGTGGGTTGTAATGATGGGGGGGTATTGTATGTTTTTTTTACAGGCAAAAGAGCTGAACTTCTTGGGGCATGCCCCGCAAAGGGCCCTGTTCAGGGCTGGTAAGGTAAAAGAGCTTTTAACTTTAGTAATTTAGAATAGGGTAGGGCATTTTTTATTTTGGGGGGCTTTGTTGTTTTATTAGGGGGCTTAGAGTAGGTGTAATTAGTTTAAAATTGTTGTAATATTTTTCTTATGTTTGTAGATATTTTTTTATTTTTTGTAACTTAGTTCTTTTTTATTTTTTGTACTTTAGTTAGTTTATTTCATTGTAGTTATTTGTAGGTTTTGTATTTAATTAATGTATTGATAGTGTAGTGTTAGGTTTAATTGTAGGTAATTGTAGGTATTGTATTTAATTAATTTATTGATAGTGTAGTGTTAGGTTTAATTGTAGGTAATTGTAGGTATTTTATTTAATAAATTTATTGATAGTGTAGTGTTAGGTTTAATTGTAACTTAGGTTAGGATTTCTTTTACAGGTAATTTTGTAATTATTTTAACTAGGTAACTATTAAATAGTTCTTAACTATTTAATAGCTATTGTACCTGGTTAAAATAATTACAAAGTTGCCTGTAAAATAAATATTAATCCTAAAATAGCTACAATATAATTATAATTTATATTGTAGCTATATTAGGATTTATTTTACAGGTAAGTATTTAGCTTTAAATATGAATAATTTATTTAATAAGAGTTAATTAATTTCGTTAGATGTAAATTATATTTAACTTAGGGGGGTGTTAGTGTTAGGGTTAGACTTAGCTTTAGGGGTTAATACATTTATTAGAATAGCGGTGAGCTCCTGTCGGCAGATTAGGGGTTAATAATTGAAGTTAGGTGTCGGCGATGTTAGGGAGGGCAGATTAGGGGTTAATACTATTTATTATAGGGTTAGTGAGGCGGATTAGGGGTTAATAACTTTATAATAGTAGCGGTGCGGTCCGCTCGGCAGATTAGGGGTTAATAAGTGTAGGCAGGTGGAGGCGACGTTGTGGGGGGCAGATTAGGGGTTAATAAATATAATATAGGGGTCGGCGGTGTTAGGGGCAGCAGATTAGGGGTACATAAGGATAACGTAGGTGGCGGCGCTTTGCGGTCGGCAGATTAGGGGTAAGTAAGTGTAGGTAGCTGGCGGCGACGTTGTGGGGGGCAGGTTAGGGGTTACTAAATATAATATAAGGGTCGGCGGTGTTAGGGGCAGCAGATTAGGGGTACATAAGGATAACGTAGTTGGCGGTCGGCAGATTAGGGGTTAAAAATTTTTAATCTAGTGGCGGCGATGTGGGGGGACCTCGGTTTAGGGGTACATAGATAGTTTATGGGTGTTAGTGTACTTTAGAGTACAGTAGTTAAGAGCTTTATGAACCGGCGTTAGCCCAGAAAGCTCTTAAAGGGACAGTCTACACCAGAATGTTTATTGTTTTAAAAGATAGATAATCCCTTTATTACCCATTTCCCAGTTTTGCATAACCAACACAGTTATAATAATATACTTTTAACCTCTGTGATTATCTTGTATCTAAGCCTCTGCAAACTGCCCCTTTTTCAGTTCTTTTGACAGACTTGCAGTCTAGCCAATCAGTGCCTGCTCCCAGATTACTTCACGTGCACGAGCACAGAGTTATCTATATGAAATATGTGAACTAACACCCTCTAGTGGTGAAAAACTGTTAAAATGCAATCTGAAAGAGGTGGGCTTCAAGGTCTAAGAAATTAGCATATGAACCTCCTAGATTAAGCTTTCAACTAAGAATACCAAGAGAACAAAGCAAAATTGGTGATAAAAGTAAATTGGAAAATTGTTTAAAATTACATGCTCTATCTGAATCATGAAAGTTTATTTAGGCCTAGACTGTCCCTTTAACTACTGACTTTTTTCCTGCGGCTGGAGTTTTGTCGTTAGAGTTCTAACTCTCACTTCAGCCACGACTCTAAATACCGGAGTTAGAAAAATCCCATTGAAAAGATAGGATACGCAATTTACGTAAGGGGATCTGCGGTATGGAAAAGTCGCGGCTGAAAAGTGAGCGTTAGACCCTTTTTTGAGTGACTCCAAATACCAGAGTTAGCCTAAAACCAGCGTTAGGAGCCTCTAACGCTGGTTTTCACGGCTAACGCCAAACTCCAAATCTAGGCCTTAGGGTTTATTTTACAGGTAAGTATTTAGTTTTAAATAGGAATAATTAGTTAATAATTGTAATATGTATTTAGATTTATTTAAATAATATTTAAGTTAGGGGGTGTGTTAGACTTAGGTTTAGAGGTTAATAAGTTTAATATAGGTGGCAACGGGGTCCGGGAGCAGCGGTTTAGGGGTTAAATATTTAATTTTGTTGTGGCGGGGTCCAGGAACGGCGTTTTAGGGGTTAAACAATTTATTTAGTTATGGCGGGGTCCGGGATCTACAGGATAGGGGTTAATAACTTTAATATAGGTGGCGGCAGTATAGGGGGTGGCAGATTAGGGGTTAATAGGTATAATGTAGGTGGCGACGGGGTCCAGGAGCAGCGGTTTAGGGGGTAATAACTTTATTTAGGTGTGGGGGGCTCCGAGAGTGGCGGTTTAGGGGGTAATAACTTTATTTAGGTGGCGGCAGTGTAGGGGGGACAGATTAGGGGTGTTTAGACTTGGGGTACATGTTAGGGTGTTAGGTGCAGAGTTGCAGACATCTCCCATAGAAATCAATCGGACATCGGGCAGCAGAGAACATGAGCTTTTGCTGCTGTCAGACTCCCATTGATTCCTATGGGATCCGCCAGCTCCAGGGCGGCGGATTGAAAACCAGGTATGCTGGGTCGGAATAGTGCCGAGCGTACCTGCTAGTTATTTGATAACTAGCAAAAGTAGTCAGATTGTGCTGAACTTGCGTTCGGCACATCTGGAGTGACGTAAGAATCGATCTGTGTTGGACTGAGACCGGCGGATCGTAGCTTACGTCACTATATTCTACTTTTGCCGGTCTCTAGCCTTTGATAACTAAGGCGAATCAGCCTCGCCACAAATACGCTGCAGAATTCCATCGTATTTGCGGTTGACAGCTTGTTAGAGGCCAATGTGGTTGTATTTATTTGTAACCATTTTTTAAATGTGTTTATTTATTTTTACCTGACATACACATTAATTTTTTATACTTTTCCTAATTCCATGAAACCATTTCAGAATCAAAACAGTTTACAACTTAAAAAAAAAAAAAACAACTTTATGACCTTTCAGCTTGGAAAGCAAATTAATTCATTAATATATAACAATTTCAAAGCCATCCCTAATGGCTACTGCTGCTTTATAGTCTAATTTACAAACATATTGTTGCTTTTAATTTTCAGAGAACATTTATATGGAATTTGCCAAATGTGCCCTCTTAGTAAGTTTAGGATATAAAACGTATTCTAAGTGCTATGCAAATATCTCCCTTTGCATAATAATAATCTAGTAATTGTTTTTGCTAATTCTATTGCTTTTTTATGCAGTGTTTTAAGGATGGGGTGAAAGCTTTGCTCCCCATATGTAAATAAGTGTGAATTGTGTGTGAAGAGCCTATTAGATGTTGCTCTTTATTAATGCTTTTAATATCACTTTGTTCATGAAAACCTTTTGCTATTGCCATGATTTTGTGTAATTACAGTGTAATTTTGTAACCTATAGAGAAATGCATACATTTGAAGAGTGAATTATCAGAATAAATCAATCTTTAAAGAGCACAAAAGTGCAAAAATAAAATGCTCCAATGTTTTAGAGCATTGAACTATTGAACAATTGCTTGCATATACATGTGTGTGTGTGTGTTTAACCCCTGATAGGTCAGCTGCAGAGCAGCAATGCACCTCTGGGAGCTAGCTGGGAATTAGTGCCCACTAGACATGTGTATTCTTTGTTTCTCAAATGAATTCTGAATATGACCATGGGTAGTGTTTTTTTTAGTTGCTAGAATTTATTTACGTGAAAATGAAACACACAACAATCTGTGTAAATCCAGATCTACACAGGTCTAGTGCCTACCTACACATACCTCTTTTCATTGGCTCATCATATCAGCTAGGTTTCAGTAGTGCTGGTCTGGAACTGATTTTAACTATGTGTTTAACCCTTACAGGGATTTAAACACATATTTAGATATCAGCAAGAGCATACCAGTCAATATTTCCCAACTGGCTTCCGGGAATGGAAAGTCTACACTGTGTGAGGGAGGACTATGAGCAGAGTAGCAGGTTGCTATTTGGGCAGAGCTGTGTCTTAAAAGGCATTATTGGTGGTTGGCAGTCAGCAGTCTGCCTTTTAGAGTTCCCAGGCATCCCACATTTTGTTAGCTACAGTTTAGGAACTCTGTGCTGCTGTCCTATAATTCTCCCTACCATATGAATGTTAAAAGACCCCAGACCACAATTAATACACCCACAACATACTGACCCATTTATAGCAAACCAAACTGCCCACAACCTATCCCCTGCCATGGACTGCAGAGACTCCATCCACACCCTGACTGCCAGATCAGCCACTTAATCACACATACTGGCTGGGAAATGTTGGGAGAGATAAGAACAAAATGGCTGTAGGCAGTCACACAGATATGAGCATTGCTACATACAAAGTAAATAATGAGGCTCAGCTTGTTTGACTACTAACAATAATACAAGAGAACCAATGTGCCTGGGAACTCTTTTTTAAAATTATTAGTAAACTGTCATTATTTTTGTTATATTATTTATAATTGTTAATTATTGTTATGTTATACCTGATATAGAGATTGCTTTACTACTCTTGTATCTTTTATATACAGTATATATATATTCTAAAAAATGTGGATTGAAAAACTGTTATTATTTGTATAGTGTTGCAAATGTACAGGGAGTGCAGAATTATTAGGCAAATGAGTATTTTGATCACATCATCCTCTTTATGCATGTTGTCTTACTCCAAGCTGTATAGGCTCAAAAGCTTACTACCAATTAAGCATATTAGGTGATGTGCATCTCTGTAATGAGAAGGGGTGTGGTCTAATGACATCAACACCCTATATCAGGTGTGCATAATTATTAGGCAACTTCCTTTCCTTTGGCAAAATGGGTCAAAAGAAGGACTTGACAGGCTCAGAAAAGTCAAAAATAGTGAGATATCTTGCAGAGGGATGCAGCACTCTTAAAATTGCAAAGCTTCTGAAGCGTAATCATCGAACAATCAAGCGTTTCATTCAAAATAGTCAACAGGGTCGCAAGAAGCATGTGGAAAAACCAAGGCGCAAAATAACTGCCCATGAACTGAGAAAAGTCAAGCGTGCAGCTGCCAAGATGCCACTTGCCACCAGTTTGGCCATATTTCAGAGCTGCAACATCACTGGAGTGCCCAAAAGCACAAGGTGTGCAATACTCAGAGACATGGCCAAGGTAAGAAAGGCTGAAAGACGACCACCACTGAACAAGACACACAAGCTGAAACGTCAAGACTGGGCCAAGAAATATCTCAAGACTGATTTTTCTAAGATTTTATGGACTGATGAAATAAGAGTGAGTCTTGATGGGCCAGATGGATGGGCCCGTGGCTGGATTGGTAAAGGGCAGAGAGCTCCAGTCCGACTCAGACGCCAGCAAGGTGGAGGTGGAGTACTGGTTTGGGCTGGTATCATCAAAGATGAGCTTGTGGGGCCTTTTCGGGTTGAGGATGGAGTCAAGCTCAACTCCCAGTCCTACTGCCAGTTTCTGGAAGACACCTTCTTCAAGCAGTGGTACAGGAAGAAGTCTGCATCCTTCAAGAAAAACATGATTTTCATGCAGGACAATGCTCCATCACACGCGTCCAAGTACTCCACAGCGTGGCTGGCAAGAAAGGGTATAAAAGAAGAAAATCTAATGACATGGCCTCCTTGTTCACCTGATCTGAACCCCATTGAGAACCTGTGGTCCATCATCAAATGTGAGATTTACAAGGAGGGAAAACAGTACACCTCTCTGAACAGTGTCTGGGAGGCTGTGGTTGCTGCTGCACGCAATGTTGATGGTGAACAGATCAAAACACTGACAGAATACATGGATGGCAGGCTTTTGAGTGTCCTTGCAAAGAAAGGTGGCTATATTGGTCACTGATTTGTTTTTGTTTTGTTTTAGAATGTCAGAAATGTATATTTGTGAATGTTGAGATGTTATATTGGTTTCACTGGTAAAAATAAATAATTGAAATGGGTATATATTTGTTTTTTGTTAAGTTGCCTAATAATTATGCACAGTAATAGTCACCTGCACACACAGATATCCCCCTAAAATAGCTAAAACTAAAAACAAACTAAAAACTACTTCCAAAAATATTCAGCTTTGATATTAATGAGTTTTTTGGGTTCATTGAGAACATGGTTGTTGTTCAATAATAAAATTAATCCTCAAAAATACAACTTGCCTAATAATTCTGCACTCCCTGTATAATTAGCTTCCTAAGTATACAAAAATAGAAATACCAACTCATATACACAAATGAGAAGGTCTAAAGATCAATTTATTATGGTGCAGACCCATTATATAATTATTAGACGAAAAAAAAGAAAAGATTAAGTGGTTTATAATAAAACCACACCAAAGACTGGGAATTCAGCACTCTTTTAAATAGAAAATAGAGCAGCACATGCTAAATTTGATACAAAGTCATGTTTATTCTCACATTGTGTTGTTCGCAGGCTCGTCAAAGATGACAGCATCCAAATCAACACGATAAAGTGAATATCGTGGTTAAAAGCTATAAATACAGAAAACACAGACAATTCAAAATGTATTTAAATATGCTTGCAAATACTGGGACTGGTCCATGTGAAGTGACATGCAGTTTGTAAAGGCTAAGTACTTCCTAGAATATACAGAAAAGTAGTGATTCCAAAATAAATGCTGCAACTGAGTAAGCACAGAATGTAAGCCTCAATAGTAAATTCACAGACCTTTATAGGTTTTAATAAAACTAGAAATGAGGATTACTAAGTCTGTGCATAGTCACTTGTTACCTAGTGAACATCAGAAAATAAGAGACACTATGCAAAAGATGTATTACTTAGCCTAGCATAGACACTAGGAAGATATCATACGAAATAACGTATACATAAATGGAGTGTTTGGCACATATCATATGCGGTTTTACAATGAGGTGATACCTTGATGGCCAAAAAGACTAGGGGTGTGATACGATATAGATCGTAGTTTGCGGCGCAAGCGAGGGAACCTGCGTCGCCCGCAGTTTCAGCTCGCAACTCGAGCTATCCCATATACGGCGCCGTCAGATGCTAAAGTGCCGTAAGTCTGACAAACCAGCGATGTCCAGAAATCTGCGCAAGTACAAATTTCTGGCATCGCCAGTGACTTACGGCACGTTAGAAACTGCCGGCGCCTACAAAACCTGACTAAAGTCTAAATCACTCGCACTGTCTAACACGCCTCACTAACATAGCCCGACACGTCTAACCCTCTATCCGCTATCCCCCCTCACTATCCTAACAGTAAAATATATATTAACCCCTAAACCGCTGCTCCCAAACCCCTAATAATAAAGTTATTAACCCCTAAACCGCCGCCAGCTATATTAAATCTATAACCCCCTAAAGTGAGCCCCTACCCCGCCGCTATCTATTTTAAAATTATTAACCCCTAATCTAATCCCTCTACACCGCCGCCAGCTATATTAACTATATTAACCCTAATTATATTAGGGTTAATATAGTTAATATAATTATTATATTATATATATTAACTATATTAACCCTAATTATATATATATATATTAAGTATAACAACCCTATCTAACTCTAACGTCCCTAACTAAACTCTTATTAAAATAAATCTAATATTAATATTATTAATTAAAACATTCCTATTGCAAAAGAGCAGTTTTCTTCGGGGCATGCCCCCAAAAAAGGCCCTTTTAAGTGCTGGTAAGGTAAAAGAGCTTTGAACTTTTTTTAATTTAGAATAGGGTATGGAATTTTTTTATTTTGGGGGCTTTATTATTTTATTAGGGGGCTTAGAATAGGTGTAATTAGCTTAAAAATCTTGTATTTTTTTTTTATTTTTTGTAATTTAGTGTTTTTTTTTTTTGTAATTTAGTTTAGTTTATTTAATTGTATTTTTAGATAGATATTTGTAGTTTATTTAATTTGTTGATAGTGTAGGTGTATTTGTAACTTAGGTTAGGATTTATTTTACAGGTAATTGGGTAATTATTTTAACTAGGTAGCTATTAAATAGTTAATAACTATTTAATAGCTATTATACCTAGTTAAAATAATTAACAATTTACCTGTAAAATAAATATAAACCCTAACAAAGCTACAATGTAATTATTAATTACATTGTAGCTATCTTAGAGTTTATTTTATAGGTAAGTATTTAGATTTAAATAGGAATATTTTAGTTTATAATATGAATTAGATTTATTTAATAAGAATTTAGTTAGGGGTGTTAGGGTTAGATAGAGTTAATATAGTTTATATAAATACTATAGTAACTATATTAACCCTAATATAATTAGGGTTTATATAGTTAATATACATAATGTAATAACTATATTAACTATAATATACTTAAGGTTAATATAGATAATATAGCTGGCGGCGGGGTAGGTAGATTAAATTAGGGGTTAATAATTTTAATATAGATGGCGGCGGTGTAAGGGGTTCACATTAGGGGATAGATCAGTTAGATGGTGGCGGTTTTAGGGGCTCACAGTAGGGGGGTTAGTTTATGTAGATGGCGGCGGTTTAGGGGTTAAATACTTTATTAGGGATTGCGGCGGGGGATCGCGGTTGACAGGGAGATAGACATTGCGCATGCGTTAGGTGTTAGGTTTATTTAGCAGCCAGTTTAGGGAGTTACAGGGCTCCAATAGTCAGCGTAAGGCTTCTTACGGCTGCTTTTTGTGGCGAGGTGAAAATGGAGTAAGATTTCTTAATTTTCGCCACGTAAGTCCTTACGCTGTATATTGGATACCAAACTGCGCAGGTTTGGTATACCTGCCTATGGCCCAAAAAACTACGGGCGACGGCAGAAATATACGAGCGTAACTTCTAGGTTACGCCGTATATAGGATACCAAACCCGCGCAAATATTGGCGTTGCTGACTTTTGCGGGCGACGATTTTTATTGGATCGACCCCTAGATGTATAATGAAAGAATACTATCAGTCTGTAATAGACTGGTGAGATGATAAGTCTTTCAGTTGATATTGGCCTCCCCAAAGGTTCAAGGAAGTTATAAGTAGCGTCCTACACAAAGTAAGTGGAGCCAAAGAAAGTTAGGATTTTTATACAGTCATGTAGCGATGCATTTGAAGCATAAGTGTTAGTACTGCAGCAGATCAAAAAGTTTGAAGCAAAAGACAGAAATGCGGGAGGATATCACATATATTGGCATACCCTTCTGTCAACTGCACCTGTCTTGTATGCATAGCAGCATACATATATAAAAGATAACCACCGTAACCACTTAATCTTTTCTTTTTTTTCGTATTGTTTTATATATATATATTATGAAAAACAAAGTCTATTCTATTTTGCACATAGAGGCATCAGTGCAAATTATTGCTAAATTATTCAATAAATCCCATATTTTGTCAACTGTGTGGGTATGGAGCATAAAATAGGGTGAATGGGCAAAAGTACAAGAGATTTGTGTCTCTTCAAATATATTTTTATTAACAAAATGTGGTTTCAATGCATTAAATATGTATGTGGCTGAACGCTCTATGATTATACTAGATGTTCTAAAATCACTAAATTATGGAATTATTGATGTCCCTATAATAAGGATTAAAGAAAGTCTGATCAAATAGAAGATGAATAGTATGGTATGTTAGCTGGATAGGTTTGAAAGTTCTTGATGTAGCCTATAATTAACTTTCATGCTTTCAAAGCTTTATTAAGGTGATCTACCACAGAGTGCTTCAAGCAGCATTAGTAATTGAGTTATTATCATGGATGGATAACTGAGCAGAAAAAATTAGGTCCACGTCATAAGCACATCCACGCTAATTCTAACTCTGGTTTAACTAGGATTTTGCATGGAACAATAGATGCCAAAAATACAGTCTACGTGTTTAATTGTGGCATATGAAACATATCTGTTAAAGTAACTGTTCTCTTGACCATGAAAATCGATTAGTGTGGGAATCCATTCAGAAGCAAAACCTAAATGTTGCTAAGACATCTAAAGTATATGTGTATGTTTTTAAATATATATTTATTTATTTGTATTTTTTCTCTGTATTATTAAATATTTTCTGCCAAATTATGAGTGGAGGGCAAATGTTTGCTTGCGAGCAATATCGGGTTTGCACGCAGATTAAACTGCCCTGTATTACAAGATGAATCGGGTTATTGTGTCCTCAAAGCTGTGGTTAACTGTGTGGCAAAACAAAAAGTGTCACAAAACAAACCAAAAAAAAAAAAAATATTACAAAGTGCAGTTACACTCAAAATAGCACCATCTAATAAAAAAATGTTTCTAAAAAATATTGCATAAAAAAGTTATAAGGGTTCAAAGATTTGAGGTCTCAGGTATTAGAAAAAAAGCAGGCAAAGGGCTTTATATTTAAGATACATACATATACATGCCTAAAGATGGATACATATGTATATATAAATGTTATATATGTGTACATATGTATTTATGTTTTTATATGTATTTACAGATACAAATACACATATAAACACATAAATACATACATATATATATATATATATATATATATATATATATAGATAGATAGATATAGATATAGATATATAGATATAGATATATATATACATACATTCATACATACACACACATTGGAGCCCTTTGCAGTTACATATAGGAAAACATGTAAAAGCATATTTATACAATATTCATATTTAATAAAGTGTTATATTGTGTATTTACTAAAAATATTTCACATTCCAATGTTCTGCATGTAGCAAAATATGTTCTAAGTATTTGTAAATATATATTATATTTGTAATATATATAAGTATAGACATATAATGTACCAAAATTCCAGGAGATATATGTAGAAATATGTATTTATGAATAAAAAGAACATAGTCTGCTATGTGCATAACATTGTAATGTGAAAAATTCATATTTTCACGTCGGGTTAGCGCACATGAGAATACGGAACTAGGTTTTTGCTCCATTGCTCACGATATTGTACGTTCATTTTTATGCGTGCGTCGAATTAGTGCAAGGGCATTACATTTTTACTTCTAGCGCAATTAGTGCTCTAGCAAAACTCGTAATCTGGCCCTTTATGAGGAATAACATTTTGATTGTAATGTCTCTTTAAAAGCACACGGAAGTGAGAAATATTCAGTGGCTATAATCTATAGGTAAGTTTTATTTGTTTTTGTATATTTCTTAACATAAATTGTCTAAACAGCAATACCTCCCAAAATTTCCCAGAGGCTATCTGGGAAAGGGAGGTTAGGAAACTTGTGGTCAGGGGCTATGACGGGTAAGGATGGAGTCACAACAAATCATGGACTGGTCTACAAGTGTTTGGACTGTTTGTTGGTATGTTTGAATGCATCAAGGGCAGGGCATTCCAGGGTGGAGCTTGGACAGTCCCTTAAAACATGGATGCAGAGAAGCTGCAGACTGAAAGCAGACAAGGCTAGGGCTCTCAACCACTGAAAATCTTGCAGGATCCAGGACAACTGGCAGATGTGTACTGTTCCTGTTCCACTGAGTCCAGTTCCAGCTGCAACTTTGAAAAAATAACAGGAGCTGGGGTCACCAGAAAGGCAAAAAAGGAAGTATATTTTATAAGTGATAGCTAATAAACGGACACATTATAACTGTACATGACATTAATATAACCTGGACCTTTTTAATGAAATTGTGATAAGATGGAACTGCTGACTAACTATATATAAAAAATAAATTAAGGATCTGTAAAAGTAGAATTACTTAATTTCTAGGCAAAAACATATTTATAATGTATAAACATCTTAACATTAGCCTTTTTAAAAGATATTTCATTTTTATAGGTTCCATATTTGCTACCATCACCTTTAATGAGCTAACCATTAACCCTTTTGTCTTTTTATGATTTTTTTTTTATGATTTTTTGGATGGGTACAAACAAGTAATATTTGTATTGTATATTAATTGTAATGATTTCATCAGACATCCAATACAAAAACTTATCACATTCAGCCAAAAGAACATATGTGAGGTCTGGCACTGATGCTGGATGAGAAGGCCTGGCTTGCAGAATTGTATTCAAATTCATCTCAAAGATGTTCATGCCATTCATGGGGTTGAGGTCAGGACTCAGGCTACTTGAGTTCCACTACACCAGTAGTCTTTCTGGATCTCACTTTGTACACAGGGGCACAGTCATGGTGGAACAGTAAAAAGGCCTTCCCCAAACTGCTTGCACAAAGTTGGAAGCATCCAATTGTGTAAAATATCGTTATATCCTATAGCATTAAGATGACCCTTCATTGGAACTTAGGGGCCTAGCTCAAACTCTGAAAAACAGCTGCAGGCCTCATCCACCATGCTTTACAGTAGGCATCATGCATTCTGATAGTATTCTCCTAGCAACAATCACACCTAAATTCTTTCATCAGACTGCCAGAAAGAAAAGCCTGATTCATCATCCAGATAAAACATTTTCTCTGCTCCAGAGTCCAGTGGTGTTATGCTTTACACCACTCTATCTGATGCTTGGCATTGGACATGTTGATTTAAGGCTTGTGTAAAGCTGCTCTGCTATTGAAACCCATTTGATAAAGCTCTCAAAACACAGTACTTGAGCTCATATTGCCTCCAGAAACAGTTTGCAACACTGTAGTGAGTTATGCAACACAATAGAGCTTTTACGGGCTACATGATTCAGCACTAGGCTGGCCTGCTTTGTGAGTGTGTGGTTGACCACTTTGTGACTGGGTTGTTATTGCTTCTAGACACTTACACTTCACAACAAATGCACTTAGAGTTGACAAGACAGATCTAGAAGGGTAGAAATGTCATAATCGCACTGACGTTTAATGATTTCTTCAGTATTACTAATTGTACTAACAGTTTTTGTCTATGGAGACTTCTTGGCTATGTGTTGGGTGTTGTGCACCTGCTAGTAAGTGGTGTGGCTAAAACACCTGAACTCAATAATTGGTAGGAGTGTCCACATACTTTTGGCCATGTAGAGTATGTGCAGTATAAAGAATAGAGAGCCAATAAGGTCTTTCGGTAGACCATAACATAACGACTGAAACAAGGTAAAAAGCTAATGCTTTTAATTGAACTGATATTTGCTATAGTCTGGCTTGAATTAAATTATATGTTTACAATCAAAAGTGAGAACAGAAAATGCATGTAGCAAAAAGCATTCAAAGAGCAGAATTTAGAACCGCAACAGAAATTTGAGGATACCAATTATAATGAAACACAAATCAATACAACCTTCAGAAAAGTTAATCTAGCAAAAGAAAAGTATTTTAAAAGCAAGGATCAATTTCATTTTCAATCAACTGAGCAGATCAGATAATTAATAGTAACAGGTTTTGTTTTTTTATAATGTGAACCCTGTAATGATGATTATTTTTCATGGTAAAACAAGTAGTTTTTGTTTTTTCAAAATCAAAGGATTGTTTCATAAAATGCTAAGTAATAAGTACTACAGCCTAACAGGATAACGGTTTCTTCAGATGTGGGGTATTGGGGGATGAAAAGCAACAAAACATACCAACAGCCATATGTAATGATGCTGCTATAGGTTATAATAAAGATTGGTTGCAATAGCAATTAGCATTTATTAATTAACATAATTTATTAATTAGCATTTAGTTGCAATATGCAACTCTCAGATGCTGCATAAAATATTTATATCAGCAATTAATCATTGCAATTGCAAAGGAAAAGCTTTTGAAACTGTGATTTCATGAGCAACATTTGGAGACTTGGGGCGCGATCCGATATCGATCGCAGTTTGCAGCGCAAGCGAGGGAACCGGCGTCGCCCGCAGTTTCAGCTCGCAACTCGAGCTATCCCATATAGGTCGCCGTCAGATGCTAACGTGCCGTAAGTCTGACAAACCAGCGATGTCCAGAAATCTGCGTAAGTACAAATTTCTGGCGTCGCCAGTGACTTGCGCCACGTTAGAATCTGCCGGCGCCTATAAAACCTGACTAAAGTCTAAAACACCCGCACTGTCTAACACGCCTCCCTAACATAGCCCGCACTGTCTAACACGCCTCCCTAACATAGCCCGCACTGTCTAACACGCCTCCCTAACATAGCCCGCACTGTCTAACCCTCTATCCACTATCCCCCCTCACTAGCCTAACAATAAAAATGCTATTAACCCCTAAACCGCCGCTCCCGTACCCCGCCGCAACCTAATAAAGTTATTAACCCCTAAACCGCCGCTCCCGTACCCCGCCGCCAGCTATATTATATCTATAACCCCCTAAAGTGAGCCCCTAACACCGCCGCCATCTATATTAAAATTATTAACCCCTAATGTAAGCCCCTTACACCGCCGCCATCTCTATTAAAATGATTAACCCCTAATTTAATCTACCTACCCCGCCGCCAGCTATATTATCTATATTAACCCTAAGTATATTATAGTTAATATAGGTATTACATTATATATATTAACTATATTAACCCTAATTATATTAGGGTTAATATAGTTAATATAGTTACTATAGTATTTATATTAACTATATTAACTCTATCTAACCCTAACTAAATTTATATTAAATTAATCTAATTCATTTATAAACTAAAATATTCCTATTTAAATCTAAATACTTACCTATAAAATAAACCCTAAGATAGCTACAATATAATTAATAATTACATTGTAGCTATGTTAGGGTTAATATTTATTTTACAGGTAAATTGTTAATTATTTTAACTAGGTATAATAGATATTAAATAGTTATTAACTATTTAATATCTACCTAGTTAAAATAATTACCCAATTACCTGTAAAATAAATCCTAACCTAAGTTACAAATACACCTACACTATCAATAAATTTAATAAACTACTAACATCTATCTAAAAATACAATTAAATGAACTAAACTAAATTACAAAAAAAAAAAAACACTAAATTACAAAAAATAAAAAAAAGATTACAAGATATTTAAGCTAATTACACCTATTCTAAGCCCCCTAATAAAATAATAAACCCCCAAAATAAAAAAAATTCCCTGCCCTATTCTAAATTCAACAAATTTCAAAGCTCTTTACCTTACCAGCCCTTAAAAGGGCCTTTTGTGGGGCATGCCCCAAAGAATTCAGCTCTTTTGCATACAAGAAATACAATACCCCCCCCCCCCCATTACAACCCACCACCCACATACCCCTATTCTAAACCCACCCAAACCCCCCTTAAAAAAGCCTAACACTACCCCCCTGAAGATCTCCCTACCTTGTCTTCACCACACCGGGCCGAACTCCTGATCCGATCCGGGCGATGTCTTCCTCCAAGCGGCAAAGAAGAATTCTTCCTCCGGCGATGTCTTCCTCCAAGCGGCAAAGAAGAATTCTTCCTCCGGCGACGTCTTCCTCCAAGCGGCAGCAAAGTCTTCATTCTTCCGGCGGCATCTTCAATCTTCTTTCTTCGCTCCGCCGCCGCGGAGCATCCATCCCGGCCGACTGCTGAACTTGGAATGATGTACCTTTAAATGACGTCATCCAAGATGGCGTCCGCCGAATTCCGATTGGCTGATAGGATTCTATCAGCCAATCGGAATTAAGTTAAAAAATTCTGATTGGCTGATTGAATCAGCCAATCAGATTCAAGTTCAATCCGATTGGCTGATCCAATCAGCCAATCAGATTGAGCTCGCATTCTATTGGCTGTTCCGATCAGCCAATAGAATGCGAGCTCAATCTGATTGGCTGATTGGATCAGCCAATCGGATTGAACTTGAATCTGATTGGCTGATTCAATCAGCCAATCAGAATTTTTTAACTTAATTCCGATTGGCTGATAGAATCCTATCAGCCAATCGGAATTCGGCGGACGCCATCTTGGATGACGTCATTTAAAGGTACATCATTCCAAGTTCAGCAGTCGGCCGGGATGGATGCTCCGCGGCGGCGGAGCGAAGAAAGAAGATTGAAGATGCCGCCGGAAGAATGAAGACTTTGCTGCCGCTTGGAGGAAGACGTCGCCGGAGGAAGAATTCTTCTTTGCCGCTTGGAGGAAGACATCGCCCGGATCGGATCAGGAGTTTGGCCCGGTGTGGTGAAGACAAGGTAGGGAGATCTTCAGGGGGGTAGTGTTAGGCTTTTTTAAGGGGGGTTTGGGTGGGTTTAGAATAGGGGTATGTGGGTGGTGGGTTGTAATGGGGGGGGGTATTGTATTTCTTGTATGCAAAAGAGCTGAATTCTTTGGGGCATGCCCCACAAAAGGCCCTTTTAAGGGCTGGTAAGGTAAAGAGCTTTGAAATTTGTTGAATTTAGAATAGGGCAGGGAATTTTTTTTATTTTGGGGGTTTATTATTTTATTAGGGGGCGTAATTAGCTTAAATATCTTGTAATCTTTTTTTTATTTTTTGTAATTTAGTGTTTGTTTTTTTTTGTAATTTAGTTTAGTTAATTTAATTGTATTTTTAGATAGATGTTAGTAGTTTATTAAATTTATTGATAGTGTAGGTGTATTTGTAACTTAGGTTAGGATTTATTTTACAGGTAATTGGGTAATTATTTTAACTAGGTAGATATTAAATAGTTAATAACTATTTAATATCTATTATACCTAGTTAAAATAATTAACAATTTACCTGTAAAATAAATATTAACCATAACATAGCTACAATGTAATTATTAATTATATTGTAGCTATCTTAGGGTTTATTTTATAGGTAAGTATTTAGATTTAAATAGGAACATTTTAGTTTATAAATGAATTAGATTAATTTAATATAAATTTAGTTAGGGTTAGATAGAGTTAATATAGTTAATATAAATACTATAGTAACTATATTAACTATATTAACCCTAATATAATTAGGGTTAATATAGTTAATATATATAATGTAATACCTATATTAACTATAATATACTTAGGGTTAATATAGATAATATAGCTGGCGGCGGGGTAGGTAGATTAAATTAGGGGTTAATCATTTTAATAGAGATGGCGGCGGTGTAAGGGGCTTACATTAGGGGTTAATCATTTTTATATAGGTGGCGGCGGTGTAAGGGGTCAGATTAGGGGATAGATAAGGTAGATGGCGGCGGTTTTAGAGGCTCACAGTAGGGGGTTAGTTTATGTAGATGGCGGCGGGGTCCGGGAGCGGCGGTTTAGGGGGTAATAAGTTTATTAGGGATTTTGGGGGGGGGGGATCGCGGTTGACAGGTAGATAGACATTGCGCATGCGTTAGGTGTTAGGTTTATTTTAGCAGATCGCGGTTGACAGGGAGATAGACATTGCGCATGCGTTAGGTTTATTTTCTAGTTAGTTTAGGGAGTTACGGGGCTCCAATAGTCAGCGTAAGGCTTCTTACGGCTGCTTTTTGTGGCGAGGTGAAAATGGAGTAAGTTTTCTCCATTTTCGCCACGTAAGTCCTTACGCTGCATATTGGATACCAAACTGCGCGGGTTTGGTATACCTGCCTATGGCCCAAAAAACTGCGGGCGACGGCAGAAATATACGCGCGTAACTTCTAGGTTACGCCGTATATGTGATACCAAATCCGCGCAAATATTGGCGTCGCCGGCTTTTGCGGGCGACGCTTTATATCGGATCGACCCCTTGTTATTTCAGAGCAGTCCAAGGATACACTCCTTAAAGGGTCAGTTTACACCAGAATTTTTATTATTTAAAAAGATAGATAATCCCTGTATTACCCATTCCCCAGTTTTGCATAACCAACACAGTTATATTAATATACTTTTTACCTCTGTGATTACCTTGAATCTAAGCATCTTCTGACAGCCCCCTGATCACATGAATGTGACTGTTTATTATCTATTGACTTGCATTTTAGGCAATAAGTTCAGTGTCTGTCACAAGCTACGGGCATGGTCACAATGATATCTATAAGGCTCACATGAACTAGCACTCCCCTGTTGTGAAAAGCAAATAAAAAAAGCATGTGATAAGAGGTGCTCTTCAAGTACTTATAAATTATCATATGAGCCTACCTAGGTTTATCGTTCAACTAAGAATACCAAGAGAAAAAAGCACATTCGTTGATAAAAGTAAATTGGAATGTTGTTTAAAATGGCATGCCCTATTTGAATCATGAAAGTTTATTTTTAACTAGACTGACCCTTTAGAAGCCTGGTGGAATCCATTTTCCTGGTTTCAGATTCACTGCTCAAAGATTACATTTTAGACTGACCATAGCATTGTCCTGTATACAGTCAATCTCAGGATGTCATAAAAGCACAATTTGCTAATGTTAACAGACAATAAATAATTGCCTACACATCAATGTTTTTTTTCGTTTTTTCTTCTAAATAAACATTTGGGGTATTTAAATTTGCTTTCTATGTCTCTTTAAAAACCCATACATAATCATATTCCTATCATGTCATCGTTGTACCCTTTGATAGTGGTGCATATCCATTATGCAAAGGTTTAGAAGACTGGACAGAAGGTGATTTTATGCGGACATCAGGCAGGGAACAAATTAAGTGCATATTCGCTCTGAAAACACCAGCTGCTTAATAATAAATAAAGAGGTTAAATTGTAACTTGTATTTAATAATTCAAGTTTCATCATTAATGACCCTCTAATACAGTAAGCTTCAATTTATTTTACCTTGTGACACAAGTCAATCATAAACAGTTAACATAAAAGATTCTGTCTTGTAATTGAAAGGGGAATTTATAAAGTGAATGTAAAACTCATTATTACAACCTTAATAAAGATCATATTTTTTTTTACTTTTTTCTTATACTATTGTACCCCTAAACGAATATTTCCTCTCTATATGAATATTTAAAAATATCTCCTTCATATATTCTTTTTACATTGGTGAGATTGAGTGGGTGGATCTGTTAGTATATATGTGTGTGTGGTGTGTGTACAAAGATAAAAGAAGAAATCACACAAAAAATGAAACATGGAGAGGCATAAATTGTTACTGGTTATTGCTAATTTTATCATAAATAGAATACAAGCTGAAATGTAATTACAAGCAGTGATTTAAAATCAAATCTACTAAAGGGAAAGATTATTCTTAGTGCAAATAAAGGTAATAGCTTTTTATGCTTTGTTTTGTTTTATGTGTATTGTTTAGTGATATCTACGATAAATCTATTAATTTACTTAAAGGGACATTAAGCTCAACATTAAGTTCTTCATTGAAATGTTTAAATATAATTAGTAAAAGAACTTTGCAAATGTCCCTTCATTTTTTATTTTGACAGCTTTCCTTGTAATTTAACTAAAATTGTGTTTTTTTTCCCCACTTCCTCCAGGTAGACAGAAGTGAAATCTGCAGATGCAAGAACCATTATTGACCCTTCAACATTCAACACAGGAATTGCTTGATCAGTTCAGAAGGTCATTTATATCTTCCCTTATTGGCCATATGAAATGTCATAAGATAAACATACTGAAGAGTTTTTTTGAAGGGTATGCTTTTAAAAAGACAGCAATAAATGTTATTAAAACATATGATTTCCATGTAGATCTTTTGCAATGCAGTTTGTATTTGTTGATATATACTATACAATATGCATAAATTAAAAATACTTTAATAGATGAAATAACAACAGACACATTTACAATGGGCATTAAAGTGCATAGAAGTATTCTAGTACTTTACCAAACCATTTATATTAGAAAATAAATATGTAACCTTTGTGCCTTACTGTGCTTTTTACATTTTTAAGAATGTCTTTTTAGGAACTGAAGCTAGCCAGGCATGCAAACAAACAGATCCTGCTAAGCTCACAGAAAGCATCAATATGATCTTTAGGGGAAAAAAATACAGGTATGAGATGCTATTGTATCTTAGGAAAACTGGTCACTTGAGAGCAATGTGATGTGAGTAACTGCAAATTAGATAACATTGCAATCATAGTGTCATATATCTGTTTAAATCATCTACATTTATGATTTCATTTATAGTAGCTATAGTAAGTGCTTTTATAGAACAGTGGATTTCATAAATATGAGTCTACAGTCTAAACCAGTTCTGCCTTTGAAGTCAATTATACCCTAAGGAAAATACAGTTGCTGGTGCTTCGGTGTGTTCAATCACAGCCAGTACAAGCCAGGCCAACATGCTTGAATCTAAGATCAAGGATTTAACTGAAAGTGTGTTTTTTTATAGAGAGCTGTGGTTCTTTAGGAAGAAATATTGCTGGCTTCACTTCTATAGATCAATTACACAAATCTGAAGAAACAAATATGGGTGCAATTCTAATTTCTAAACTCCCTTGAAGTGCTTTATAGTGAGGGAGAGAGCAGTTTATAGGTCAGTAATATTAGGGAAACCTTTCCAGCACTTCGTGGTTACTGCTACTCTAAGATTAGTCTTGTGATTGCTGGATTATATCCCTCACACCTAGGGTTGCTAGCTCTGTAGTACTCAACCTGACAGTAAATTATTTCATCCAGCTGTCCAGTAAAATCTATACAAAAATGATGACCATTTAAATATAATTTTATTTTAAGGCCAGTAAGTGGAAAACGTTTTGAAAGTCACCTGAAATTTAGTCCTTTGAATACGTTTTTCAAGAAAGAACTCGCACTGCCCATGAATGATTTTATTGAGCACATTCTTTTTGAGGTTGACATATTTATTATTAAAATCTTTATTTGTATCTGAGTTATGTAATAAAAGGATACACATGTTCTGTTGTACATGCACTCTTCTGTGAGTAGCCAAGGAAGATAAAAATTACTGTCTTGTGGGTTAATGGCACACATGTCCCTTAAAACCACTGCTTTATAAGATCTCTATCACCTCAGGTTTTGTGAAGTTAAATAATTCCTGCCTGATGCAGGATGATCGGCAAGCCCTGTTCTCATGCAATTGGTTGTCTGAAAACAGAAGGAGGGGCTGCACAAGAACTTGTTTGTGAAATGTTAAATGTGGGCATCATACTCCTCCTGACTAGCACTGTATGCGGAAGGACAGGTTCCCTGTCTGTGAATATTCTTCGCCTTCTCTAAAAACTGCAGGCACTGTTGTGTATATAATCAATTTATTGAAAAATCATCAGGCAAAACAGCATCTGAATAAAAATAAGGGTAAGAGATAAGCTCTTACAAGCTTTGGCTGTTACACCGCCTTAATCATAGATCTGTCTTTTCTATTCCTTACCATGAAAATGAATTAAACAGGTGAAAACAGATAGGTGACATTTAAAACCAGAACACAGAAAGAAAATTAATTAAAGCTTAAGTATCACAAAAATAACATGGGTGTTCTGTTACAGTAATCATACTAAGAAACTGCATAAAAAAAGCCTTTCTCTAGTAAAAACTGAAAACTACAATAACTGGTGAATAAGATAAAACCACCTATCAGCCTAATAGTAAGGCCTCTAGATTAACAGCAAAAGTGGTTACATTTAACATTGTTTATCATCATAACTTCTAACATCATCATCAAAGACATGTAACTATATAGATGCCCATAAACAAAACTCCATCACTATGACATCATAAGATAACCTCATAGCATAACATAACCTTGATCATCAAATAATATGTAGTAATATGTTTTAATGCCCATTCGCATGTGAGTAGGGTGTTGGGTTTTTCTACTTTTTTTGCTCCATTGTCATTTATGGAAAATACATTAAAGGGACATTAAACACTTTGAGATGGTAATATAAAATGATAAATTGTATATATAAAACAACTCTGCAATATACTTTCATTATTTATTTTGTCCTCTTTGCCTGTAATTCCATTCTGAAATTGTGAGCTTTTCAGTTCCTGTTAGAAATGGAAGTGCAGCACACTGTTAAATCCAGCACAGCCATTGGCTGCACACTCTAATGACCTATGTATAACTGTCCCTAATTGGCCACAGCAGAGAAGGTAACACAAGTTACAACATGGCAGCTCCCAGTGTTTTATAGACACTAAAACTTTACATTTATTTTGTCACTTTTTAAACAACTAATGAAACTTTAAAAAATACATCTACATGTTAGTCATGGACTAATCTTTTCTTTGAATGCATCATTCTATCTAGCATTTATTTAGTGTTTAATGTCCCTTTAATGAGTCCGTGATATTCTAAGTTCGGCTTTGTGTGCGCATTGTGTTAGCACTCGAGCAATAATTTTTTACTTACAACTTATATTACAAACAAGCAAATACAGGGCATAGCAAATCATGATCAAGTGCAAATACATGGTATTAAAGATTACAAAAGATTGTTGGGGTATTAGATAAAAAATGTATTCCATTACAGCAGGGTCAATGCATTTAAATAATTGTTTTAACATTTTTATTCTGGTCTCTGTAGGGATTGCTGGACAAAGATTAATCTTTACACAAAAACAATAATATATATCTTTTATTAATATATATTTTAATATATCTTTTATTTATTGCAAGGCTAAAGGAAAATGTCATAATTTCAAGGTGTTTTATGTCCCATTAATATACTGTTCTTGTGAAAGAGCTATTTTAGTTTCCGTTTAAATTTAAAACACCTTTGCTTCAAATTTCAATATGTTTAGACACTACTCTTTCATGTGGAGGTTTCACACAGTGTCCCTTTAAGAGAAAATGAGAAAATGATAAAAGCCAGCTATTGCATGCTGGCAATTTCAAACAGCTGGAGCAGTATGAAAGACTAACAATTCAAATTTAACATTTTCAAGTAATTTGAATAAAATGTAATGTATGTAGTAAGCCCAATGCCATTATCAAAGCAGCACAATCTAACACCCCAGTAATAATTCTGCTATCTCAAATAAGATATTCAAAAAGAACATTGGAATATAGCTTTGAATATACTTAAAAGTCTATTTGACATTCAGGTCAAAATGTAATATTCCACATTACTCAAAAATGACATATTTGAAATATTAAACAAACCATTATTTAAATGGACATAATACTGACATGCTCTTCCTCATTATAGCACATATGGTTTTTGTAATGGTCACAAAGGAACTCAAAAGGGATTTAACTCATATGTAAAATCCTACTCAGGAACCTCAAGCATTTCAGCTCGCAAGTTGGAGACAGCTAGTGATTGGTGGAGTTGTTCAACTGCCTTTGTTGATTGGGTGTTTCCTGCATGGAACCAACTGTTCTCTGCAGCAATATATGCACTCTCTGGATTTACAACACTTCAATCTTTAATTTGTTGTGATGTTTCGGGGCATTCACCCCTTCCTCAGAGGTCTTAGGAAGGGGTGAATGCCCGAAACGTCACAACGAATTAAAGATTGCTGTGTTGTAAATCCAGAGAGTGCATACATTAAATTTATATATATCATACCACAATCTCTTTTTTGTGAGGAAACCATCGGCTAGATTACGAGTTTTTGTTGGTAAGGCTTGCGGCTCTAACGCTCCTTTTGTTTCCACCGCTCCCTTAAGCAAATGCTGGTATTACAGGTTTTTTTAAACCTGGCATTAGCCACAAAAGGTGAGCGTAGAGCAGAATTTAGCTCCACATCTCACCTCAATACCAGCGTTGCTTACGGTAGCGGTAAACTGGCTAAACGTGCTCGTGCACGATTTCCCCATAGGAAACAATGGGGCTGAGCTGGCTGAAAAAAAAACCTAATACCTGCAAAAAAGCAGCGTTCAGCTCCTAACGCAGCCCCATTGTTTCCTATGGGAAAATAAAAAATATGTCTGCACGTAACACCCTAACATGAACCCCGAGTCTAAATACCCCTAATATTACACTTATTAACCCCTAATCTGCTGCCCCTGACATCGTTGCCACCTGCATTATACTATTAACCCCTAATCTGCCTCTCCAGACACCGCCGCCACCTACGTTATACTTATAAACCCCTAATCTTATGCCCCCAACATCGCCGACACCTAAATTATAGTTATTAACCCCTAACTATATTAAATTAATTAACCCCTAATCTGCCGCCGCCAACGTCGCCGCCACTATAATAAAGTTATTAACCCCTAAACCTAAGTCTAACCCTAACCCTAACCCCCCCTAATTTAAATATAATTTAAAAAAATCTAAATAAAATAACTACAGTTAAATAAATTATTCCTATTTAAAACTAAATACTTACCTATAAAATAAACCATAAGATAGCTACAATATAACTAATAGCTACATTGCAGCTAGGTTATGATTTATATTTATTTCACAGGCAACTTTGTATTTATTTTAACTGGGTACAATAGTTATTAAATAGTTATTAACTATTTAATAACTACCTAGCTAAAATAAGTACAAAATTACCTATAAAATAAATCCTAACCTAAGTTACAATTACACCTAACACTACACTATCATTAAACTAATTACCTTAACTACCTACAATTAATTACAATTAAATTCAAAAAATAAATTATGAAAAAAAACCAAACACTAAATTACAGAGAAAAAATTGTAGCTAGCTTAGGGTTTACTTTATCGGTAAGTATTTAGTTTTAAATAGGATTAATTTATTTAATGATGTTAAATTTATTTAGTTAAATTTAAATTATATTTAAGTTAGGGGGGGTTAGGGTTAGGTTTAGACTTAGGTTTAGGGGTTAATACCTTTAATATAGTAGCAGCGACGTTGGGGTGGCAGATTAGGGGTTAATAAATGTAAGTAGGTGTCGGCGATGTTAGGGCAGGCAGATTAGGGGTTAATAAAATTTAACTAGTGTTTGCGAGGCAGGAGTGTGGCGGTTTAGGGGTTAATACATTTGTTAAAGTGGCGGCAATGTCCTGTTGGCAGATTAGGGGTTAAATAAATTTATTATAGTGTTTGCGATGTCGGGGGGGGGGCCTCGGTTTAGGGGTTAATAGGTAGTTTATGGGTGTTAGTGTACTTTTTAGCACTTTAGTTAAGAGTTTTATGTTCCGGCGTCAGCCCATAAAACTCTTAACTACTGACTTTTAAATGTGGTAGAAGTCTTGACAGGAGAGGGTCTACCGCTCACTTCTTCCAAGACTCGTAATACCAGCGTTGGGCAAATCCCATTAAAAAGATAGGATACGCAATTGAAGTAAAGGGATTTGTGGTAGCCTCGAGTTGCGGAAGAAAAGTGAGCGCTAAACCCTTTCCTGCCTGACTCATAATACCAGCAGGCATTAAAAAGCAGCGTTGGGACCTCTCAACGCTGCTTTTTTAGACTAACGCCAAACTCGTAATCTAGGCGCATGGGACTAATCTCACATAAATAATCTGTGCAAGATTATGCTTTATATTTTGAATAACGTTTATTTATTTATTTTTATAAAGAGCTTTTTAGTTAGATGAATAGAAAGCCTCTCAGCATTGTTTGGTTAGTAATATGTCTCCATTTGTATTTTGTGCAGTAGTTGGCTTATATACCCTTTTCTTGTTATACAATATAACATTTCTGCAGGGGATAGTAAAGAGAATGAAACATATAAATATGTTTATAACAATTTTAGTTTTGTAAAGAAGCATTTTGCCTAATGTGCCTATGAAACAAATTTAACATAAATTACCATAAACAGCCCAGACGGGCAATAGCAAAAGTAAAAAGATTTATTTATATTTAATATCATGTCTAGAAATTCCTCACTACATACAACAATAACACAACTTTTTCCATCCACATAATAATGCATGAATTTTGTCACAATAGTTAAAATGTGAAGTTTATTTTTCCTATTGCATTGCATTATAGGACACTGGCAACAAAATATTTATGACTGATACCATCACTCGGTGAAGTATTACAGCATGAAATTGCTTTGGTGTGTTTCTAAGGATTTAGGCCTCTATTCAATATGCTATTCAATATTTCCATTGTTATGCTGGGAAATAAGCTGCTGCTTAGTGCTGAAGGATCCATCAGCTCCATTCAAATTAATCTTCACCAGCTCACAGCAGCAGATTCACAAACACACTGAATAGAAGCCAGAAATATAAACTGATACACACACACACACACACATATATATATATATATATATATATATATATATATATATATATATATATATATATATATATATATATATATAAAGAGAGAGAGAGAGAGAGAGAGAGAGAGAAATATATATAGAGAGAGAGAGAGAGAGAGAGAGAGTGAGTGAGATATATATACACACACACACATACTGTATATATATATATATATATATACACATACACAAACACAGACACATACATACTGTATATATATATATATATATATATATATATATATATATATATATATAGAGAGAGAGAGAGAGAGAGATAGGGAGAGAGAGAGAGAGTGATATATATATATATATACACACACACACATATATATATATATATATATATATATATATATATATATATATATAAAGAGAGAGAGAGAGAGAGAGAGTGAGTGAGAGAGATATTATTATATATATATACACATACACACACACAGACACATACATACATATATATATA
Source organism: Bombina bombina (assembly GCF_027579735.1). Taxonomy (NCBI): domain Eukaryota; kingdom Metazoa; phylum Chordata; class Amphibia; order Anura; family Bombinatoridae; genus Bombina; species Bombina bombina. The sequence continues at coordinate 281,553,078 of NC_069502.1, forward strand.
TATATATATATATATATATATATATAAATAGAGAGAGAGAGAGAGGGAGAGAGAGAGAGAGAGAGAGAGAGTGATATATATATATATATATATATATATATACACACACACATATATATATATATATATATATATATATATAAAGAGAGAGAGAGAGAGAGAGAGAGAGAGTGAGTGAGAGAGATATTATTATATATATATACACATACACACACACAGACACATACATACTGTGTGTATATATATATATATATATATATATATATATATATATAGAGAGAGAGAGAGAGAGAGAGAGGGAGAGAGAGAGTGATATATATATATATATACAGTATATACACACACACACATATATATCTATATATTGTAAGACTATTTCAAATCAGGATATTTTTTGAATTTTCAATAACTTAGAGTATGTATTTGGAAGCACTCAAGTATGATTTTTTTTTTTTTTAAACACTAACAGCAACTTTTTGCTATTGGGTTTCCATGGGCAATCATAGAAAGTTTCCTAGTGGGGAAAAATCTAAACATAAATAAAATTCTTAAAACAAAGTTATATCAATATCAACAAATTGAGTTGGAGAGAGTTGTTTGTTGTTCACATATGCTGCACGTTATATTAAAAAAGGTGGCATCAGATGAGAGACGTGTGCTTATTCTCTTTAGGGGCATTTGCCTTCTCTAGTCCCTCCCTCTGGGCAGCTCGCTACAAACTCCTTAAAAAATAAGCAATAAACCTGAAACACAAAAAACTGTTACATTATTTACTACATTGTGGTAATGAATATCTATCTGCCCATCATCTCCTATTCTCTAAATTCCTCAAACAACTAAGAAGAAACAAAATAGTTTTACATTTACTGAAAAATACAGATAATTTGAGTTGGTTGAAAAGCAATATTATGTCACAGAAATTAACAGGCACTACAAAAATGTGCAAAGGTATAAAAACACTGACTTTATTATTACCTTGTAAAAAAACATGTACACAGCATGGCAAGGCATTTAATTGAATGAACGTTTTTTAAAAGGTAATAATAAAGTCAGTGTTTTTATACATTTGCACATTTTTGTAGTGCCTGTTACTTTCTGTGACTCATGTACTTTAGCTGTAACGGCATTCTGGGTTAGGGCGGCCTCGCTTTGGAGTACTGCAGTCTAATATTTCCGGCCTCGCTTTGGAGTACTACAGTCTAATATTTCCGGCCTCGCTTTGGATTACTACAGTCTAATATTTTCGGCCTCGCTTTGGAGTATTACAGTCTAATATTTCCGTGTTGTATAGAGTTGGTTTTAGTCTGAAGCTGCGGTGGGTGCTGTGGAGAAGCAATGTTATACCTGGATGATTATGTGTGCAAACAAAAGACCTCTATAGGTCTCTAGTACATTTAAGGGTTATGTAAGTGAATGCAGATTGTATCTCTGTTGCGAGGGTGTAGACTGGGCGGATATACAAAGTATAAGGTTGTGGTTTTTCAGAGTAGGAAGCTATCTTTTTTCCAGTGTTGCAAAGTTGTTGTTTTTTCACACCCTGATGATCCTCCTTTTGAGGTTCTCAGATTCTTTATAGTTGATTTACTAATTCTCTTGGCTTGGTTTTGTGGAGCTAGCCCTATAAATCTGAGTCTGAATTTAATCTCAATTTGGTGTTGAAACACCCTAGTGATGCTGGTCAATCACAGCTCAGTGAGAGGTCGGAGAGGGGACTGAGCGACAGTCAGGTTGAATGGATCAAAAAACACACCATAGGCCAAAAAAGCTTGGTAGAGTCCTGAGTCTCTATTGGGTTAGAGCAATGGGTTCTCCACTTGAGGCCACCAGATCTAAGATGTAGCGTATCATGTCCACCAGACATCGCTGAATGCGGACAGCATACGCTGTTCTTATTCAGCATTGCACAAGCAGTTCTAGTAAACTGCTTGTGCAATACTGCCCCCTGCAGATGTGCGGCCAATCTATAGACCACTGCTTCTTAACTCCTGTTTACGGCGAGCCTATAGTCTTGCGCAGAAACAGGGTGAATTGGCCCAATTCGGCCAATAATAAATTGACCCCATAGAGTCTTAATATGTTTGACAAGTGCTCTGGTATATGCTGCTTTGCAGAATTCATCCATATTTTGGTTTTAATCTGGATCAAATAAATATTACAATTCCATTATTAATTCCAAGTTAATTTATTTATTTTGAAACATTTGGCAACTTTGCATATTCTGTTATCTGCATACAAGAATTTTCTTTTTTTTGTGTGTGTCTGAAGCACTATATTGGAGCAGTTTTGCAGGAATGTTATTCATTTGTAAGAGCACTAGAAGTAAATTTTTTCACAAAAGAAAAAAATGTGTTTCATATCCCTTTAAAGGACCAGTAAATACAGTAAATACAGTATTTTTGCATAATAAACAAATGCATGGTAAAAAGACAATGCAATAGCACTTAGGGGAAGATTTTTCAAGCAATTTTTCAAGCAATCAATTTTTCAAGTGATTTTTCAAGCAATCAATCGGTTCCAACGCATCTGTTTCCACACGAGCCTTCAGGCTCGCCAGAAACAGGAGTTAAGAAGCAGTGGTCTTAAGACCGTTGCCCCATAAACTCATACGCCTCCTCTGAGGCTGCGGACATCAATCCGCCCGATCATGTACGATCGGGTTGATTGACAAACCCCTGCTAGTGGCCGATTGGCAGCAAATCTGCAGGGGCGGCATTGAACAAGCAGTTCACCAGAACTGCTTGTGCAATGTTAAATGCCGACAGCGTATGCTGTCAGCATTCAGCGATGTCTGGTGGACATGAAATTTATGTCTATTTTACTCATCACAAGAACTGCTGGTGCAATGATAAATGCAGACGCGTTGCAAAGCAACTTTTAAATGTTTTTATTAAACAGAACTTTTTATCACTCTTCCTTGCTCCTGTGAATTTGTGACTATCCATAACAGCTTTTGGATTCCTAACACAGCTGATCATTACAGTCTATCACGGAGGCCTTCTAGTGAACCGGATCCTTGCCACTATCACCTGAGTGTCATCATTATTTGGTAGAGTCGCCACTGAGGAGTCAGCTCATTATTGCACTGCATGTGCACATTTGTTTGTGAGTATATTACCTTGATCACAAACGGTTGGTTATTACGTATTGGAACTTGCTGCACAAAGAGCGCCTCTTTTCTCTTTTTTGTCTTTCAGGACACATTATATTTTTTGCATACAACTTGGAGAGAGCAGCTCACCATCGGATTGATGAACTTCACATTATATTAAAAACCTACATTGGTTTAACACCTACTAAAGGGATTTTATCTATGTTTTTATGTTTGTTTACAGGGAGTGCAGAATTATTAGGCAAATGAGTATTTTGACCACATCATCCTCTTTATGCATGTTGTCTTACTCCAAGCTGTATAGGCTCGAAAGCCTACTACCAATTAAGCATATTAGGTGATGTGCATCTCTGTAATGAGAAGGGGTGTGGTCTAATGACATCAACACCCTATATCAGGTGTGCATAATTATTAGGCAACTTCCTTTCCTTTGGCAAAATGGGTCAAAAGAAGGACTTGACAGGCTCAGAAAAGTCAAAAATAGTGAGATATCTTGCAGAGGGATGCAGCACTCTTAAAATTGCAAAGCTTCTGAAGCGTGATCATCGAACAATCAAGCGTTTCATTCAAAATAGTCAACAGGGTTGCAAGAAGCATGTGGGAAAACCAAGGCGCAAAATAACTGCCCATGAACTGAGAAAAGTCAAGCGTGCAGCTGCCAAGATGCCACTTGCCACCAGTTTGGCCATATTTCAGAGCTGCAACATCACTGAAGTGCCCAAAAGCACAAGGTGTGCAATACTCAGAGACATGGCCAAGGTAAGGAAGGCTGAAAGACGACCACCACTGAACAAGACACACAAGCTGAAACATCAAGACTGGGCCAAGAAATATCTCAAGACTGATTTTTCTTTTATGGACTGATGAAATGAGAGTGAGTCTTGATGGGCCAGATGGATGGGCCCGTGGCTGGATTGGTAAAGGGCAGAGAGCTCCAGTCCGACTCAGACGCCAGCAAGGTGGAGGTGGAGTACTGGTTTGGGCTGGTATCATCAAAGATGAGCTTGTGGGGTGTTTTCGGGTTGAGGATGGAGTCAAGCTCAACTCCCAGTCCTACTGCCAGTTTCTGGAAGACACCTTCTTCAAGCAGTGGTACAGGAAGAAGTCTGCATCCTTCAAGAAAAACATGATTTTCATGCAGGACAATGCTCCATCACACGCGTCCAAGTACTCCACAGTGTGGCTGGCAAGAAAGGGTATAAAAGAAGAAAATCTAATGACATGGCCTCCTTGTTCACCTGATCTGAACCCCATTGAGAACCTGTGGTCCATCATCAAATGTGAGATTTACAAGGAGGGAAAACAGTACACTTCCTGAACAGTGTCTGGGAGGCTGTGGTTGCTGCTGCACGCAATGTTGATGGTGAACAGATCAAAACACTGACAGAATCCATGGATGGCAGGCTTTTGAGTGTCCTTGCAAAGAAAGGTGGCTATATTGGTCACTGATTTGTTTTTGTTTTGTTTTTGAATGTCAGAAATGTATATTTGTGAATGTTGAGATGTTATATTGGTTTCACTGGTAAAAATAAATAATTGAAATGGGTATATATTTGTTTTTTGTTAAGTTGCCTAATAATTATGCACAGTAATAGTCACCTGCACACACAGATATCCCCCTAAAATAGCTAAAACTAAAAACAAACTAAAAACTACTTCCAAAAATATTCAGCTTTTATATTAATGAGTTTTTTGGGTTCATTGAGAACATGGTTGTTGTTCAATAATAAAATTAATCCTCAAAAATACAACTTCCCTAATAATTCTGCACTCCCTGTATTTTCTTTTATTGATTATATGACAAGTTTATATTTATCATTTATGGTATAATTTTAAGTACATTGAGATTGGAATTGGTATCTCTATATTAATATCTTTATTAGTGATTGGATATTTGGCGCACCTCTGTTACTATTTTTGGTTAGCACAGCAGTTGTACTGTGATCAAACCACACCTGTTGTTTTACATACAAACACACAGCAAACAGATGCAGGGTGATTACCAGGAGACACAGGTGCTAGCGGAGTGTGAAGTGACACTCCGCTAGCTCCTGTGTCTCCTGGTAATCACCCTGCATCTGTTTGCTGTGTGTTTGTATGTAACACTGAAAATAAAGGTATGAACTTTTTACGCTATCCTATGTGATGCGCCTATAAAGTGCCGATATTATTGGAGAATACATACTGTAGGTCTGGGAACCTGTCATAAGGGATTTTTCTTGTGTTTATATAAATATATATATATATATATATATATATATATATATATAAACAAAAGCAGAGACCGCACTCATAGGTCTTATTTTTCACCACCACTTGTGGACTTTATTCAATCTGTTAGACAGATTGAATAAAGTCCACAAGTGGTGATGAAAAATAAGACCTATGAGTGCGGTCTCTGCTTTTGTTTATATTATCCTTATGTACTGCACCTAGGCATCATATGTACAACGTGAGTGCTTGGTGACCACAATTTGCTTATATATATATATATATATATATATATATATACACTGTATATACCTATTTATAAATACATAGAGCATATTCGCTATGTGCAGAACATTGGAATGGGAAATAAGTAAAGACATAGTTAAAAACTATTAAAATATTAAATACTAGTCCTAAAGCCCGTGTACACGGGACATTTTTCAGTACAGCGGTCCCACCCCTTGCACTCTCTCTATCCCCCCTCTCTTTTGCTCTCTCTTTCTCCCCTCTCTTTTGCTCTCTCTTTCTCCCCTCTCTTTTGCTCTCTCTCTTTCCCCCCTCTCTTTTGCTCTCTCTCTCCCCCTCTCTTTTGCTCTCTCTCTCCCCATCTCTTTTGCGCTCTCTCCCCCCATCTCTTTTGCTCTCTCTCCCCCTCTCTTTTGCACACTCTCCCCCCCTCTCTTTTGCTGTCTCTCCCCCCTCTCTTTTGCTGTCTCTCCCCCCCTCTCTTTTGCTGTCTCTCTTCCCCCTCTCTTTTGCTGTCTCTCTCCCCCTCTCTTTTGCTGTCTCTCTCCCCCTCTCTTTTGCTGTCTCTCCCCCCCCTCTTTTTTGCTGTCTCTCCCCCCCTCTCTTTTGCTGTCTCTCTCCCCCCCTCTCTTTTGCTGTCTCTCTCCCTCCTCTCTTTTGCTGTCTCTCTCCCCCCCATCTCTTTTGTTGTCTCTCTCCCTCCTCTCTTTTGCTGTCTCTCTCCCTCCTCTCTTTCGCTGTCTCTCTCCCTCCTCTCTTTTGCTGTCTTTCTCCCCCCCTCTTTTGCTGTCTTTCTCCCCCCTCTTTTGCTGTCTCTCTCCCTCCTCTCTTTTGCTGTCTCTCTCCCCCTCTCTATTTTGCTGTCTCTCTCTCTCTCTCTCTCTCTCTCTCTATCCCCCTCTTCTGCTCTCTCTATCCTTCTGCTTTCTCTATCCCCCCTCTTTAGACCTCTCTGTCTCTCGGCATCTGGCCCGGTCTGTGCCCTGTCCGGCCCTGCCCACGCCATGCCCGCCCACGCCCAATCTGCACCGAGCCGGCCACGCCCACTCCGCACCCGGCCGGCCACGCTCACTCCACCACACAACGCCAGGTCAGTTGAAAGGCCAGATGTGTTTGTCCTTGCGTGCAGTCTCTACTGCGCATGACAGCTTCGGACAAACACACTTGGCCTTTTATTATATAGGATGAATATTGCATAAATATGTTTTTTTTATGTTTTCATCTACTTAACGGCAAAGGGCTATAATGCACTTATATATGTGTCTATACATATATACACACATAAAAATACATAATTACATATGTACAAATATATAGACACACATATATATATATATATATATATATATATATACACACTGTACATACATATACACCTTTAGTCATGTATATGTATGTATCTTTATGTTAAAGCCCTTTGCCTGTTGTTTTTTTTTCTTTTTCTAATACCCGAGATTTCATATCTTTGAGCCCTTATAACTTTTGTGTGCAATAGTGTTTTTTTAAATAATTTTTGTTAGACAGTGTTATAATGAGTGTAAATGTACTTTGCAAAGTATTTTTGATGTGTTTTATGCAACTTTTATGTTTCGTGAAACAAATATCCAGAGCTCTGAAGTCGCGGTAATGATTCCAGCATAAATCGTGTTCGCGTTTACGCTCAACTTGTAACATGAGCGCAAACCCTAATGAAAAACCCATTATCGCTCCCCTTAATGTCCATATAGCAGTGTGTGTCGCCATATTGTAACTTAGGTTACCTTTTTCTGCTGAGGCCAATTGGGAATTGGTATAAATGGCTTACTATAGTGTGCAACCAATGACTGTGTGGAAAATAGCTGTGTCTGCACTTCCATGTTTAACATGAATTTTAAAGCCCACAATATTCAGAATCAAATTACAGTAAAGGACAACAAAATAAATAATAAAAGTATATTGCAAATTTGTTTTACTGCATGTAATCAACCAATTTATATTTATATCTTGAGCCTTAGGGGCATATTTAACAATGTGTGAGTGGACATGACACAAAGTAGCGTATCATGTCCGCTGCACATCGATAAATGCCGACAGCATACGCTGTCTGCATTTATCACTGCACCGAGCCGGCCACGCCCACTCCGCACCCGGCCGGCCACGCTCACTCCACCACACAACACCAGGTCAGTTGAAAGGCCAGATGTGTTTGTCCTTGCGTGCAGTCTCTACTGCGCATGACAGCTTCGGACAAACACACTTGGCCTTGTATTATATAGGATGAATATTGCATAAATATGTTTTTTTTATGTTTTCATCTACTTAACGGCAAAGGGCTATAATGCACTTATATATGTGTCTATACATATATACACACATAAAAATACATAATTACATATGTACAAATATATAGACACATACATATATATATATATATATATATATATATACACACTGTACATACATATACACCTTTAGTCATGTATATGTATGTATCTTTATGTTAAAGCCCTTTGCCTGTTGTTTTTTTTTCTTTTTCTAATACCCGAGATCTCATATCTTTGAGCCCTTATAACTTTTGTTATAACCCTAATGATAAACCCATTATCGCTCCCCTTAATGTCCATATAGCAGTGTGTGTCGCCATATTGTAACTTAGGTTACCTTTTTCTGCTGATGCCAATTGGGAATTGGTATAAATGGCTTACTAGAGTGTGCAACCAATGACTGTGTGGAAAATAGCTGTGTCTGCACTTCCATGTTTAACATGAATTTTAAAGCCCACAATATTCAGAATCAAATTACAGTAAAGGACAACAAAATAAATAATAAAAGTATATTGCAAATTTGTTTTACTGCATGTAATCAACCAATTTATATTTATATCTTGAGCCTTAGGGGCATATTTAACAATGTGTGAGTGGACATGACACGAAGTAGCGTATCATGTCCGCTGCACATCGATAAATGCCGACAGCATACGCTGTCTGCATTTATCATTGCACCAGCACGCCCACGATCGGGTTGATTTCTGTCTGCCGCCTCAGAGCAGGCAGACAAGTTATGGAGCAGCGGTCTTTAGACCGCTGCTTCATAACTTCTAGAAAACTTCTGTTTCCGGCGAGCCTTCAAGGGGCCTCAAGCTCCATACAGAGCTTGATAAATATTCCCCTTTATGTCCCTTTAAATCAGAAACAAATGATATCAAGTCACTGGGCAAATTGGATAACTATAAACTAAAAACAGTATTTCCCCACCTACTAATCTACATTATAACATCCATATACAAATAATATTTCATAGTTTCAGGCTAGCTCCTAGACAAATTACACTGCATGATAAGATAATAATACTAGATAATGATATAGACATTAGGTACTAGTATCTTCCTATGGGGACATCAAACTCAAAATTTAATTTCCCCAAAAATATTTTTTATATGCATAGTGACAAAAATTCGCAATTGTTTATATTACTTATTTAGCCAAAATTTTCTTTAATTTACATCTAAAAAAAATTAAAAAAATTTCCCCCCCACTGCCCCAGAAAGGCTGGAGTGTATTCCATGCAATTCAGAACTCTAAGCTTTCTAGATACTGCACAGTGACTGCTTGAATTTTTTTTTTATATTTGCCTCTAATGGCCACATCAGATAACAACTTCACACAAGAAACTATTCGAGGGTTACTCCAGAACTTCAAAATAAAGTAATTTTTGCTTTAAATAAATTCCCAATTGAAGTGCTTTTTCAACACATACTGTGCATGCAGATATTTTGCAATACATTTATTTATTGCTGATGCATATATAAAATATATTCTAATGTCCCCGTATCCACATTTGTTGTCTGAGAGTCAGAGATCAGCTGTCAAGAAATTAATAGTGTAGCACATGCATATTTTATTACACTATATAGTTTCTACAATAAATCGTAGCACGTAACATTGCATTGTATTATGCAATATTCAAAGATTGCCTGAATGTTCAGGACAAGTGAAATGGAACAGGAATTTAAATCAATATAAGGTTTACAATTACTCTGGGGAAATGCAGCCGGATAAGCATAACATTATTATAAACTTATTCACAGCTTAGTCACTATTCACAGATAAGAAAATACAATGCAAGCTTTAAACAAGGATGCTTTGTAACTGGATTCATAGAACAGGGAATTCAAGAGCTATTGTTTGATTTTATAATATACAGCTTTGATTCTATACATTGTAAAGCATATATTATCAGGTAGGGGAGACCTGTACACATATGTGTGAAACTCATGCCACAATCTCAAAGGAATTTTTATTTCCAGTGAAATGTAATCAGAGATAAAATATAACAACGTCTTTTTTAGATATTAACCCCTGACATGTAGTAATATGAAGCACATAAAGCTGGATGTATCACTGTTTAAACTGGTCAGCTGCATAAAAGGCCTTTAATCCCAAGGTTATGTTCTTAGCAGGTAGCTTAAAAGAAAAGTTAACTATACTCTATCGCTCTGCAGTCGAATAAATATCTGCTAAATTTAGTTGGACCTTCATTCATCATTTCTTTGGATCCGACTTAGTAAAGTTCAAATACTACCTTTTACACCGATACCTTCTCAAGCCGTAACTCTGCATGTCAAAAAAAAAAAGTTTTTGAATGACAAATTGCATTCTCTAAGGCCTAGATTTAGAGTTGGGCGGTAGCCGTCAAAACCAGCGTTAGAGGCTAACGCTGGTTTTTACCGCCCTCTGGTATTTGGAGCCAGTCATTAAAGGGTCTAACGCTCACTTTCCAGCCGCGACTTTTCCATACCGCAGATCCCCTTACGTCAATTGCGTATCCTATCTTTTCAATGGAATCTTTCTAACGCCGGTATTTAGAGTCGTGGCTGAAGTGAGCGTTAGAAATCTAACGACAAAACTCCAGCCGCAGAAAAAAAACAGTAGTTAAGAGCTTTCTGGGCTAACGCCGGTTTATAAAGCTCTTAACTACTGTGCTCTAAAGTACACTAACACCCATAAACTATCTATGTACCCCTAAACCGAGGTCCCCCCACATCTCCGCCACTCTATTAAAAATTATTAACCCCTAATCTGCCGACCGCACACCGCTGCAATCTACATTATCCCTATGAACCCCTAATCTGCTGCCCCTAACACCGCCGACCCCTATATTATATTTATTAACCCCTAATCTGCCCCCCTCAACGTCGCCTCCACCTGCCTACACTTATTAACCCCTAATCTGCCGAGCGGACCGCACCGCTACTATAATAAAGTTATTAACCCCTAATCCGCCTCACTCCCGCCTCAATAACCCTATAATAAATAGTATTAACCCCTAATCTGCCCTCCCTAACATCGCCTAACACCTAACTTAATTTATTAACCCCTAATATGCCGACCGAATATCGCCGCTACTGTAATAAATGGATTAACCCCTAAAGCTAAGTCTAACCCTAACACTAACACCCCCCTAAATTAAATATAATTTAAATCTAACGAAATAAATTAACTCTTATTAAATAAATTATTCCTATTTAAAGCTAAATATTACCTGTAAAATAAATACTAATATAGCTACAATATAAATTATAATTATATTATAGCTATTTTAGGATTTATATTTATTTTACAGGTAACTTCGCATTTATTTTAACCAGGTACAATAGCTATTAAATAGTTAAGAACTATTTAATAGCTAAAATAGTTAAAATAATTACAAAATTACCTGTAAAATAAATCCTAACCTAAGTTACAATTAAACCTAACACTACACTATCAATAAATTAATTAAATAAAATACCTACAATTATCTACAATTAAACCTAACACTACACTATCAATAAATTAATTAAATAAAATACCTACAAATAAATACAATTAAATAAACTAACTAAAGTACAAAAAATAAAAAAGAACTAAGTTACAAAAAATAAAAAAATATTTACAAACATTAGAAAAATATTACAACAATTTTAAACTAATTACACCTACTCTAAGCCCCCTAATAAAATAACAAAGCCCCCCAAAATAAAAAAATGCCCTACCCTATTCTAAATTTAAAAAGTTCAAAGCTCTTTTACCTTACCAGCCCTGAACAGGGCCCTTTGCGGGGCATGCCCCAAAGAATTTAGCTCTTTTGACTGTAAAAAAAACACATACAATACCCCCCCCCAACATTACAACCCACCACCCACATACCCCTAATCTAACCCAAACCCCCCTTAAATAAACCTAACACTAAGCCCCTGAAGATCTTCCTACCTTATCTTCACCATGCCAGGTTCACTGATCCATCCTCGGAAGTCTTGATCCAAGCCTCGGAAGTGTTGATCCAAGCCCAAGCGGGGGGCTGAAGAGTGACGTCCATCCTCGGGCTGAAGTCTGGATCCAAGGGGCGGCTGAAGAAATCCATCATCGGGCTGAAGTCGGAAGTCCATCATCGGGATAAAGTCTTCTATCAAGCAGCATCTTCAATCTTCTTTCTTCCGGAGCGGTGCGGAGCCATCTTCTTCCCAGCCGACGCGGATCCATCCTCTTCTAACGACGCCTACTAGCCGAATGACGGTTCCATTAAATGACGTCATCCAAGATGGCGTCCGTCGAATTCGGATTGGCTGATCGGATTCTATCAGCCAATCGGAATTAAGGTAGAAAATTCTGATTGGCTGATGGAATCAGCCAATCAGATTCAAGTTCAATCCGATTGGCTGATCCGATCAGCCAATCAGATTGAGCTCGCATTATATTGGCTGTTCCAATCAGCCAGTAGAATGCAAGCTCAATCTGATTGGATGATTCCATCAGCCAATCAGAATTTTCCTACCTTAATTCCGATTGGCTGATAGAATCCTATCAGCCAATCGGAATTCGACGGACGCCATCTTGGATGACGTCATTTAAAGGAACCGTCATTCGGCTAGTAGGCATCGTTAGAAGAGGATGGATCCGCGTCGGCTGGGAAGAAGATGGCTCCGCTCCACTCCGCTCCACTCCGCTCCACTCCGCTCCACTCCGCTCCGGAAGAAAGAAGATTGAAGATGCTGCTTGATAGAAGACTTCATCCCGATGATGGACTTCCGACTTCAGCCCGATGATGCAATTCTTCAGCCGCCGCTTGGATCCAGACTTCAGCCCGAGGATGGACGTCACTCTTCAGCCCCTCGCTTGGGCTTGGATCAACACTTCCGAGGCTTGGATCAAGACTTCCGAGGACGGATCTGTGAACCTGGCATGGTGAAGATAAGGTATGAAGATCTTCAGGGGCTTAGTGTTAGGTTTATTTAAGGGGGTTTGGGTTAGATTAGGGGTGTGTGGGTGGTGGGTTGTAATGTTGGGGGGGTATTGTATGTGTTTTTTTTTACAGGCAAAAGAGCTGAATTCTTTGGGGCATGCCCCGCAAAGGGCCCTGTTCAGGGCTGGTAAGGTAAAAGAGCTTTGAACTTTTTTAATTTAGAATAGGGTAGGGCATTTTTTTATTTTGGGGGGCTTTGTTATTTTATTAGGGGGCTTAGAGTAGGTGTAATTAGTTTAAAATTGTTGTAATATTTTTCTTATGTTTGTAAATATTAATTTATTGATAGTGTAGTGTTAGGTTTAATTGTAACTTAGGTTAGGATTTATTTTACAGGTAATTTTGTAATTATTTTAACTATTTTAGCTATTAAATAGTTCTTAACTATTTAATAGCTATTGTACCTGGTTAAAATAAATACAAAGTTACCTGTAAAATAAATATAAATCCTAAAATAGCTATAATATAATTATAATTTATATTGTAGCTATATTAGGGTTTATTTTACAGGTAAGTATTTAGCTTTAAATAGGAATAATTTATTTAATAAGAGTTAATTTATTTCGTTAGATTTAAATTATATTTAACTTAGGGGGGTGTTAGTGTTAGGGTTAGACTTAGCTTTAGGGGTTAATCCATTTATTACAGTAGCGGCGAGATTCGGTCGGCAGATTAGGGGTTAATAATTTAAGTTAGGTGTCGGCGATGTTAGGGAGGGCAAATTAGGGGTTAATACTATTTATTATAGGGTTATTGAGGTGGGAGTGAGGTGGATTAGGGGTTAATAACTTTATTATAGTAGCGGTGCGGTCCGCTCGGCAGAATAGGGGTTAATAAGTGTAGGGCGGTAGAGGCGACATTGAGGGGGGCAGATTGGGGGTTAATAAATATAATATAGGGGTCGGCGGTGTTAGGCACAGCAGATTAGGGGTACATAGCTATAATGTAGGTGGCAGCGGTGTACGGAGCAGCAGATTAGGGGTTAATAATAATATGCATTGGTCAGCGATAGCGGGGGCGGCAGATTAGGGGTTAATAAGTGTAAGGTTAGGGGTGTTTAGACTCGGGGTACATGTTAGAGTGTTAGGTGCAGACGTAGGAAGTGTTTCCCCATAGCAAACAATGGGGCTGCGTTAGGAGCTGAACGCTGCTTTTTTGCAGGTGTTAGTTTTTTTTTTCAGCTCAAACTGCCCCATTGTTTTCTATGGGGATATCGTGCACGAGCACGTTTTTGAAGCTGGCCGCGTCCGTAAGCACCGCTGGTATCTAGAGTTGCAGTGGTGTTAAATTATGCTCTACGCTCCCTTTTTGGAGCCTAACGCACTGAAAACCCAGCCATTCTGTGAACTCTAAATACCAGCGGTATTTAAAAGGTGCGGGAGAAAAAAAGCATGCGTAGCTAACGCACCCCTTTGGCCTCCAAACTCTAAATCTAGCCGTTAGTTTGGATTGGTCCCCCACTGGTGTCCCAACTGACTAGTTCTATGCCTACCAATCGAAATGTGCATGCGTGTCTCAATGCAATCTAGACCTGTTTAGATGCGCGCTCACGAGACACGGATGCGCATTATCTACTTGTGATCCCTCTTCGCCACGTCAGTATAAAGCAGCTTACTCGACGCATGCGCAGTATAATTAAGCATAACAAGAATGCGCACTGAGGAAGACGTAAGAGAGGGTGGGCAGAGGAAGCGCTTAAAACAGTATGGCAATAATTATATAAATATCTTCAAAATAATAAATATTTTTTTTTTAAGTTAGTGACTGTGTTATCCAACATAAGATTAGTAAATGTCATCGATATTGAGTAAAAAAATGTACTTTCACTTTAATGCAGCTTTACACTGCACTCATCCTTGGATCACATTCTGTGTGCTCTCAAAAACACTGCACAACGTCTAAAGCTCCTCTCATACCTGACTAAAAATGCCACAGAGCTGAAGTGGGAAATATAGAACTGAGCGATCTGGCTCTGAATGTCTAAAGAGTTGAAATAAGGTCATGTGACCAGACTAAAGTAGTTTTAAAGCTGGTAAGGCCATAGGTAAAAGTCAAATATATGTGCCCTTTGACAAATGTGTATTCTGTATATCACTAGACCTGCATATCTGGTTGAGGCACACTGTAAATGTTCACGGTCTGATGTTTTAATAATTGAGTCAAAGAGTTATAGAAGCACTCATTGGTAAAATGTGGGTGTAGATGCCCAACTGGCCAAAATTTCTGAAATTCCATCAGTAAGGCATATTCCCAGATTAAGCTGAGTGTATTCTTGTGATGAGTACATTTGTTATAAAGTATTTATTCTAAGTGACATTATCTTTTTTTAATGCAGGGGTCTGGGAGTAGTTCCTAAAATTGTTTAGGTCTTAAGTGAAGTCCTAGGCAACTAAAACATTTATATAACTAGACCTTGTATTACTTGGCACAGTTCATTATTGAATGGTAAAAAAACACTGAGGGCTGATTATCGAAAAGGCTCTGGGCTGGTGAGATTATTATTAGTAAATTCTTTTTCCCTGGTGGAATCATCGAAAGCTTTTTACCCTAAAATCAGGGTATCTTGCTATGGGTGTATACTGCATTTTCATATGGGGAGGAGAGGTCTACAAAAGTGCACAATAAAATTTGTATTTTAAAAATCTTACAAAACAAATTGAATCATTCACACAAATTTACCAAAAATCATATTTTTATCAAAAGTGTAGAATTTGTATGTAAATTATATAGGAATAAAGCATATTAAATATGCACAGTATAGATCGTGGTTTTAAGTACACTGGATGTGGAATAAAACACACAAAAGTGTGTACTTATAAGTACAAAATACAAAGCGCAATTGTTTTTTTTCGTAAAATGGGCTGAACACGATTGGCGTCCCATGGGCGTATATGAAATAGTCTCTCTAATCCCATTATAATTCTGTAAAGTTTTTTGCACTACAGATCTCACAGTTTTTTTCTGACAAACTAACACAAAACGCTGAAAAAACTTATAACCCTAATAGACAAACACATCCATAGAAAAATATAAGCGATTAGCAGAAAGCATTGTTAAGTGATTTATATTGGCTGCAGGATTTACTTTTAAAGTGCACCCCTTGCTCACTACTAATTTTGCTCTACGGAGAAAAGTGTCCCTTTCCAGGGAGCTCTATTGCTTTCAACAGAAGACATCTCGCCACTCACAGGGACTGCCCCTTTTTATGATAATTCCACCAGGGCAGCCCATGCAAGGGTTGGCGAGAAAAAACACGTCTGATCTGGTGAAGTTTATATCATCGGCCCTAGGTGTTCAGAAAAGGCATCAAACAATTATTTAATTAATTTATACCCCTGTTTATCTAAAGAAAAATATGCAACTGTCCAAACCCCACTCAGGAAAATGCAGACTCTGTTCATACTACCCAGGCATTGCCCTGGATCAACTGATCTCATGACTTTCTACCTAGACTCTACCCCTTACACCTGGTTCCTGGTTATAAAAGGTAAATGTTGTAAGTATGCAAGAAGTTTATTTTCAGTAATATTTATACTAAGCGGGTGCTTGGCAAATATATATTTAGAAAGTATTATTTTAATTGTAATAGTACATTCTAGAAAAAAAACATGAGTGGAGTCTCTTTCTGGGGTGAAGTACTCATTTAGACAGGTACCATTTAAACAAGACTGGATCTTTTTCTAACTGCAGCTGATACATTTCTTGAACGTTTTGTAATCCATTCTGGCACAATTCCTTACCATTAAACCTTTCACTTGGGGCTTAATTCTCTAAAATTCTCTAGTCTGGCAAAGTAGGCTCCTCAGTACTATGAGGTCCCACAAAAAAAATGTTAAAGGCAAATTTTAGTTTGACAGCTTTTTATCTTGCTATGCAGGGTTCTGGATGTGAAGAAGGGACACTGTTAAAAAAAATGCCTCAGTACATTTTCTTTCTATGCTGAATGCATGTTTTCCATAATTGGGTTCATGATAAGAAAATTCCCTTTGCTTTTTGAGCATATTTCTTTTTCCCATTGGCCAGAATGCTTTTTGAGTTGGCTAGCCAAGTTTATAAAATTACATTTCTCACAGTAATGCGACTAATGCACCAGTGGGCACAGACAGCTTGTAATAATCTAGTAAAAAATGCAACAGTAGTGTCATTTCACACCTGATGTCAGTCTAATTACAGAGTCACAATTTTGCTCATATATGATTCTTTTAAAAACCTTATTTCTAATGCATAGAAAATAAAACTATTTGTTGTAGCTTCTAATGCACAAACACAATTATTTTGATACATAAAGCCCAAATCAAGAGGATTATACTAAATAAAGGAAAATTACTGATCAGGATGCAGTCTTGCTGAAAATTAATTATATCTCTTTGCAAGACTTATCTATATGGCTCTATGTGATCTCTGCAGTGGGATTTATATATCTGACAACATATTATTTTGCTTGTAAAGCTCATAGACAAACTGTGCATTTATACAATACAGTGTTATTTTTTATACATTACTGATAAATCACCAAGGGCTAGATTACGAGTGGCGCACGTATTACAAGTTGAAAGTAAACGTGTTTGCATGAGCGCAATTACATTTAACATGTGTCAGGATAGCATGACTTCATAGGTCGGGTTAACTGCTAAGCTCAACTAAAAAGTTGCACAAAACACTTCAAAAATACATTTAAAAGTGCAGTTACGCTCATAATAAGACTATCTAATAAAAATTATTTTAAAAAATTGCGATAAAAAGTTATTGCGATAAAAAGTTATATATATATATATAATATATATGCATTGGAGTCCTTTGCGGTCAATTAGCGGAAAATGTGTAAAATCATATTTATGCAATATTCATATTGAATAAAGGTTTTAGCTATGTTTTGTCAATATTTCACATTCCAATGTTCTTTACATTGGGGAATATATACTATGTATTAATAAATATATATTCCTATATATATTTGTTTATTTCTATACCTATATATATATATATATATATAAATATATATAATTATATATATATATATATAAAAATAAATAGAACACATTCTGCTATGTGAAGAACACTAATATTTCATGTCGGATTAGCACACTTGAGAAAACACGATCGGGTTTGCACGTAAGGGTGTTAGTTTTTTTCCCCACTTTTCATACACCATTGAAGTCTATGGGGGAATACATAAACGTGATCATGATGTTTGGCGAACGAAAACTTTGTATTTTCAACTTGAAATATGCACGCTACCCTTACGAGTGCAAAAATATTACTTCTAGTGGAGTTAACACCAGAGCGGGAGTGCAAAATACCACTCCACTCTTAATTTAGCCCTTATTGCTTTGCAGAAACTACAATGTGGTAACATTAAATTGTAGGAATACCCGCACATACATTTTTTGCTGACAAGTGGGGTTATTTATGAGTCAGCACTGAATGGCTAAAATGCAAGTTTGTCAAAAGAACTGAAATTAGGGGGTAGTCTGCAGAGGCTTAGATACAAGGCTTTCACAGTGGTAAAAAGTATATTAATATAACCATGTTGGTTATGCAAAGCTGTAGAATGGGTAATAAAGGGATTATCTATCTTTTTAAAGAATAACAATTCTGGGGTAGGCTGCCCCTTTAACCTTTTATTTTTTATTTTATTTTTAGTTTTTTTTATTGTATTGCATTTATAATTTTTAAATAAAGCTGGAATGAAAAAAAATGTTTTTAACTAAATTAGTTCTCATTATTTCTAATGGGAAGCAAAGTATACAAATAATTTTAACAAACATCTCATATATCTTATATTTTCATATCACCAATGTCCTAGCTTTGTATATTTGCTACCACTCTCTCTGTAGCTTTGTCCCTCCATCCTTCAATAGATAAAACAGGTTAATTACCTCTTCCAATTTTGCATAAACTTGGGAGTAAGTCCAACAAGTTACGTACTTACAACATTTGGCAAAACATTTTTTAAGGGGGGGGGGGCAAAGAGATAACAACTGACTGTAACACTTACACAAGAGCACACAACTGCATTTTCCAATAGCTCTAGTCAAAGTTATTGAAGATGGCTCATCTTCCCCTAGTCTCCCACCCTACATATGCAAGCCTTGATTGGACAAGCCTGTATGGCTAAAACCAACAGTGCCTATCCCTAACATTAGTACAACGGCAGGATTGGACAGGGGACACATGAAAGGTCAGACCCCCTGTACATCATAGCAAGTAAATGAGCTTATTAACCAAACAATATCAGCTCCTTCCCCCATTCCTTATGTATGGTTCCTAACATAACAAATGAACAAACAAATCCATGTGTTCACACATTAATTTGTTCTTTGTGCGTTTTGCTCATTGCTTTATTTGGTGATTTGTTTTTTAGATGAATCACCAAATCAGTATAAATTCATACACATTTAATAAATTCTACTCTTTCACACAACACAAACCAGCAAAAAAAATACAAATCTCACTGAGTCATAGGTAATTGGGTGATATGAAAGGTATATAACTGATATAACAAGTGGAATGGGAAGTGGGGGCAATTAAAAATGAAGAAGAAAATGAGAAGTAATTAACACACAAAAAAAGCATTTTTGAATGTAAATTTTCCCTAGAACAATAAAATATCAACCACACATGAACTTGAATGTATATCATGATGTGCATTTCATCATATTGTACAGACTATATCAAAGGACATAGAAGCAGATTAGCATTGGATATATTTGATGATAAATTATCCCTCTGCTGCTAGTATTAATGCAACAATACACAGACCACTACAACAAGCCATATCTTACTGGATATACACCTTCAGGGAGATAGACCTAGAAAACAATCTAAAGTGGGAGATACAATACATAGACAACCCAACCACTAACAATGTGGTAATTAAAGGAAAATGTTTACAAAATCTATTTGGAATTTGTATTCTTTGATAAACTAATACCTGTTTAAATAGGTCTGTATAAGAGTCAGTCTGGTAATAGAATGTTTCCTTATACAGCTACAGCCTAAAATATGCTTACATTTAAGTAATTGCTAGGGATTACCACTGTGATTAAATAATTAGCTCGCAGCTTTGCTACTAATTAGGCCAACTAATACACTTGTCCTGACTTTTTGAGTTAAAATAAACAAGGTGCAATCTTTGTGCTCTTTCCATGACTTTACCATTTAAGCATTTACGCACTGTGGAGAAATAATGAGACAGTTTTCCATCAAAGATACAATTATAGGAGTGTAAACATTAAAAACACTGCAATTAACATCAGTAGGAATCAACATTAAATAATCTATTGCCTGTCACATATTGTTGATGTTATTGTTGTTTTTATTAAAGCAGAAAATTATACTACTAGTGCTTCTTCTGCAGACATTATGTTAAATATTAGTGAAACACATCAAGACCAACATGTAGGGCTGACTTTCAATATTATCGTTAATTTGTTTGAATAACTAAATTGTCCAAAACCTTACACTGCTATCTATAATATATTATAATGAAAACTGGGGCTGGGTGCTAAGGGCAGCGTCTTGCGGATCTAGGTGAGGTCTTGGTGTTTCAGTATATATTCTATTAGACATGGGCATTCGGATGCTTCGTTAGCATCCAAATGCGGAAGAAGGCGACTGCTCGCAACATTCAGCCTTTTTGGGAGACATATTTCTTGTTGTGAAAGTGCAACACACTAAGATCTGTGCAAATCCACAAGAAGGAATCTGGCTTAAAAAAAGCAACCCGTCACGAGCGTCCACCTTCTTCTGCATTTGGATGCTAACAAAGCAATTGAATGCCCATGTATATATTCTACAGTCTGTGGATGACTTTAATGTTCTGAGGCTTGATTTATGAAGTCACAACTTTCCCTAAAAAATCAGGAAATAGAGTATAAAGTAACAATAGGTTTCCTTTCCAATTATAATTTTTGCAGAGCTCCAGTCACACCTGAACTCAATTTATTAAAATTAGTTCTTGGATGAGTTTCAGGACAAAATAACCCCCTGGTGCTAAGTTGTAAAGGGACAGTAAACACCTTGAGATGTATACATATAATGTTGAGTTATGTGTAAGTAAATAACTTTGCAATATAGGTTTATTATTTATGTTGCCCCTTTTCATGTAATTCAGCTCTAAAAATTGAGAATTTTATAATTCTCAGAACTTAAACTGCACCCTGCTGACTTATCAAGGCTAACCCTGCTACACATCTGTCTCTCATTGACTTTAACTGTTGCAAAGCAATGCACTTTATACAAACATTATGACAGGGACTAGTCTTGTTGTCTCCCAAATAAAGCCAGGATTGACTGTTTTAAATATAATTTGGCTTCTGAAAACCATTGCAGCAAAAAAGGATATTAATTTGCTTTAAACAATATATAATTTTATAGCAGCACAACAGAAATGTCTTGTAATTACAAGATGTTTACTGTCCCTTTAAGCACTAAAAGGGTTAAACATGCTTGTCAATGTTGTACTGATGTCTAAAATAGCCAGCATTCATTTCCATACAACACAAAAACTCTATCTATTCAACCTCACACCCTTTTTGTCAACCCTAATGAACTATTTAACTGCCAAAAAACCTATGAAATTAACGACTATCCACATACTAATAGAACAAGTTGCAGAAAGTTTTTTGTGTTGAGTCCCCTTTTATAATCCAACACATTGCAAACACTCCTCCAAAGGAACCCTCTAAAGTGACCATACCTATAGCAAGATTGTTTCTTTATCTACCTAGAAGTCATTATTCCTAATTTACAAGAGCACTCTTTCTAATGCTCTGGGGCTACACCCCCATCACTGGGAGGCTGATTTCTGTTGATAATTCTTATTTACCTAGCTTTTCTATTGTCAGTACTGCAGTTGGTTTGTGTAGATAAGGACTAGTGGCTTTGAAAAATAAAATAAAATTTCTGGAACAAACTTATTTTTTGTTAGGGCCTCTGGGAGAGTCAGATAAAGTGTGTGGTGCAATATGGCCTTTACCGGCTCTGACAACTGAATCTCCTGCTTTACCTGATGACTGCTATATTCCAGTGATTTTTAACCTTTTTTTGCTGTGGCACACTTTTTTACATTAAAAAATCCTGTGGCACACCACCATCCCAAAATTTTAAAAAAATCACACATTGTAGCCTAATACAGCATATATATATACACATACACACAAACACACACATACTGTATGTATTGTGCTGTTATGCCATGCCTCCTACAAACTACCCCTGCACTGGGAGTAAAAAACAAGCAAAGTTTAAAAAATATGTCACACTGTTGTCAGTCTGCTGTGGCACACCTGAGGATCTCTCACGGCACACTAGTGTGCCACGGCAGACTGGTTGAAAAACACTGCTATATTCTATGTGAAAAATGATCTATCTATTGAGGGAATCTGCATAGTATCACCAAGGACACCACATTCTAGGTTTATGCCATTCAGTAGCTCTTCGGTATAAACAGTTAAAAGAAAAATAGTTTTAAAAATGTGATTACTGCAAAGCATTCTATGATCCCTGGTTTACAGCAAACATTATCCAGAGTCCATCACTTGAACCTTCTGTAGTCTGGAAAAACAACAATAGTGGCTCTGAGAGGATAGTTGTGAAATTAAAATGACTCTTCATGCACCCAGATAGGAGAGATTTATTAAAACTGAAGTTCAGTTGCTTCTCAGGATTATTATCTACAATATCCCTTTAGCTACAGATCTTCAACCTCTCATAATATTTGTGCTGCAATAACACACAACATTGTACTGGGCTTTAGAGAGAAAGCAGAGAAAGCAAATTTACATCTTGTGAAACAATAGCTTTACATTATCTATTCAGACAAAAAAAACAACAACATTTAAAAGTAGAAGGTTTATTGGCTCCTAATTCAATCTGACATTTAATTGTGCATTATAATTATTTATTAACAATATTAATGAACTTTTGTTTTTCATGCTACTGGGAAAAACTAGAGATTATCTTCCTAAAATATTTATGTTTTGTGTCTTGCATAGTCCCAGGTGTCACATGTTAATTATGAGAGACAAAAAAATCAAAAAATCTATGCATGATGCATGGGTGTTCTAAGCAATGAAGTTATTAAATCAATGCTGCAAGTGTATTACACAGTAGTGATTTAATCCCTTGCTTGACTTAAAATGTTTAAAGAAATCAATATTTAAATCTACTGTGGATATATGTTCTAGACAATGAAGGGGTTAAATCATAGCAATCGGGCTAAATAAATTATGGATTAGTGTGTGTGCTTGTGTGCTACTAGGAACCAATGGGTAAGGGTGGTGTTTTGTATTTCATTCTGGCAACTAAAGGGTATTATTTACACGTTTGCCTGTATATATATACACACACACACACACATATATATATATATATATATATATATATATATATATTTATTTATATGTATGTGTGTGTGTGTATACATACATATATACATATTTATGAAAAATCAGTTCTATAATTTAAAGGGACAGTCTACACCAGAATATGTATTTATTGTTTTAAAAGATATATAATCCCTTTATTACCCATTCCCTAGTTTTGCATGACCAACACAGTTATAGTAATACACCTTTTACCTCTGTGATTATCTTGTATCTAAGCCTCTGCAAACTGCCCCTTATTTCAGTTCTTTTGACAGACTTGCATTTTAGCCAATCAGTGCTGGCTCTTAGGAACTTCACATGCATGAGCACAGTGTTATCAATATGAAACACATTAACTAACACCCTCTAGTGGTGAAAACTGTCAAAATGCCCTGAGATAAGAGGTGGCCTCCTAGAAATTAGCATATTAACCTCCTAGATTTAACTTTCAACTAAGAATACCAAGAGAAAAAAGCAAAATTGGTGATAGAAGTAAATTGAAAAATTGTTTAAAATGACATGCCCTATTTAAATCATGAAAGTTTGTTTTGGACTAGAATGTCCCTTTAAATTACAACCTGCACTGCTTGGGTTGTTGTTGCAAATCAACAGATATTATGTAGCATAATATACTGACAAAGATAAAATATTGTGCAGGCACTGTGAAATTGAAGTATATCTTGAATACATGCTGTAATTCTTATATGTAACTATAAAAATACTCAATTGTTAAGAGAAATATTCATAATGCAGAGCATGCAATTTTAAACAGTTTCCAATTTACTTTTAGCATCAAAATGACTTCATTATTTTCATATCTTTTGTTGAAAAGCATACCTGGGTAGACTCTGGAACAGTAAAGCACTGATGGGAGTTAGCTTGTGATTAGTTGCTACACATAGATGTCTCTTTTCATTGGCTCACCCAATGTGTTCAGCTAACTACATGCCCTGCTACTCCTGAGCTTACCTAGGTTTACTCTTCAGCAGAAGATAACAAATGAATAAAGCAAGTCTGATAATTGAAGTAAAATAGAACATTGTTGCATACTCTATCTGAATCACAGTGCTTTCATTTTGACTTTACTGTCCCTTTATGTAAAATAACAAAAGTGTTGACCACCACAGACAAAGAAAAGCTACTTTTTGTGTGCATTGCTTGTATTCAGTAACTAAAGTAATGGACATTATTACTTCTTGTAGGCAGAATAATGCACAGTGAATGATTGGTTTCTGAAGCCCCGTGCTTTTGCTGATTGGAATTCAAAAGAGAGAATTCTGTATTGCTGTGTGATCATTTTTAGAAGATGGTCTCAAAGTAGTTAAATGAAGCTTACAATGAAAAATTTGATTCTGATGATAAATATTAGTGCCATAGGAGTGCTGTCTAGAAACACAAAATGATATCAGTTTTAAAGCTTTTACATCTCTGGACATTGCTTTGGGACATATTAATCATCAGATGTTGAATGTGTCAGACAATGCATAAGAAGATAAATTGCATGCATACATAATAAACCATGGGACACATATCTATACAAGGTAGATTCTTGTTGTGCTACTAGATAAGAAAAGTCACATCTCTTTCTAATGTTGATGTTTTAAATTTAATACATATGATGCAAATAGTTTAACAGATTACATGCAGCATATGGTAAAGCAATATGTCTGTCTTAAAGAGACAGTAAAGGCAAAATTAAATTTGATGATTCAGATAGGGCATGCAATTTTAAACAACTTCCAATTTGCTTTTATCATCAAACTTGCTTTATTCTCTTGGTATTCTTTGTTAAAAGCTAAACCTGGGTAGGCTCATAAATTTATTTCTAAGAAGTTGTAGGCCATCTCTTATCTCAGTACAGTTTTCACAGTTAGACAGAGTTAGTACATGAGTATCATATAGATAACTGTGCTCACTGTTGTGGAGTTATTTATAAGTCAGCAGTGTCAAAAGAACTAGCAAATCTGTCAAAAGAATTAAGATAAGGGGGCAGTCTGCAGAGGATTAGATGCAAGGTAATCACAGAGGTAAAAAGTGTATTAATATAACAGTGTTGGTTATGCAAAACTGGGGAATATGCAATAAAGGGATTATCTATCTTTTTAAAGTAGACTGTCCCTTTAAAGGGACAGTCTAGGCCAAAATAAACTTTCATGATTCAGATAGAGCATGTAATTTTAAACAATTTTCCATTTTACTTTTATCACCAATTTTGCTTTGTTCTCTTGGTATTCTCAGTTGAAAGCTTAACCTAGGAGGTTCATATGCTAATTTCTTAGACCTTGAAGCCCACCTCTTTCAGATTGCATTTTAACAGTTTTTCACCACTAGAGGGTGTTAGTTCACGTATTTCATATAGATAACACTGTGCTTGTGCACGAGAAGTTATCTGGGAGTAGGCACTGATTGGCTAGACTGCAAGTCTGTCAAAAGAACTGAAAAAAGGTGCAGTTTGCAGAGGCTTAGATACAAGATAATCACAGAGGTTAAAAGTATATTTTTATAACTGTGTTGGTTATGCAAAACTGGGGAAGGGGTAATAAAGGAATTATTTATCTTTTAAAACAATAAAAATTCTGGTGTAAACTGTCCCTTTAAGGTAGTCATGTAGATAACTTATCTTTATATAGATAGCTTGCGTGGAAAACTGGATTATGGAATACAGAAACTCATAGTGAAAATGCTAACATCTTTGTAGTATGGTTGGTGGTATTCCTTAATTTGGGGGTGGTAGGAGGCTGGCAAATGAGTCAATGAGACCTGTAGAAGTTTAGTGGACAAAGACTGGGTGGAAGAAGGCAGAGCTGCAGGTGTTGTGTTGGAAGAGCCATTGGAAGGGTTGGTCATTTCAGGGCATGGCTCAGGGGAAAGGAGCATCAATACCCTGGGGCATTTTTCACCTTCTCCCTCAGCTCAAGCAAAATGTAAGTAAAACAAAATGATTTGTGTGCAGATGCAATTCTATTACCCCCTTAAATTGGCCACTGCTTTGTTACTATTTAATTTGTAATTAATCCACACATGGTAGTAACAACTGTCCACTGATTGGCATTATGTCCTCTCCCCCCCCCCCCTTGAATCCATCCTAAATGCCTCTGCCAGGCTAATCCACTTTTTCTGTTGCTCTGTATCTACTGCACCTCTCTGCGAGTCCCTTCATTGGCTCACCATTCACAGAATTAAATTCAAAATTCTCGCCCATGTATACAAAGCTCTCACCACCGCCGCTCCACACTACCTATCCTCTCTAATCAAAAAGTATACTCCAGCCCGCCCACTAAGATCCAACAATGACCTGCTCCTTGCATCTTCGACTATCACCTCTTCCCACGCTAGACTGGAGGACTTCTATCGTGTAGCACCTACCCTCTGGAACACTCTAATCTTTCTTCTTTTGAATGCACCCTGAATACTTATTTGTTCAGAGAAACCTACCACCCTACTCAGTAATAAATTAATTTCACTTACCTAACATTTCGCTCATCTAACTCTGTATTAACATCTTTCTCACTCTTCCAGTCCTTACCTCCTGTTTATCAACTTCCTACCCTTCTAGATTGTAAGTTCACATGGGAATAGGGATCTCAATTCCTCCTGTATGTGTTTGTCAAATTTTGTCTTGTCTCTTACAAGTTTTATATCATTGTTTTATTTAAACGAATTGGATAGCGCTGTGGAATATGTTGGCGCTTCATAAATAAAGTATAATAATAAAAATTATAATAATAATAATAATGTTTAGTTTATGTAAATTAATAGCTTCCTACAGTTTGGGTATTTTTATGAATTAGCGCATTTAAAATAATATCTTCAAGCGCTAATTATTTCATCATAAAGACTTAATTTATTTGCATTTGCTCTTTTGATAAAAACATATATGTTAACTCCAAGTTAATCTAATAATTAACATTGTATTAAAAAAACAGCAAACAACTTACTTGTTTTCTTGCAAAATTAGCATTTAGAAATTATAAGTGTAGCCCCTGCCCCCTGTTTGATAAGAATGGATAATTTGTAAACCCAAATTAGTTCTGATCATGAGCAAATCTGACTCCCTGTCATCTAGTCTATTTATTTTTATAGTAAACCAGCCTAGAAGTTTTATGACATCAGGCTAAGATAAACCTTCCTGCAGGAGCCTTCTCCTCCTTGTAGAGCTGTGACAGAAATTAATGGACACTGCACAAATGTAGAGTAAAATAAAAATAAATAAAAGGTAAAATGATTTCTATTAAGTATTTTCTTTTAATCAAAAGAGACTGTTTAACATCCCTTTAACACACTAGTTCACATTACTATGTAGAGTCCAGAGCTTTACCCATACAAATCATATATATCTTTTACCTCTTATTACTCATTACCTCAAAAATGGCAATAAGCTAATAAAACACAAATAATAAGTGATTTTTATGTAATTTTCTTTAACACAAAGGAAAACTACAATAGAAACAGCTAAATATAGGAGGATAATATAGTATTATTCTCTGCATCGAGGAAGCAAGAGGGAGTACAACACCATGCATCTTCCACACTAAAAAGATTAATACTTAAATCACCCTAACAAAAACCTTCTGATAGCATCAAATACCTCCATCGAATAACCTCCATTTGCTTATGTATTTCTCATTCATCAACAGGCAAAGTAAGAAGCTTCAGCCTTTTCTCTTTAGATCAGCTATTTGTCATGTCAAACAAGGTTTAGCTATTCTAAACAAGACTGTCCAATCCTAGGAAATGATTTTATAATTCAAACATTTCCAAAGTCTCTATTCAAGTAAACCTTAAAGGCACCCATAAGATTAAATTATTACTATTTTCACCCATTAATCAGGTGTCAGCTTCTGATTGTTGTGCGCGCCCACATATATAGGTATATAACTATTAAATTCCAAATTTACATCGTTTTTGTAAATCTCTCCTTTATACACAACACACACATATTCATTAAGCCTTCAGGTACAAAATAATTATTGAGCCAAAATCTTTCTTCAAATTAAAATAATCAACCTTTAATTGAGATATAAGGAAATGACAGTGGCATAAACCTGGAGAGTTCAACACTTCCTGAGAGTTTCTGCTTCATACATCTGTTCATGGATAAAATGAACTATTCTTCTTAACAATTTTTGTTGACAAATTGTCATATTCACCTCACCTAAACAGATGTTCCCTTAGCAATCTTGTGATTAAGCTTTCTTTGCCAAGTAATGTTCTTGAATGTTAGGCTTACAGTGCTCATGATGTCTGCACTGGGAATAAATGATAACTAGAACATATATTCACTGAAACAGTATAAAACTATATAGAAAATGTTTTACTTTTAATTAGAACATTTGTAATCATTAATTTTCCTGAGGGCCTACAAAGAAATATTTTCTCTAATTTTAAATTGAAAGCTTAAAGACATTGATCTTAATATTCTATTAAAACGTTTTGATATAGGCATTTAACATTGTAGATAGCCATGTTGCTATATAGAGAACTTTTTCTTTAGATAAAGGATAAAGTTACCAAATTCAGCCATGGAAACCTTTTATAGCTTTCAAATTATTGACAAAAACAAATATCACTAATAAACCTGTAACTGATCTCAGCAGGACCTTAACATTTAAAATAAACTTTACCATCCCAAATAAATTGCTAACTTCCTTTTACATCCAAATAATAGTAATAATAATAATATTGCAAACTTACATATTGTTTTTCTCAGAGATGGACTGAAAGTGCTTTCCAATTTTACATCTGTAAAAGAAAGTTATAGATTACACGTCTTTAAAGACTTCTTTTTTAAATACTTCCAGAGAAGAACATCTCAAATATATTGATGGAAATAGTTTCACAGTGATTGATCAACACAGCTGAAAGCATGAACACAACAAATTCAGTAAATTCCTAGAACGTTTAGTTTCACTTAACATGGTAATAAAAAAAGTAAGGGTAAAAACATAGATCTTATTCAGTTAGCTGGATCTTTGATTGTGTAGTGCTGTATAAGACAGTAGGTCAAACTTTTTTGCACCATTTTATTATTATGGTAGTGATTATATAAAGCTCTCCACTTAGACAAGATGATATAAAATGATCCTCCTGCACCGCAAGATCCCTTGTAAGATTCTATATAGGCAGATTTTGCTATACTTCTCCAAGGGGTGTTCCCTGCATTTCTGTATGTAAAGGAGAAACAAGGCCAGTGCAATATAGCATTGCATGCTTTGAGATATCTTCTGCATTTACACTTTATGCTTTGTATTGTATATTACTTTACACTTAAGATTGTTTTATTAAATTTAAACTGCACTTTTTTAAATTCTATTTTAACAGATTCTGTATGCATAAGTATATTTAAGATTGTGATTTTACAAATTATGATTATGCGTTGACAGTTTCTGTGTAACTTTAACAAATTAAGATCATACTTTGTATATTTATGTGTATCTTTGAAGATGTTAGTTTTTCAGTTTTATTTAAAATATAAAAAATACACGGCTAGATTACGAGTTGTGCGTTAGGGTAAAAAAGCAGCGTTAAGAGGCCCTAACGCTGATTTTTTACGCCCGCTGCTATTACGAGTCTTGAAGGTTTAAGGTCACGGCACACTTCTTTGGCCTTACCGTAAAACGACTTACGTAAACTTTGTAAAGTCTTTTTACTATGAGACTTCCATACGTAGTATTACTTAACCCCTAATCTGCCGCTACGGACACTGCCACCACCTACATTATATTTATGAACCCCTAATCTGCTAGCCCCAACATCTCCAACACCTACATTATATTTATTAACCCCTAATCTGCCACCCCGATACCTACATTATAATTATTAACCCCTAATCTGCCGCTCCGGATACCGCCGCCACCTACATTATATGTATTAACCCCTAATCTGCTGCCCCCAACATCGCCGACAACTACATACTATTTATTAACCCCTAATCTTCCACCCCCAATGTCACTGCCACTATATTAAAGTTATTAACCCCTAAACCTAAGTCTAACCCTAACCCTAACACCCCCTAACTTAAATATAATTACAATAAATCTAAATAAACATTACTATCATTAACTAAATTATTCCTATTTAAAACTAAACACTTACCTGTAAAATAAACCCTTAGATAGCTACAATATAACTAATAGTTACATTGTAGCTATCTTATGGTTTATTTTTATTTTACAGGCAAGTTTGTATTTATTTTAACTAGGTAGAATAGTTATTAACTATTTAATAACTACCTAGCTAAAATAAATACAAATTTACCTGTAAAATAAAACCTAACCTAAGTTACACTAACACCTAACACTACACTATAATTAAATAAATTAACTAAATTAAATAGAATTACCTAAATAAATTAAATTAGCTAAAGTACAAAAAAATAAACACTAAATTACAGAAAATAATAAACAAATTACAGATATTTAAACTAATTAAACCTAATCTAATAGCCCTATTAAAATAAAAAAGCCCCCCCAAAATAAAAAAAAACCCTAGCCTAAACTAAACTACCAATAGCCCTTAAAAGTGCCTTTTGCAGGGAATTGCCCCAGTAATCAGCTCTTTTAAGTGTAAAAAAAATACAAACAACCCCCCCAACAGTAAAACCCACCATCCACACAACCAACCCCCCAAATAAAATACTATCTAAAAAAACCTAAGCTCGGAGGGCGGAGCAAGCCTTACAACTGAACGGTCACGTTTGATCATAGCTCTGGCTATAACTGGCAAATTAACTATATTTTTGGCCGATCAGACCAGCTACATCTACGAAATTGCCATATCTGCAGATATATTGACCAATGTGGTTTCGTCCAGAGACCTGGGGGCACTTACAAGCAATTAAAACCCACTTTTCTTTGTATGAAGTCCTATGCCGGGAGTTTTGCAGAGCGGCCATATTGCAGCACACGTGGCAACCTCATACCGAAAATGTCTAATGAGAGGAATCTACTCGAAACTTTAACTAAGAAGCTTACGGAGTTGGAGTTTAGGTTAACTCTAGCACTCACTATATTGGATCCAGAACCGGTGTCATTATCTGAACGACACAAAGTAGCGACCTGGGAGCAGACTGAGGAAAATGTCAGACATTTGGAGACAATTGAGACTACTGAGACCCAGATTGCTTCGGAGGCTGAGAAAACATATGGTGAGCCGGCTGTTCAGTCTAGACCTTCCTCACATAGCCTAAAAGAGCTATATGTTGTGGCAGGGATGCAGTCTAACAGTATAGACTACCTAATCAGCCAGACAACCAAAGTGCCTAACCGGTGCGGATATTTACTTGGGACTGATGAGACTTGGGAGCCTCAGAGTGACCTGATATTACAGGAGAGTCTTACCTCTGTTACTGCAAGAGACAGCCTTAAGGTTGGGACAGACCCGATTACATGGGGAGCATTGGGTGTGGTTCAGCCTGTCGACGCGACCTGTGAGATCTGTTTGGGGCCCCCGATGGGGGTGAACTGTTTTTGCTGCGCTGTCGATCGATTTTGCACTGCAGGCCTATCTGGGCAACCAGGCAGGGGTATCGCAGCTGAAAGTTTCCGGGCCCCAAAGAGAGGAATGGGCTAATAAGATGACTCCCATGAGAAAGAGTGAATACTCGATATTACATAGAGACTTACTGGACTAATGTGACTATCTCTCAGTTCAATATTTGTTTATCCATTAAATAGTTTGACATTCTCATTAAATTTTATTGCCACTTATCCATTTGCTCGGAGTGCTAATTACACGTGATCTGTTAAAAATGCAATATCAGACAGCCGCAACATCTATTAAAAATGTCCTTATCTTGGGAGCTTGTTTACCATAGGCTGGTGGCTAATATGGGACATATGGTTCATTTAACTTGGACGCTGCATACTGATAGAGGTTTACACAATGTCTCTGAGTTTTCAGATTGTTGGAGTCAGATACATACAGGAGATGAAAGCTTGATGTGTTCATATATATTTTCCTTAAATTTGTGTGCATGTGAATATATAATAAGGAAGTGCTCTACTATAGTTATATAGCTTAATTTTTCCACTTTTTCACGAGAATTATATCTTTTTTTATGCTTTGTTTGATATGCTCAGTGGCTTTGTTGTGCATTAACACAATACTCTGGGTAAATTTAACTGGTTTCCCTAGTCGGGAGTTCAAGCACACCTACAGTCTTATATTTCAGGATACAGGCTCTGTTTCCCATAGTATATTGGAAGTCTGTTGTGCCTTACTTTTTATATAATGTAACCAACAAGTTGCTTGGGTATAGGGCCCATGCCCAAGTGATAAGTCCTGGTGCCGACTTAATATTCATGCCTGACTGGTTCCCTACAATTCAAATATACCCTACGTTACATATTTAACACTGAGAATTTCTCCCAAAAGTTGTATAATATATTTGGCGACAAAGTGTAGCTTTTTAGTCTGGCCACTAGAGGGGTGTACAAGTTTAGTTATAGCTAAACTTCTCCTGCAGAATTAATTTAACAATATGCACCTATAGGCTTTATATTTTGAGTTACCTCCGGTTCTTCCTGATTTATATACTGTTCAGGGTATAGGGGGTGGCAGAATGAGAATACCTATGCACTTAGTAATAACAGACATATGCGCCAAGATAGTAGATATATTAGTTATTTTTCTACCCAATAAACATGGTTTATAGTGCTATCAGCTCCCATAACATTTCCCAGCCGACTATATCTCCCCTCACCCTTTTCCGCTCTGCATCTGTGAGCGGTCATAGCCACTTCCCTTTACCCGTCTGTGTCCAGTGGTGACAATAACCCCTGAAGGGAGATACTATAATAATACTACATAAGTCCTTTTACCAGATGGATCCAATGGTGTTGTATCCCCTTACCAATCCGTTCTTAAACTTACATTCTTGATTTTTCATTATAGCCTCACTCTATCAGATTTCATGCTGGGTCTTTCTCCCCCCCTCCCCTCCAACCCCTACCAATATTCCTAATGAGCACTTATCTCTGATCATTCTCCTCCCTTACCCCCCCCCCCCATATACTCCACTGGGCTCACGCCATGAGCATAGGACATTACCAATATTTTTACTGCCCATTTCTATGTTTGATCATTCTCTTCCCTCCCTTCCCCCTCCTCCAAATAGTCCATTGGGCTCACGTTGTGAGCATAGGACAACAATTCTACCTTTTCTTATATGTTATGTGGTTATATATATTGTTGATCTTCTATATAATCTCATATGATATAACGATTATTACATATTGTTATCTACTCTATAAATATAAAAAAGGGTTCATCTTTTGAGACCCATGAGTGGTCTTCTTCTGTCTCAGTTTACTAACTATAACGACACATTATGTATCTAGTTTGGGGGTCCAAGAGTGGCCTCATATAACATGGAGTTGGTATACAGATTCTGTGGCAAATATTTTCTTATACAAAGAATGTAAAAGTCATAAATTCATGCTTTAT
Organism: Bombina bombina; assembly: GCF_027579735.1. Classification (NCBI taxonomy): domain Eukaryota; kingdom Metazoa; phylum Chordata; class Amphibia; order Anura; family Bombinatoridae; genus Bombina; species Bombina bombina. The sequence continues at coordinate 281,586,720 of NC_069502.1, forward strand.
ATACACATATATATATATATATATATATATATATATATATATATCTTAATGTATGTCGGATGGAAGTCATGTAACCATTTATTACTGTATTGTTTAATATGTGTTGACGCTTATTATTTGTATGCCGTGAACTGAACCTCAATAAAAACTATTATAAAAAAAAAACAAAAAAAAACCTAAGCTCCCCATTGCCCTGAAAAGGGCATTTGGATGGGCATTGCCCTTAAAAGGGCAGTTATTTCTATTGCAGCCCAAAGTCCCTAACCTAAAAATAAAACCCACCCAATACGCCCTTAAAAAAAACCTAACACTAATCCCCTGAAGATCGACTTACCAGGAGAAGTCTTCATCCAAGCCGGGCCGAAGTCCTCAATGAAGCCGGGAGAAGTCTTCATCCAAGCCGGGCGAAGTGGTCCTCCAGACGGGCAGAAGTCTTCATCCAGATGGCATCTTCTATCTTCATCCATCCGGCGTGGAGCAGGTCCATCTTCAAGACATCCGACGCGGAGCATCCTCTTCATTTGATGACTAAAAGATGAATGAAGGTACCTTTAAGTGATGTCATCCAAGATGGCGTCCCTTAGATTCCGATTGGCTGATAGAATTCTATCAGCCATTCGGAATTAAGGTAGAAAAAATCCTATTGGCTGATGCAATCAGCCAATAGGATTGAAGTTCAATCCTATTGGCTGATCCAATCAGCCAATAGGATTGAGCTGGCATTCTATTGGTTGTTCCAATCAGCCAATAGAATGCAAGCTCAATCCTATTGGCTGATTGCATCAGCCAATAGGATTTTTTCTACCTTAATTCCGATTGGCTGATAGAATTCTATCAGCCAATTGGAATTGAAGGGACGCCATCTTGGATGATGTCATTTAAAGGAACCTTCATTCAGTCTTAGCCGTCAGATGAAGAGTATGCTCCGTGTCGGATGTCTTGAAGATGGACCCGCTCCGCGCTGGATGGATGAAGATAGAAGATGCCGTCTGGATGAAGACTTCTGCCCGTCTGGAGGACCACTTCACCCAGCTTGGATGAAGACTTCTCCCGGCTTCGTTGAGGACTTTGGCCCGGTTGGATAAAGACTTCTCCAGGTAAGGTGGTCTTCAAGGGGTTA